>NW_019154117.1:10790049-11177493 GCF_002288905.1 Enhydra lutris kenyoni
TTTTTTTTTTTTTTTTTTTTTTTTTTTTTTTTGAGGGGGCAAGGGTGAGGAATGAGAACTGGGCAGCCAGGGACTAGGATAGAACAGAATCCCATCATATGCCTCTCTGCATTTTTTTTTAAAGGTTTATTTATTTATTTGGGAGAGAGAGAGAGAACAGAGGGAGAGGGAGAAGCAGACTTCCTGCTGAGCAGAGAGCCCAACATGGGGCTCATTCCCAGAACCCCAAGATCATGACATGAACTGAAGGCAGATGCTTAACGGGGACTGAGCCACTCAGGCATCCTGCCTCTTTGTACTTTTTGATGTTTGGACCACGAATCTATTTTTAAAAGACCCTACCTAAGTGATGGAAATAACCTGTTCTTTCTACCTTATGGGGTAAGGATGGTGACAGCCTTCTGAATGTAAAGACTGGGAAAACTGATCTCCCTTCCTCGTTGGGGAGCTGTTCGCGGTAGGGCTGATGTGCTGACTTCCTGCAAAAGCGTTCTCTTCTGTTACTGATGGAAACTTCTCACTATGCACCAGGTTTCTTGCTGCCATGCTAGGACTCAGCCTCTGTTTTTCCTTGAGCCTCACTGTGGTGAGTGATGTCTTTGTGGGTAGATCACAGGGGTGGGTGTGGTAAAGGGAACATTCAGCGTTGTTCTACTTACATGGGAAATTCTAGTGCAGGTCCTTGGAATCTGCATTCTAGAAACCACATTACTAGCTCATGGATGAACAGAATTACAAAGTAGCCGGAAGTTAGAACTGACAGAGTTGGCAAAGCCCAAGTCCCTTATTTTACAGATCAGGAGACCAAGGAGTAGAGAGGTCATGTGGCTCCTTCAAGGTCACGTGTGTTAGCTAGCACTGGAGAAAAGCACATTGCCCGGTTTTTCTTCCCAGGTTATCCAGTTATAAAAGACAGATCTACTAAATGAAAGAAAATAATTTCAAAAAGATGCTTGGCTAATGTTGTCAGAGAAAGGGAAAAGAATTAAAACTATTCCAACAACCCAAAGCAAATCTGTTCAACACACCATCCTTTCTACCTACAGGACACTTGACTTTCCAGTGTCCAGAATCCCCCTGTCCTTTCTGAGAAAGCAAGGGGGTACGTGCCATTTCTACATGGCCTTTTGAATATACAGTGTGGCAGAAATGGCTTGTTGCCCGTCAAAAATTCAAGCTCACTCTCCACCAAGAACTACATTTATAAGCCTTCCGTACATCTGGTTGGGGCCATGACTAGTTCTCTCTCCAAGAGAAGGAAGGTGGAAGTGAGGAGGACCTTTCTGGGACACCTCATTGAAGAAGTGAGCTTGCCTTTTCCATGCACTTCTTCTTCATCCACTGGTTAAAAGCAGAAGAGTCTGAGACCTGTGGGATATCAGAATCTCAAGAAGGGAGTGGCCTGGAGTCCTGAATCGAGCACATGCAGGAAAACTGCCCGTTGCCCAGAAATAACCCGCCTTGGACTGCTACTGTTAGTAAAATAACTTTTAATGTGTTGCTACAATAAAATTTTGGAATTTGCTTATGTTATTCTCATCAATCAGTGCACAAGGCTACTTCAGCCAGGCCTCAAAACAAGTCACTAAATCTCCACTTTAAAAAAGAATCACTGGGGCGCCTGGGTGGCTCAGTGGGTTAAAGCCTCTGCCTTCCGCTCAGGCCATGATCCCAGGCTCCTGGGATCGAGCCCCGCTTCGGGCTCTCTGCTCAGCGGGGAGCCTGCTTCCTCCTCTCTCTCTCTGCCTGTCTCTCAGCCTACTTGTGATCTCTGTCTATCAAATAAATGAATAAAATCTTTGAAAAAAAAAGGGGGGCATCTGGGTGGCTCAGTGGGTTAAAGCCTCTGCCTTCAGCTCAGGTCATGATCCCAGGATTCTGGGATCGAGCCCCGGGCTCTCTGCTCAGCGGGGAGCCTGCTTCCTCTTCTCTCTCTGCCTGGCTCTCTGCCTACTTCTGATCTCTGTCTGTCAAATAAATAAAATCTTAAAAAAAAAAAAAAAAAGAATCACTGAGTGAACGCCTGGGTGGCTCAGTCCTTTAAGCATCTGTCTTTGGTTCAGGTCATGATCTCAAGGTCCTGGGATCGAGCCCCACATTGGGCTCCCTGCTCAGCAGCGAGTCTGCTTCTCCCTCTCCTTCTGTGACCTCTCTTGCTCTCGCTCTCTCTCAAATAAATAAAAATCTGAAAAAAAAAAAAAAAAAAGAATTACTGAGTAATGGGAGAAAAAATACTATTTCTGTTTTTAGTTCTGTGGGTTACCTCTAGAACTCTCCCTAATATGTCACAATTTACTGACTTAATTTAGGTGATATCTATTGATGTTCTGTCAGGAAAGATGATGAAAGGGGACAATTTGGTTTACTTAATCTTTTTCCTTCCATTTCCAACATTTAACAGTTGTATTTTTATTGATCATATTTGTAATTTTAAATATTAGCCTCTTTAAAAAAGACTTTTTAAGAGTAGTTGTAGCTCTACAATAAAATTAAGAAGGAGGTACTGAGATTTCCCCAAAACTCCCTGCATGCCCTCCCCCCACAGGAGCGCCTCCCTCCTCATCTGTATCACTCACCAGAATGGTAAAGATTTTGTATTTTGTATTTTGCCTTGAAGTGCTTTAATCCGGCTCTTACACTCCACTGCTCACTGGGCATAGAATTCTACACTCATAATATTTTTTTCCTCGTATTATGAAGTCATCATGCTTTGCATTCTAGTCTGTTCACGGGATCTTGTTAAAATGCAGATTCTGGGGGCACCGGGTGGCACAGTCAGTTCAGTATCTGACTCTTGGTTTCAACTCAGTTTGATCTCAGGATCTTGAGATGGAGCCCTGCATTAGGCTCCGTGCTCAGTGGGGAGTCGGCTGGGATTCTTTTTCTCCCTCTCCTTCTGTACCCCCTCCCTCTTAAATAATTCTTTAAAAAATGCAGATTCTGATTCATGGATCTCAGTGGGGTTTGAGATTCTGCATTTCTAATAAAGCCTCAGCTGCTGCTGGTCTGAGGACCCTGCTGGGTAGTGAGTTCCCAGCATTCCGTGGGGCTGATGAGCAGTCAGGTTAGCCTAATTGATACTCTGTGTCCCTTTTTCCTCTCCGGCATCTTTCAATATATTATTCTTATTCTTAGTGTTTGGAAGTTTTTGGAAGATGAGGCTTTACGTTTTCTCTTAATCACTGTCCTCTGCACTTAACATGCCATTTTAATTGGAAGATCTGTGTCTCTCCGAAGCTTTGGGGAATGTTCTATTATTTTCTTGATAATGTCTTCCCTCGTCCCCGGCCATTTTCTCTGGTTTTAATTTCTGAGACTCCTATTGGTCAGATGTTGGAGTTTTTTTGTTTTCCCAGCTTTACTGAGATATAATGGACATATAACAATGTGTAAGCTTAAGGTACGTGATGTGTTGACTTGTTACACTTACATATTGTAAAATTATTCGGACCATAGTACCTCGATCACATCACATAATTACCATTTCTTTTTTGTGGTGAGAACATTTCAGATCCACTCCGTTGGTAACTTCCAAGCATATAATGTAGCATTATGAACTACAATTGCTGTATTATACATTAGATTCTCAGAACCTACTTATTAACTAGAAGTTTATTCCCTCTGAACAACACCTCCCCTTACCCCCGACTCCCTAGCCTCTGGTAACCACCATCTTATTCTGTTTCTGAGTTCACGTTTTTTTTGGTTTTGATTTTTAGATTCCACCTCTAAGTGATATCACACAGTGTTTGTCTTTCTCTGACTTATTTTACTTATCATAAAGTTCTCACAGTCCAGCCATGTTGTCACAAATGGCAGGATTTCCTTCTTTCTCATGGCCCAATGATATTCTCCCGTGTGTGTGTGTGTGTGTGTGTGTGTGAGAGAGAGAGAGAGAGAGAAAGAGAGAGAGAGAGAGAGAGACACTGTTTTGATCCATTCATGCCGTGACAGACATGAGTTTGGCTACTGTGAATGACGCTGCATTGAACACGGAGGTGTGGGGCTTTCTCCCAGAAAGCCTGTTTTCATGTCCTTTGGATAAATACCCAGAAGAGGAATTTTTGAATCATATGATATTTCTATTTTTAATTCTTGGAGGAAGTTCTGTATTATTGTGGCTCTGTTAGGACTTTTGGGTTGGTCCTTTACTTCTTATCTTCCCTCTGTTTCCATTTCTTTCTCTTTTTGCCCTACGTTCTATTAATCATCCTCCCCAGGTCCTTCTACTGAATTTTTGGACAGCCTGTCTTTAATCTCTAAGAGCTCTTTCCTTTCATATTTTCTGATTTTCTTTATATTATCTGCTTTAATATTTTAAAATGGATATTTTGAGCCCTTGGATCTCTCTGAGCATACTAATGAGAGCTGCTGTGCATTTGTTTGTTTGAAGTTTCTTGGATTATCTATGCTTCCTCTGTGGTCAGTTCTGTTTATTTTGGCCCTCTTCTCTTTCATGCTGCTATTTTCTCCATTCTCCCTGACCCTTCCCCAACTTTTGGTCATTCCTATGTTTTCATATACAAGAATAAAGGATTAGGAGGATGGTGTGAGTTTTCCTTGATGCCGCTTAAGATTGTTTCCCTTGATTCACTCTGCTTAATAATGTCAACATATACAGGGGCGCCTGGGTGGCTCAGTCGGTTAAGCGTCTGCCTTCGGCTCAGATCATGATCTCACAGTCCTGGGATCAAGCCCTGAATCTGGCTCCCTGCAAACAGGGAGTCTGCTTCTCTCTCTGTCCTTCCCCCTGCTCAAGCTCTCTCTCAAATAAATAAATAAATAAAATCTAAGAAAAATGATTTCAACTTCTACACAGTCTGTATAACTCTTTTCTTATTGATGATCATTAGGTTATTTCCATATTTTTTCTACACAGTATTTTAATAAACATCCTCATAGATATGTGTCCATATGGGCTGATAGTTACTTCTATGAAATAAATTCCCAAAAGTAGACTGGTGGTTGAAAATAATACACATGATAAAACATCTTTATATTATGCAAAATTTCAAACACATGGAAAGCTAGGGAGAATAGCATAATTATTCTCTTAATTTGATTCAGAGGCTATAAAAATTTGCAGACATGATAAAGGCCAGTCTTGATGCATCCATACCCTACCCACTTGTACCTTCTTGGATTATGTTAAAGCAAAGGCCAGACACCAAATCATCCGAACTAATACTTGTTCAAATTTTAATAGATATAGTCAGGTATCTTCCCCCAGATCTTAGTAATTCCCTTTCAAATCCAAGGAATTTCTATTTTTCCACATGCAGCCATGGATTCCTTCCTTCCTTCCTTCCACTTCCTCCCTTCCCCCATCCACCCATCCATCCCTTCCTTCCTTCCTTCCTTCCACTTCCTCCCTTCCCCCATCCACCCACCCATCCCTTCCTTCCTTCCTTCCTCTCTCTCTCTCTCTCTTTCTTTTTCAGGTAAAGAGGGCAGGCAGGAAACAATGAACATGTCCCCCTTCCCTTCCCAACTTTTGAAGCAACAGAGATATGTACAGAAGCCACACAAATGCAGATCTAAAAATATCATCTGACAAGCTGGACTAGATGATCTGCCTCTATATTTTTAGCCAAATTGTCCAGTGCTTTACCTCTGCTTTAGATATACGGACCCCTCCTAGTCACTAGGACACTGGTAAACCACAGGCATCCCTCACAGTGTCAAGCCTAGCTGGGGAAGCCCACCAAATGGCTAGGAGCACAGCGGGATGAATTCTCACTGCAGGCAGGCAGAGCGGGAAAAGAGGACCAGGACGGCACCAATTCTACACACTCAGGTTCCTTCCCCAAGTTCATGCAACCATTCTTCCAGATTGGAGGCAATCAAGGGCAAGGAGAGGGTCCACAAGGAGTTTATTCCACGATGGATCATGACACAGGGGAATGGAACTCTCCCCAAAGATGGTACTAATATATTTACTAATATATTTTGTTTTTGCCAGTCTCATAGGTCATGTTTTAATTGGAGTCTCTCTGACAACTAATGAGGTGGCCTCTTTTTCATAAGCTTATCGGCCGCTGCATTTTCTTTTCGGTGAACTCCCTGTTTTTCTACCAGATCTTTTTCTTACAGGCAGGAGGTTTTTAAGATAATATTTTGACTGTCACTGCTGCAAATATTTTTTCCCAGTGTATCATTTGCCTTTTGATTGGATTTAGAGTTTCTCTTTCCATACAGAAACTTCAGGATGTTATTTAGGGGTGCCACCTAGCAAAGCTGAGGACGGCTTTGTGCGGGTGAAATGCAACAGAATCTTGGGCATTCTCAGTTTATTGCAAATACTGTAAAAGCCCATCGAGAAGGGATGAAGCCTTTTGTTATTAATGCCGTGAAAAGGTGTGCTATGGTAGCTTTTGCCTTTTTTCCTTGGTTGACAAGGGTAATTTCATTAAAATCTACTAGCAGTCCCCCCAGCTATGTGCATGTCATCTGTCCACGTACAGGGGCAGAAAATGGAAAAATCAATTTAAACAGTTTGGGGAGCAAATGAGGTCACTTCAGAATGATTCTGATCTACTGCACTGATTGCACCTGAAGTGGCCGCACACACTTCTCCCAATTTAAAATTCCAATTAGGGGCTGACATCTTTAAAATACCTTGGTGATACACCCCGGAGGAGGTGGGAAATCGGTGCTGATTTTCCCCGTCTCAGTAGGTGAAAGGATTTGCTCATATCCCAACCTGTGAATTTAAGGGTAAGGAAGGTGCTTAGGGCCTCCCTCATCCAACCTCCCCAACTGTTTAAGAGAGGAGACAAACCCAAATGGCCGTTGCACCCCCTCTGGAGGCCACCCCCAACTTCTGGTGCCACCTGCTGGTCTAGATCAGGACTCTGTGTTACTCATCTCTGGAGTCCTCCCACCGAGCGCTGTGCCTGCCACCCCGTAGGACCTCAGGGCTGTGTATTAAATGATGAGTTTCTCCAGGCGACAGAGCTGATAAGTTTAGATATAAAAAGCTGTATATAAGTTTAGGACTCTTTCCCTTGCTGATTTCTCTAGACTTAAGCATGAGAAAGCTCCCACAGAATTAGAACCCCGGCTCTGCTGCTCACACACAAGATGTGCTCCCATGAACAAGGTGGTTAACCCTTCTGAGCCTGCCCCTTGGCTTGTCCTTTCTCTTCTTCCATTCTGTCTTCAGCCCAGTCCAGCTGGGCTCTCATCCCTAGCCCTCCACTCAATCAGCTTTTGTCTGGGTCACCAAAATTCAGCAGTCATTTGGTATAGCTCACCCAACCCTCCTTTTAAAGTGCTTTTCTCTCCCGCCTTTAGGACACCACGTTCTTCTGGTCCCTCTTCAGCAGCTCCTTCCGCATCTCCTTGGATGGTTCCCCTGGCTGGTACCCCCAGGCTCCCCCCCCACCCCCACTCCGGGGGAGCTCAGTCCCAGGACCCTTCTTGTCAGTGTCCACACTATCCCCTCAGGATCTCTGACTCATAGCTTAAAAACCATCTACATTAGGACAGTTCTCAAATTTGTATTTCCATCTCAGACCCCTCCCCTGGGCCCCTCCCGACACTCCACCTCCTGGACCCCTCCCTATGGAGAGCTGACAGGCATCTTGAAATTATGTCTAAAAACAGGTTTCTGATTTCTCCTTTTAAACCTGTTCCTTCCAGTCTTCCTGACTGCCTTTCTTTCAGCTACTGAGGCAAATCCTTGGTGTCATGCCTGAATCCCTTTTCTCCCAGCTGATATCAAATCTTTGAGGAAATCTTGTCCTTTCTACCTTCAGAACAAATCAGGAAACAACCACATACTTTTTACTCCCTGCACTCCAGCTGGCTTCTTTAGTTTACTAATCTACATTGAAGGCTCCTCTGTCACTTGCCAGGGCTCGATAGCCCTTTATTTCTTTTTTAGTGTTGAATCCTATTGCATGGTCTGGATGTACCGGTGTATTTATTCATTTACCTACTGAAGGATGTCTTGGTTTCTTCCAAGCTTTGGCAATTATGAATAAAGCTGCTGTAAACATCCATGCTCATGTTTTTGTGTCGACCTAAGCTCTTAACTCCTTTTGGTAAATAGCAAAAAGACCACAATTGCTGGGTCATATGTATGGGAACAATATGCTTAGTTTTGTTAAAAAATGGCTAAGCTGCCTTCCAAGAACGTTTACATAATTTTAATTTTGCTTAGTGCTTCCTTTTATTCTCAGGAGTGTCTAAGTTTGGGTGCTGAACTGAATGGTCACTCTACTGAAGACAGCTGATCTCTCCTGAATTACAGAAAAACCATTTCACTCCAGCATTTCTGTAGTCCCCTTTCTTTGAACCAAACCGAAAGCAATCACAAATAGCAATTGATCTCCTGGGGACTACCGGGGAGGAGAGAGAGGGGGCAAGCTGAGCGGCTATCATTTTCCCTGCGGGGGAAATCAGCACAGCGAGGTGAAGAAGCTTCCCCAGGCCCCCACCGGCCAGCTGCGGTACCTGCCACACCCTCTCTAAACCAACTCTTCTTTTATTGTTCGATCAGCCAGGGTTCCTTAGTTTCTAAGAATGGCACTCAGGGGCATCTACAATGGAAACGTGTCAGTCCTGGGAGGGGCAGTGGCTGGTAACCAGAGGGAGGTCCCTGACAGCTCTCCCAGCTGGGCATCCGGTGGTGCTGGGATTCCCCTCCCTTGGTCTGTCCTCCACGGCCTGCGCCGTGCCCGGGGTCCCGACTGCTGTGTGGGTTCTCCGCTCACGGGCAGAGCAAGAGGTCCAGAAACCATAAGAAAGAGAATTATGAGGCTGAGGAAGTCATACCCTGCTGCCTGTCCAGACCACCCCACTGATTCGGCCGTTAGGCTTCTGGAAATAGCACTGGCCAGACCCCGCACCTGGGTCAACACAGACAGGCTCCAATCAAAAGCATCCCGATGCCATTTCCTACGTGCGGAGGACTCTCCTATGCATGGCAATGTTACCGCATCCTCATCCCAACTCTATAAATTAGTTGTTACTCGTCTTCAGGACGAGTAGGTGGGAACTAACAAATAGGTCGAATTAACTACCCCAGGGTCGCGAAGCAGGTAAGCGGAAGGGCTAGGATTGAAATTTGCAGAGTCTGGTTTGTTCCAGGGTCTGGCCTTAATGACGAAGCCATGGCATGTCTTCAGTGAGCCCGCCAGGCCTGAATCTCCTTCAGTTACCATAACGGGTTAATGGAATTTCTCTGTCACCATCTCTTCCACTGGAGGGAGTATTTTTACAAACGGTAAAAGTACATTAATTTGGATCCAAATAATTTGACATAAATTGCAAGCCTCTCCAACTCAATTTTCTCCTCTACAAAACAGGGGTGGATACAATACTGATTATTTGTTGCAAGAATAATACCAGAAGATGTTTCTAAAGTGTAGAGTCCTTGTATTAGGGAACTGCCGCGGAGATACGAGCTTCCACTACTATTATTTTATTGTTACTGTTCTTTTAAGGCTAATATGGAACATTTTCCTTGCAATATCTTTGAAGAGAATTTGTAAAATGGTACGAACAGTAGTTTTAGTATTTAAGGTACCTTTAAGGGATATTTTAAAATGCTGTAAAAGCATTTGCTCACATGTCAGCAATCACCATGCAAATTACAAGTCATGCTTAAATATTCCTTATGGCACATTTACAAAGGATCTTTTCGCATCAAGCCTTTGTTGGCCAAGCTCCTGTGACCACACGGAATTGAAAGTAATGCAGTCAGTTAATTTAAATATTCTCTATCATTCAGAAAAGGATTTTTTAAACCAATTTATTATATGTATGTCTATAATATTCTTCTATGCAGTAAGGTTAAAGTAAATTTGTGTGTAGACAAATGAAAAAAAAAAAAAGAGGAGACTAATAAAATCAAATGCATGTGTAGAGTTTCTTGTTGAACATTCCAGCCAACACTCCCAGCTACTGGCCATCATTCCCAGCCCCAGCCTCCACTATAAATAGCAACCCTCAGGGCACCTTTTATAATGTACATGGATAGGGAGTTCTCTGTAAATTTGCATTCATGAGGACAGTTTTCAGTGTCCTGAATCTTACCATTTTGACTCAGATGTGAAATTATTTTCAGTGCTAACAGAAACAAAATTTGAAAACAGGATATTTAAATCAATTAATGTACCAATAAATGACCTTCAACAGAGGAGCTGTTAAACGAACAGAAAAGAACTCGGTCAAAGTCATTACCTCTTCAGGGAAAAGGAAGGTCTTCCAAAAGCTACCTCTCTGCTCTGGCCGGTGGGAGCCTGCTCTTCTTTATTCCTCTTCAGTTAATGACATTTCCTAAGTATTATCATCTTTGAAATGATACAAGGTAAGTTTCCTCCTAAAAGTTCATGATTTGGACAGAGAACTCTCCAGTCCTTCAGACGGAGGAAGCAAAGGTGGTGTTTGTCTTTGGGGCTCTCATTTGTCTTTTATGGCCTAGACTCCATTCATTATCATGAAAATCAGCATTTTGCCTTTCAGGTTAACCCAAGAGACTTAGAAAATCTGAACTGCTGGGGCGCCAGGGTCCTGGGATCGAGCCCCGCGTAGAGCTCTCTGCTCCGCAGGGAGCCTGCTTCCTCCTCTTTCTCTCTCTGCCTGCCTCTCTGCCTACTTGTGATCTCTCTCTCTCTCTGTCAAATAAATAAAATCTTTAAAAAAAAAAAAGAAAGAAAAAGAAAATCTGAACTGCCTCTGCTGGAAAGCTCACTCCAGCAGCAGAGCAAGTTCTTGCTCAAGGGTCAGTCTCCTCGAGGGCCCTGAAATCATCACCAAGTGCAGGGTGTGGGTTGTCTTTGCTTTCAACAATTCTGTTCCTCTAGGAATTGTTCCCACCCAGGGACTCTGGAGAAGGGAGATGCAGGCTGCTGTGTTTAATTTGAGGAGACCAGGAGGGCTGGAAGGAGTCAGAGAACCCAGACAATGATGCCCCCCAGTGGCCTCCAAGGACACAGTCCCATTCCCAGGACCTGGCTGTCCTTATCCTGAGAGGTCTCTCAGTGGATATGACCAACTCCTCCCTAATCAGAACGAGCTTGGGTGGGTTGCCCACTCCTGGGGGGAGGAAAGCCTTGTGAAGCATAATCTTTTAGTGTTTCCATGTTAAAAACACATCAGAGGCAAAGAAAAACATTTTGGAATTATATCATAAACTAGTGGTTCTTTAAATATGACACAAAGGCATAAACCATAAGGAGCAGGAAAGAGCAAATGACTTCAAGTCCAAAACTAAAAATCAGGACTCAGGATCTGTAAGGGGGCTGCTCAAGCTGTTGGTGCCTTGCTTTCCTGAACTGCAAACAAAAGCCATGCAGTGTCCAACCCACCTACCTCAGTGCATTATTCTGGTAATAAAAGGAGATAATGTATGTGAAATAGCTATTGTATTAAAAGTGTTAGACATACATTTATAGCCACTTCTGTTTTGAATTCATTTGGTGGCTAAATTTCTTATTTAAAAAAGTTATTTTTCCTAGTTCATTTCCCATTGGTAGAAGACACTCTTGTGATAGTCTTTAGGCTAAGAATCAATTGTTAGAGCACAGAAATCAAAGGAATTAAATTCAGCCACTAGGAGAAGAGCACCCCTACTGGCTCCCCTCTCCAACTCCACTACTGGCATACTTTTCTCTCATATAAAAGAAACCCACAAGTGTTCAGTCCAGGGCTGGTATAAGGGTCATACACTATCTACATTGTTGGGGACTTGGCTCTTTCCAGCTTCTCAGGCTGCCATCTTTATGCCTTGATTCTCATCCTCATACTTTCAAGTTGGCAGTCAGATTGCCTGCCACCACGTCTGTAATTTGGGCAGGCAGATGGGGGAGGGCATGGGCAAGGTGGGGTATGTACCAGCTGAGTCAGTTCCTTTTAGAGAGTTTTCCTGAAATTCCTATCCAGTAATTTCCATTGATTTTTTTTTTTTTTTTGGGCTGGGCACCAAGTAAAATAAGAGTTCTCTTAGTAATTAAGATGGGAAGAATATTGAATTGATCTCTGTTATGCCAGGAATCGAAAATTGGGAACACTAGAATGTTAATCAATTTTATTCATTCTCAATTTCTAGATAATTTTAAGCTGGACATCTTAGCAACATCCTAAGGGAAACAGAGCTCCAGAGTCTTGGCCAGGGTCACAGTCGCAGGGCTGGAGCAGATCCAAGCTTTCCCCATCCCTGGTTTAGCGTTTTCCTCAGCAGGTTGCCGCATGGCTTGGTTTCAAATGCAACCACCGTGTGAGGTTCCCACCAGCCAAGAGCTGCGATCAGGGATGTGGTTGGCAGAAAAATGGCCCCCAAAGATGTTCATGCCCTAATCTCTAGAACTCGTACAGATGCTACCTTCTGTGATGAAGGGACTTTGCAGATGTGATCAAGGGGATGTAACCTGAGATGAGAAGCTTATCTTGGATTATGGAGGTGGGCTTGATCTAATCACGTGAGTTCTTAAAAGCAGAGCACCTTTCCCAACTGCATCACAGAGATGAGAATGAAAAAGGATGAGATGTGGAGCATGAGAAGGACTTGACGCTCCTCCCCGTTGCTGACTTTAAAGCTGGTGAAGGGGGGTGGACATGAGCCGAGGAACGAAAGTGGCCTCTAGAAGCCAGAATGGCTAGCCTGGAAAGTGGGACCTCAGCCTGACAACCCCAATAATGGCGGAATTCGGCCACAACCTGAATAAGCAAAGAAACAGATCCTCCTCTGGAGCCCCCAGGAGGGAGCGGAGCCCTGTGGATACCTCGATCTCAGCTTCAAGGCACTCGCATCTGCCTCTGATTTACCAAACTGTAAGATAATACAATTTATTGTTTTAAGTCACTAAATCTGTGATAATGTTACAGCAGCAATAGGAAATAAATTCAAGTGGGTAGACAGAGGCTGCAAGCTCTTTTGTACTATTTTTTGTATTTTTTAAGAAAGACTTTATTTATTTGACAGAGAGAGCAAGAGAGCACAAAGAGGGGGAGCAGGAAAGGGAGAAGCAGGCTCCCCGCTGAGCAGGGAGCCCGACACGGGGCTCGATCCCAGGACCCTGGGATCATGACCTGAGCTGAAGGCAGACGCTTAACTGACTGAGCCACCCAGCTGCCCCTATTTTTCGTATTTTTAAGTAAGCTAAAAAAATAAAATGTCTCCTTATCTGCACAGGAACAATGTCTGACAATTCAACAGGTGGAAGCTATTAAAAGGTGAACAGTGGTTGGGATGCCTGAGATCCCAGGTATTGGAAAAGCCATGTCATGATAGTAACAGGGATGTATGACTCAAATGTTTCCTTAACCTCTGAAGTTCGTGGGCGGGATGGGGGCTGCAGGCTGGCTGGCAAATTAAATGTGGGTATGAGACGGAGAGGTGGGGACCGTGGCATGAATGGGGTCGCACACGCCATGTCCAAACATCTTCAGGTGCTACTGGAGTTAGAACACAGCGTGAGTAGAAAGATTTCTGCTTAAGGGGCCGCATTCAGCCCCTGCCTTGCCCTCAGTGTCTGCTAAGGTCACCGGAGGGAGCAGAAAGCAGTAAGAACACGAGGGAAGAAAGGAGTAAAATGAGTGAGTCGATGGAATGAGGGAAGAAATAGGGAGAAGAAAGGGATGTGGTAAGAAACAAAACCTGAAGACAAAGCACAAGGTCAAACGCCTCCAGGTGCCACCAGCCTTTGGCCATCGGTGCCCTCAGAGCCAGCCATGCCCAAGATGCTCCAGGTAGAGCGCTGGCGGCTCCCCCCCTCCCCAGGGCCATCTGGTTCTTCTATTTGAGGCAAACAAGGTCATTTGCCTTCAGATCTCATCCAGAGTAGAAGGAGCTGACATCTCCTTTTTTTTAATTTTTTTATTTTTTTACAGCAGCTGCTGAAGCAGCAGGACAGCTGGAGGCCTGGAATGCCCGGGAAGCTGGTAAGCAGACCTCTCCCAAGGCAAGCCCAGAGGCGGACAGGGCTTGTCCTCACAATGGGCAAGGTGAAGGAGGGCACAGAGAAGTTACAGGGACAAAACTCGATGTCTGCAGAAGCCAGGTGGGTCACGTGCGTGAAGCCAGGTGGATGGGCGGAGAAGCAAACTCCAACAGTCCCAGAGCAGAGTGGGGACCAACACTGAGCACACTCAGGGGCGGGCACCGGAGGCTTGCAACCTCACCTTTACAGCAAAGTGCAGATAAGATTAGCGGGAGTGCACGGTCGGGTTCGGGGGAAGCAAGGCCCATGTCCTTGCTGTCACTGTCCAAACACCCAGTGCGGTGCCTGGGACACAGCAGGTGCTTAGGATAGGGTTTGCACAAAGAAATACTACGTCAAGGGTAGTCGGGACCCATAATGGGTCTGCGTGAGACTTTTGTCTTCCCGTATCCTGTCATTCCTTCATCCAATGAGTCATCAGCTTCATGCCGTGTGAGCTGTCATGACACAGTCTACGGATTTTTAATTCCTGAGTTCTTTCACGACTTCTCATCCATCCTTCAGTTCTCTGGGCCTCGCTGGCCCCAAAGTGACCTCTCGTGGTAAAAGAGGGTAACTGCACAGCTAAGTCCCTTTTAAATCAAGATCGTTCAATTCACACCAATTCCTTCCGTAGTCATAAAGTAAGGAAGGAGAGAAAGTCAGACTAGAGGACTTTTGAAATAAAGCTGTAATTAAAAAAAAAAAATTCTATGGAAATCTTCCAGATGTCAACATGGGAAAGAAGCTTATATTAGGACACAGAGGATACAATTTTCTAATTTCTTTTTTGTATAACTTGCTTCCCAGGATTGCAACAAAAATTGAACTGAGTTTTCCATCATATATGAGGCTTCAGATTCTAAATACCTGGCGCCAGTTTGGGAATCTGCCATGCATAAGGTCTATGAACTTAAGGCATATCACTTATAAGTCTCTGAGACTCAGTCTCCATGTCTGAAAAATGGGAATATTAATAGTTATGCCTGCCGAGCTGACTTGGTGATTATGAGGCCCTAATTAGTGAGGCATGCACAGTGTTTTCTCTCTGGACCTTGTAACATGCAGTTCATGATATGCTCTCATCATTGATCCTTAAATGGTCTGAGGATTTATTTAGCCACTTACTTATTTTTAAATGCCATAAGCTGTACCTGTAACCATAAAGTGTTACACTGATACTAATTTCTCAGGGATTAAGGAAAAAAAATAAATTCTGTGACCAATGATGGAGCTTTTGTCCACCAGTCACCTGTCAATAACATTCCAAAATGGGTCAGACTGATTTCCTCTTCTTCCTTTCCTTTTGAGCAGTCTCTGAAATTTTGCTCCTCCTCTTCATCTGCTTTATTTTACTTTTATCTTTCTGTAACCAGCCTGTTCCCATATTGTCTTATAAATGGCCTTCAATTAATTTATGACTGTAGGTTCTTATTGGGAATTCATGTGCATGGTAGAGGGTCAGTCAGATGACCTTTAAGTCATTTGTTGTGCAAATTATGTAATGAGGTCCTGTTATATATGTGGCATTGTGCTAAGCACCAGGAATATTAAGTGAATAAGACAGACAAGATCCTTGCCCTTGTGGAACTTATGCTGGGGAGTCATCAAATGTATGCTGTGAATTCTGAGAAGTGTTGTAAAGGAAACAACCAAGGATGAAGATACAGAGGATGGGAGAGTAGCATGCAGTTAGGAACCTGAAGGAAAAGCATCCCAGAATGAGCAGCATGTTCAAAGGTCCTGAGGTAGGAGCAAGGGTGTACATTATACTGCACTTCACCATGTATAATAATGTATTGGCCATCCTACAGATGTGTAGGTATACTCCATCGCTGTGTGTACATATTCATGCATAAATATATACAACATGGATATTACAGATACATATATAAATATAATATGTACATGAATATCTTAAAACTTCATTAAGAGTAATGTTAAATCCTTAGCTATGAGAGGAACTAGTGTCAACACATAACATTCAGATAATGTTCATGAAACATGAGTTTTCGTGAAAAGAAAAACGTTTGGAAAAATAAAAGATATCTTATGGTTCTGAAACCAGCTATTAGGCCTTGGTGACAGATTCCAGGGGACGAGGTCACACCTCCTTATAGTGTTGTTACACATTGTGACTCCAAGCAGACTGTGGGGCTTTTAAATTTAACACTAATATTTTTTCCCTGCACCTGTTAAACTATTTGGCTACATGAAGGTCTAGGTGAGCTTTTTTTTATCCCTGGAACAAATATCTTAATATTCTGTATTATGAGGTTTTGAAGGCAGGAAGAAACCTTCTGAAAGGCTCTGTGAAATCTTTATTAGTGCAAAACCTATGTACCATGAAATGGAAAATCATTTTTTCCTTTTAATCTTTACTGCTCAGACAGATGCAGTCTTGCTCTTTTTCCACTCCCTTTCCTTCTGTAAACTTTCCATGTCTACTCTGTGTGAGGTACGGTGTTCATGGTTAATGCAGAGAGACACGGGGAGCGCGTGGCAGGGGAGACTGGAATCGGGCTGAGAAGCTGACATGGCATCGCTCATGGAGTTTTTAAGGAATCACATCGTTCACTGCAGATAGGAAGCTGGGGGTGGGGATTCCTGCGGGAAACGTGGGAACGTGTCTAGAGGGATGAACAAAAAACATCTCGAAAGATTTTGAATACTATAAGAGAAGAGGTTGTTTATAAATTTTTCAACCATCATGAAGGTTTTGAAAGAAAAAACAGTAAAAGGAGAGTCAGTAATCGCCTTCTAGTCGATCTTCATGAGCTGGGCATTTGTTATATTAAGGCTATGCCTCCCTAGGTTCCCCCCACTCACTTTTATTATTTAAGTTCCCTGCAGATGCAGGTGCTGGGGACTAGGGGAAGCTTTGTGGGCCAATTCTCTTTTTTTTTTAATTTTTATTTTATTTTTTTAAAGTAATCTCTACAACCAATGTGGGGCTCAAACTCACAATCCCAAGATCAGGAGTCTCATGCTTTACTGACGAAGCCAGTCAGGTGCACTGTTCGGCTCAGTGCTAATCATAGAAAAAGCATACCACAGAGCAAGTGAAGAGTAATCAACTAATGGCTTCAGTCTTTATGCAGAAAATGAAGATGTCCTGCGTGAAAATCAATTTACATTGAGTCAAAAGACACACTCACATTTAACTCTGAGTAATTTATCCTCCTGATGCTCTTACAGAGGAGTTAAACAAACCCAAGACGGGAGATGAATTTCCAACATAAAATTTCTTTTTCTCTGGACTGAAACATCGATGCATTCCAAGAGGCAGTTAAAGTCAATGGCGCTTCTTAATTCTGAGTTTCAGAGCTACAACTTTACTTCAAAAAGTTGGGATCCAATTTATTTGACTACTGGGAGCTACTCTGACAAGTTTTATTTTGTTTAAAAATCAGAGTTCAAAGGCAAATTCATTTTTATAGAAATAGAGCCTATAAAAGTGGAAACCCTAAAAAGATTGAAATTTTAAGAGTTAATCTCCTTATGCCCTTACCTTCCTCACTTTCCTCAAACAATATTGTGCCCTTTCTTGGACGCTCTTTTGAAAATGGAGGTATGACTTACCTACTGTATGTGCACGGATCTTAAGGGTACAGCTTGATGAATGAATGAGTGTATGAGTGTGTGTATGTGTGTGCGCATGCGCGTGCATACCTGGTATCTATAGGATTTGGACAATTATCATGCTAGAAAATTCCTTTTTGCCCCTTCCCAGTCAGTAGCCCCAGGGATAACTGCTATTCTGACTTCTATCATCATAGCTTAGATTTGCCTCTTCTTGAACTTCTCCAAAATGAAATCATCTAATATAGACTCTCTTGTCTCTGGCTTCTTTGGCTCAACATAATGTTTTTGAAATCTACCTATGTTGTTGCATCTGTCAATAACTCAGATTTTTTTCTTTAATAACTCGGAATTTTTTACTGTTGAGTAGTAGTCCGTGACACGAATATACTACAGGGTGTTCCTCTTTTCCTTGCTGATGGAACTTTGGGTGGTTTCTGGTGTGGACACTGTTTTCGACAGATCTTGATGTGGTTTAAGACTGGGCCAGAGAGGCCCAAGAGATGAACTGAGAATTCTAAGTTATGAGACCAGAATTCTTTTTTTTTTTTTTTTTCAGATTGTTCTAGTAGTGTACATTACAAGTTCCTGGCAGAAATAGAATCTATCTTTCTCACACCCTACAAAGTGTCTGAATCAGAATTATTAAGCATCCAGTTAAAACTCTCTGGTTCACCATGGTGCTAATGAATACAAAAGTGTGGACTGAACCTTCTGTGAGCTTGTGGGTTTTTCTGGCAACAAGAGCTCTATTCCCAGGTCTCAGAAAAGTGCTTGCCAGTGCATGCTATGGGGCACACACAAGTTAGTGGAAAGGGTCTGTGTGCATCACCTTGAAAAACATGACCCAAAGTGTACTATGGTCAATTTGGGTCAATCAGAGTAAACAACAAGTGTTGGAGAGGATGTGGAGAAAGGGGAACCCTCTTACACTGTTGGTGGGAATGCAAGTTGGTGCAGCCACTTTGGAAAACAGTGTGGAGGTTCCTTAAGAAATTAAAAATAGAGCTACTTTATTGCACTACTGGGTATTTACCTCAAAGATACAGATGTAATGAAAAGAAGGGCCATCTGTACCCCAATGTTCATAGCAGCAATGGCCATGGTCGCCAAACTGTGGAAAGAACTAAGATGCCCTTCAACGGACGAATGGATAAGGAAGATGTGGTCCATATACACTATGGAGTATTACTCAGCCATCAGAAAGGATGAATACCCAACTTTTGTAGCAACATGGACGGGACTGGAAGAGATCATGCTGAGTGAAATAAGTCAAGCAGAGAAAGTCAATTATCGTATGGTTTCACTTACTTGTGGAGCATAAGGAATAACACGGAGGACATGGGGAGATGGAGAGGAGAGGGGTGTTGGGGGAAATCAGAGGGGGAAACAAACCATCAGAGACTGTGCACTCTGAGGAACTAACGGAAGGTTTTGGCGGGGGTGGGGGGTTGGGTAAGCCTGGTGGTGGGTATTAAGGAGAACACGTGTTGCATGGAGCACTGGGTGTGGTGCATAAACAATGAATCTTGGAACACTGAAAAGAAATAAAATAAAATAAAATGAAAAAAATGTGGGTCAATCAATAAGTCATTTGAAAAGCAACTTACTTAAATACATACTTAGACAAAGTTAATAGGATTTTAAGGCAGTATTAACACTAATTAATACATAGTGATTCTTGTATATTGTATACATTATCTTTAATTATTACAGCTCTACCGAGTGAGTGTTGTCCTGCTCACATTTTGAGTGAAGAAACACACTCAGGGACATTAAGTAAATTAAGGTCATGGGCTTAGTATTCAGCAGAGCCAGAACTTGACCGCACAGTGTCCCATTCCAAAGGCCACTTATCCTCCTTACCCTAAGACATTTTTATACAATTAGTAGGCACCATACATTGCATACTTAACAAAGTTAGATAGAGGTACAACTGGCTCACTTGTGATCTAGCCATGGTTCTGACGAGGAGGAATTTAATTTTCTGATACCTTTGTGCCAAAATATCAGTCCCTGGTGCACCTGGCTGGCTCCGTCAGTAAAGCCCAAGACTCCCGATCTTGGGGTTGTGAATTTGAGCCCCACGTTGGTTGTGGAGATTATGTAAAAAAAAAAAAATTAAAAAAAGAGAGAATTGGCCCCTAAAGCTTCCCCCAGCCCCCAGAACTTGCAGGGGCCTTAAATAATATACGACAAAGACTTATATCTGCTGTGCTTATAAGAACAGATTTCATCAGTCCTTCGGTGGCGCACTAGTCAAAAAATTTCATCGTTTCTAATTTTCTTCTACCTTGAAAATAAAATTATTTTGATTGTGAGATTTTGCTACCGCCTCTCAAATAAGGCGCACCATTTAAAAATAGCGAAGAATGGCAGATATTTTTAGGTTAAAACACACACACGGAGACATGTCACATTCCAAAAAGAAGTTTTCCTGTGAGCACTTGCTCTATTCATTTTGATTCAGTCGTTAGACCCCCGGTGGAAAGAGCGACTCTCTTTGCAAGACAGTTTCTCAAGAGTCCGCCGCAGACATCAACAGGCGACAGGACAGAGAATTCAGACAAGAGGGCTGAGAACGATGGCCATCTTGCGTGTGTCCCGAGAAGACGCCATCCCCATAATGGAAGCAGCCAAGACAAAGGGAGATGAGGCCCCGCAGACAAGAACACTTCAACCTCAGAGGTTCATTTTGCCTGGAGACAACCCAGGTTTCTTAAAAAGAGTAGCGGATGATTTAACCACAGCAACAAGTTTTGATATTTGCACACCCATTTTCCAGGGCACCGAAGGAACGGCGCTACCGTAAGGATGTTTATCCAGATTTCAAACACTCCTTAGGTGGTGCAGAGTGAGAGGCAGGGAGGGGACAGCCACCCTGGTGCAGAGGGGGGGCTGGATACCACACACCCTTCAACCTCCCTCAGGCCCTGTTTGTGAGAAGTGCGGAGGCTAGAGCTTCTCCACGTGTCACTTGAGCTTTCCATAATCATCTCTTCTGGGTTCTATAAAATCTTCAAAAATACACCTTTAATTCATGAAAGTATTATATCTTACAGTCAAACAGTAATTCGTTCACTCAGCAGGATTTTAAAAACGGATCCTCTCCATGGATGTGGCAGAGCAGAGAGACAGATATCTTTCCCCAATATTGGCCTACTTGGGAGTAGAGTTAGATCAACAATGTGGCAAACATCTTGGGCATATATCTCGAAATTCATCAATTCAACAAGATAACGTCAAAGTCTTCCAGGCCTTTTTATAAGAAAAATGCTTAGAAATAACTGAAGTAACTTACTCAAGTAGAATTTCAAAGATGAGAAATGAGGCTTTGTGGTTGTTTTGACATTTCTATGATTACTAGTGAGCTGAACAGTTTTTTTGAAGGCTTACTGGCCATCTGGATTTTTTTTCTTTAGTGAATTGTTCATGTGCTCACTTATCGACTGTGGCCTTTGTGTTATTCATAAAAATTATATATAATGTGTATTTTATATATATATTTATAATATAATGGGGATAGTATCCATTTAACTATCAAATCTGATGACTCAGGTGCCTGCTGGTTTTAACCTAATCCTAAAGGAGGAATCCAAAATGAGGAAGCAGGTAAGTAGGAGAGCAAAAAAAGAGAAAAAAACCAAACCAAACTGCTTTTATATTTATAGCTCATATGAATGGCTACTTGAGCCTCAATCAGAAAAGCAATTAGATAATTCTCCAACTAGAAAC
Organism: Enhydra lutris kenyoni; assembly: GCF_002288905.1. NCBI lineage: Eukaryota > Metazoa > Chordata > Mammalia > Carnivora > Mustelidae > Enhydra > Enhydra lutris. Next base: position 10,811,295 of record NW_019154117.1, read on the forward strand.
TCACATGCCCTGAATGGAGTCTTTCACAGGAAACTTTAAAGCACAGCCATGACACAGAGAGAATTCAGAGAACTCTATCACTATCACACTGACACTTCCCGCCACTTCACATCGAGTAAAAAATATTGAACCCATTGAAACATATCTGGATCTGCACAAAACCAGGTTTCCTTTGTTCAGCAACCAAAGCATTTTACACCTTTGTTCAGTTCACACGTAAAAGGCTGAAATCTTTGGGGTCAATATGGGAAACCAGAGACATGCCGGACGTACACCCCAAGACGGGAAGCTTGTGGGCACAGCTACACTGGACAGCCTGTCACATTTCACGCAAACGCGGCAATGACAACTTTCACTGTGGCAGGAATTCTGACCCCCAGAGTAAGTGTGTGACCAGGTACAGCTATAGATCACTCTTTGCGAAGGGACTCAGAGTTAGCACTTTCAGAAAAATACAAATCTGAGCAATATTTATTCCCTAGAGATAGGGAAGATGCCTGCCCTCCACAGTGCTTTAGCTTTTCAATTACAGCGTAAAATTAACCGTGGTGGGTTGTTTTACTCCTCTTTTATCAACCAAAAACACTCATGAGATACAGAATTTAGTGATCAGCTCTTAACTTAAAAAAAAAAAGAAAGATTTTAGGAGACAGACTGATAGCCAGTGTGCAAAGGCAGAGCTCGGAGGGAAATTAGCAAACATTCAGCCACGATGATCTCAAGGGCAGGGATTCATGATAATAAATGGAATCATTTCAAGCTTGAAGGAGGTCTCCTGTGGGACACTGCACAGATAGCTTCAGGGATCACTGCATTTCATCAGCCTAAAAATGGAGCTGTCTGTAGAATTTCCAGGTCAGCAAAAGATACAGGAGAGCTACTAAAATCTAACGAAATGAGAGGTTGCCATGAATCATTTATTAAGGGTTAAGAATGCTGTAGATTAACAAATTAGGAGGACACATACCAAACCTAGAATATTATCACCTCGATGCTGAAAAATGTTATTTGTAGACCATGGAAAAGAAGGTGATGTCTGAGTGGAGTCCTATAGGGTTCCTGGTAAATCCTGTGTTTGCCAAATTGACAATGAGAATCTATGTCCAAGTAGCCTCAGGTTCACGTAGTTCTTCCCATCATGAAAATAAGCACTTATTGAATATGTTCAACACGTAAAGCCTTAACTGTATCCACGAAGAAAGTTATTTATCAATTCCTTCACATCTTCAGAGAAAGATTTCATACAAGACTTTCACCTCTCCTAGGGGTGAAATCTGGGGGGCCAGGGACAATGAATAACCTCTGATTCATCAGAGAATCCTTAAACCTAATTTAAGACAATGGCTTTCCTCTTCTCCCCCTACCTTCTGATGCCCTGTTGCCTCCTATCAGAAGTGTCTACAACTCCGAAGATGACTGACTGACTTGGCGGTGGGGTGGGGGAGGTCTTATCCACTGGCAACACCTTCCCAGTCTTTGAAAACAGCTGAGCTGGGGCACCTGGGTGGCTCAGTGGGTTAAGCCTCTGCTTCAGGTCATGATCCCAGAGTCCTGGGATTGAGCCCCGCATCAGGCTCTCTGCTCAGGAGGGAGCCTGCTTCCCCCTCTCTCTCTTTGCCTGCCTCTCTGCCTACTTGTGATCTCTGTCAAATAAATAAATAAATAAAATCTTCAAAAAAAAAAAAAGAAAAAAGAAAACAACTGAGCTGTCTCAGGATCAGAGGGCAAGCAACGAGACAGAAAGGTAGCAGGAGATGTTAGATGGGCTTAAATCATTTCATAACAGTGCAATCACTTAGAAAGAAGTCTCAAACTGGAGGTTATAGGCTGCAGAGTATTTTTGTTTTGTTTTGTTTTATTGGCTTTTCCTTCAGAAGGCATATTCCCTCCTGTTTGCTGTAAGCCTAGATGTTCCCAGTTATCTTAGACCTTGTCTGGTTTACTCCTTACTGATTCTACTGATTTCTTTCTTTTTTCTTTCTTTTCTTAGATTTTATTTATTTGTTTGAGAGAGAGAGCACGAGAGTGGGAAGGGTCAGAGGGAGAAGCAGACTCCCTGCTGAGTGGGGAGCCTGATGGGGGATTCGATCCTGGGACTCCAGGATCATGACCTGAGCCGAAGGCAGTTGTTTGACCAGCTGAGCCACCCAGGAGCCCCTTTACTGATACTTCTTTCGTGGCCTGATGCACATTCAATTTTGTAAACCATGTATGTTGTGCTTGGAGTATATATTGCCTAATCTCTGATCAGCGGTCTCTCTGTATTCAAAGGATTGAGTTCATTAATAATGTTGTTCAACGTTTCCACATCTTTGGTTCTTTTTTTCCTGTTTCAGGTATCATTTTCTGAGGAAAGTGTGTTAAAACCCCCCATTGTAAGTACGAATTTGTCTGTTTTCTTCTTGTCATTGTGTCAGATTTTGCTTTATTTGCCTGGAGGGTCCTGGCTCAGGATTTTTATATCTTTCTGATGAATTATTGCAAAAAAAAGTTTGTGTCTTGAAGTGTGCTTTGCATGGCGTTTATGTAGTTATATAGGCTCTTATTTTTACAAAGTATCTTTCCGGTTTCTCATTTTCTATCCCTTTGGCTTTATGGCTTTTGGTTTGGGAGTCGGTCACATAAATAGTAAGGTAGAATCTCTGTCTTCCAACATGTCAAAAGTTCCATCTGTTAATAAATTACATTTATATTATAATTGCTAATATACCTATACCTATTGCTTCCATTTTTTTTCCTATTTATTGAATCTTATTCTTTGCTTCTGGTTTTCTCCTTTTCCTATATTAAATAACATCTTAATTCTTACTTTCCAATCAATCAAAATGACAGATATTCTGCTGCTATTATTTTCATGACTACCTTAAATTTTTAACATTGATTCAAAGTTAATCAACATTCCTACCCTCCTCCAGAAAAACAAGGAAGGATCTTTTTTTTTTTTTTAAATATTTTATTTATTTATTTGACAGACAGAGATCACAAGTGGGCAGAGAAGCAGGCAGAGAGAGAAGAAGGGTAGCAGGCTCCCCGCTGAGCAGAGCCCGATGTGGGACTCCATCCCAGGACTCCGAGATCATGACCTGAGCTGAAAGCAAAGGCTTTAACCCGCTGAGCCACCCAGGCGCCCCAGGAAGGATCTTTGAATACTTTCGTTCCACTTACCATCTACCACACACACTGGTTGTTACCTAGTGTTTTAATTCCATCTTGGGTTTAAACCCCACACCCCAAAGACCTTATTATTGTTGTTAGTCGATGTTTGTTTAAATGAAACCTCTTATTTACCACTTTCTTTTGTCATTGTTCATTATTCCAACCCACTCTGATCCTCCGGGTTCCATCTCATTCTTATGGAAATAAATTTTCAGCCATTCTTTAGGGAGTGTTTATAAAAAGCGAATGTAGAAAGTCTACGATGTCTTCCCGCTTTAAAAAAATATGTTCTTTTTTGGGCGGTGGGTGGAGTCAAAATACACACAGGGAGGTGTGTAGTGTGCACGCAAAGGGCTTAGCTCAATGAATTTTTGCATCTATACCCAAGCAAATACCACCCAGATCGAGATGTGGAATATTTTCATCATACCGGAGGGCCTTGTCCGTCCCTTCTCTGTCAGTAGTCACCCCTGCCATTCAGACACTTCTCCCTACTGATTAAGTCAGCCTCATTCTTGAATTTCACATCGGTGGAGTCAAAGAGTAGGCACTCTGTGTCTGGCTTCTCAACACAATATTTGTGAGATCGCTGCTCTTTACGGGGTAGCTTCTCCTGTCATGTGGATTCCATGTCATTATCACTCTTAAATGATGGTTTGCAGGTACAGAATTCCACGTTGATAGTTATTTTCCCAGCTTTGTGAAGATGTTATTTCAATGTTTTTTCAGTCTTTACTGTTGCCAAAAAACCAAGTATGCCGCCCGCTGAACTGTTTTTCCTTTGACGGCAACTGGTCCTTTTTCTCAGTTATTTACTCCCCCCGCCCTGCTTCTGGTTATGTTTAAAATGGTCCTTTCATCTTTGGTGTTCTAAAATGTCCATATGTTATGTCAAGAGGAGGATGTGTTTTTGGTAATGCTGCAAGAACAGACAGAAGTCAGAGAGCTTCATCAAGGTCACGGCTGAGTGCAATGCAGGTACAAGCCATCTCGCTAGACTTCGGCCTCGCTGGGGTAGATACAGACCCCACACAGGGACGTGGAATGAATTTGGCAGATGGGATTTTTCAAGTCCCCTTCTTGAAAAAAGGGCAACCCTTGAAGAGCTCAGTCTGGTTCGGAGCTGAAGTTTTTGCTCCTGGTGAGCACCAGGTCGGTCCCATCTGCTGACCTTGCCTGCGTGGGAGTTAACATGAGGGTCTATTTGTAGACCCTGATCCCAAGCCCCTCATGGCAACTTTCTTAGCTGCCTCCTTTGAGCTTCTGCTTCCTTTCTTGGACCTGGTGAGTCCCTTCCTTCCTTTCTTTTGATCTTAATGGTTATGTTTAAAAAGTGTATTTTAACCAACTTTCCTACTTACTTGTGGCTAAAGGAGACTAACTGAATTCTGTCCATGATGTTCCCGGAATATGCATCTCACTCACCAATTTGTCAGTTATCTGGCTGGCCTTTGGGGGCTTGTGAGGAGCAAAGTGCAAGGACCCTGAAGTGAAGCCGGCCTGCTTTTGAATCATTGCTGTAACTAGTGGTGAGCTGTTTGGTACTGGGTAGGTTATTAACGTTTCCTAAGCCTCAGTTTCCTTAACTCCAAAAAAGAAGATGATAAAAATTCTTACCACAGGGGTACCCAAGCGGCTCAGTCAGTTAAGCGTCTGTCTTTGGCTCAGGTCATGATCTCAGGGGTCCTGGAATCGAGCCCTGTATGGGGTCTCCTGCTCAGTGGGGAATCTGCTTCTCCCCCTCCCTCTGCCCCTTCCCCCACTCATGCTCTTTCTCTCTCTCTCAAATAAATAAAAGAAATCTTTATAAAAAATTAAAAAAAAATTCTTACCACAGAGGGCTGTGGGGAGGACAAGATATGCTAATGTATGTAAAGCACTTGGCCCAGGACCTTAGGACACACTTCATCAATAACTATTGATATTATGAAACACTGCATAATATTATTACATTTATTAATCCGCATCCCTAGGAATCAAGTTTATGCACAAGTTGACACAAAGAAGAATCAGAAAGACATCTTCCACGAAAAAGAAGTAAACGGAATCAGAACCACGGTACTGTAAGCTCCGTAGATGTGCCGTCGGTCGTGCTGCTCCTTGTAAACAGTGTCCTACAAAACCCTGCCTGCTCATATTTTATACATTCTGAGCTGAACTTTCCAAACTGTCGAGAAAATCCCTGTGAGCCAGAAAGAGAACATTGAGACAGAGGACACTGGCAAGCACTTTGCTTCCCCCAGAATGTAAATCAATGCGCTTGCTTTCCTCATTGAGGAAGGTTTTATGATCGATAGACGGACCAAACCGGGTTCTTAGCCCTGTGGTTGGTTTAGACCCCAGCGCCAAAGCCTTTAACTCATGGCGGACTGGTAATAAAGGGTTCATTGATGGGGTCAGAGGATCACTCTTCGAATAGCATGGCTCTGGGGACACCTTAGCACAATGATGGAAGTGACGCTGCCATTATACAGGAAAGAAAGTGCCCTTTCCTCAGGAAACAGTGCTCAGGGCTTGAGGAAGTAGATAGCTCAGGTATAGAGCTAATTATGCTACTTCATCAAGGAAAGATCATTGCTGGTCTGTAATGAATGAGTCATCATCTGTTACACAGTCTAGAGGTCTGCTGGAGTCTGGACTAGAGCTGGTTTTGGGTTCTAGTTGGATCTGTCAGTCCTACAACTTACCATTTCGGGGTCCAGGGGATCTTTTAAGGTGATTATGATTAGCACAATATTCATTTCTATTATTTCCCCTCTTTTTTTTTTTTTTTTTTTGGTAGGAGGTGATAGTTCTTTCTCAGTTAGTGTTTTCATTATTTAAAAAAAAAAAAAAAAGCAGCAGTTGGACTGACTTGAACTTCCAAAGTAGATCTAATAATATTTTCCATGTATATTCAGAAAGAATTGGATTGCTACTATAAGGTCAAATCAAACATTAATTTCAATTCAGAAGAAATTTTTTCAATCCCTGCAGTGGGACAGCAAGAAAATTAAACCTTACTGTGTAAATATTACTGACACTTTCAAAATATCCCAGATTTTGTGGATTCTCTTTTGAATTTCCCTAACTAAATGTTAGTCAAAACTTTTCAAGATTGAGTTAAGGACTACATAAACCAAATCAAACCAAAAGACCCGAACAAAACATTGGGTGGCCTTGGTCTACTGCAAAGCGAATACCCTAGACCTGCCTAAATAGAATATTTTAATTCTGGGCTTAAAACTATGATGATTTTTTAAAACACTGAATTAAAAAGAATGAAGTTAAAAATGATCTGATAAAACAGTGTTGGTAGACTTGAACACCACACAAAACAATTACTGTAAAATTCACTATCGACATCACTTCCCAAAGGTGTGATTAACAGAATTTACACGGCTATTTTGGAAATAACAGTTTTCTAAATCTTGCACAGAATTTAAAGTCACCTCACTGTCCTTAAAAGCCTCCAGTGAATGTTTGCTCTGGGCATCAGCAGGGCCCATAGTCTTGTAAAGAACACTTTTCACACACAAGTCTCCAGTCTATCTTATTCTAGAAACGTAAAGTCACCCAAATTTGGCAGGAGTCTTAAAATCTGAATTACATTCTCTGCATTTGTGGTTACACAGCAGTCTTAATAAATTTATCCAACTTGTCATTTTTTTTCAGTTAAATATGACTTGTTTTCCCCATCCACTCAAAATGGACTTGGAAATGAAAAAGATTTTGTTATTAAATTTCTCCTCCACGATCACCAGCAGAGGAGATACCATCAAAAACACCTCTTGTGAAATGATTACAAGTGAAAAGCTATTGCAGTATTAACAGAATTTTCATAAAGATCCAATTTAAGGTCTATGCTCTATTTTCTGAAATATAAAAAGCATTCTCAAATTCAAAAGCAGAAAAGGTTATCTGAGTTATAGAAGCTGTGCGGCTACAAAATGAGGCACCCAAACGACCCACCTTATCAACTCATCTTAATAGAGAATGTATTTGGCTCATATCATTTCAAGTTTACTGTTTACTTGGTTTTGATTGAAAAAAATTATTAGACTTGTCTGTCCACCCATCCATATCACTCTGCAGATACCAAATGCTTCTAGATGAACTGAGTTGGATCCTGTCATTCTGGACTCTCAGATGGACAGCTTTCCCCAAGGTGTCTGAGAGAACAGGAAGTCTTGAACTTTGCCAAAGACCGATTCTTCCTATGGTACCCATTGACTTTGGTTACTGTGAAGGTCACTGAGCTCCAATGCCAAGAAATACAAACTATCCACTTGGAAAACAGACAGTACAGCCTCTCCTCAAGGCCAGTTCTCAGAAAGGTGTGTATGGTAGCATTCGCGTGATAGCAAGCCACTGCTTTCCAGTGGTGGGGTTCCGTTCCCCGTGACATTTTCCTCATCGAGTGCGCATAAAAGACAGTGCCCCAAACTCTGAATTCCAGACGCTCCTTCCAAGCATTCACCCCTGACTTCTGTACTTCTGATCCCCACCTCTTGGTGTCAGGGGCACAGGTCTCCCAACACCCAAATGCAGCTCATCCCAGAGGCAATTTCATCTCTGTGGCAACACTCTGAAACCCGTGACAACTGTAATGGTTTTAATACCTAATGACAATTTCCTTTCAAGAGCTTTATGAATATTAATACCCTGATCAAAGAGCAATATTTAAAAACAAGGAGGGTGTCTTCAGTTTCAACCGCAGCGTCTCTGGGCTGCAAAAGGCCCATCATTTTTACAGGTTACAGGTGTGCCTGTCAATGAGGAGGGCTTGACCTGGCTTCTGCTGCTGGGGTCAGAGATCACAAAATGATTGTTACTATTTTTACCCTCTTCTTCAACTGACAAACATGAAACTCATGATATCAGTCTGTCAGTTTTTAAATAAATACAAGCAGGTAACTACCATGTGCTCAGAACTGGGCTAGTGTTTTTGGAAGTCAAGAGGTAGGAGACATCATTCCTGTCTTTAAGGAACTCATACTCCAACTGGGAAAAGATTACTCATGTAATCAACTAATTAGAAGTCAGTATAAAATAATTTCTACCCTGTGTCAAGGACTCTGCTAGTCCCAAGGGTATAAAAAGATCAAGATCCTTACCTCAGTCCCTGTCTGGAAGCCATGTGCCAGCACACAAGTACAACAAAGTAATAGTAACAAAACAACAACAACAACGGTGAATACGATTCCACGAGGACTTACTGCATGGCAGTGTGCCTGGCGTTGTGTGGACTGTCACGTGAGTCCACACAGACGTCAGCAGGATTAGAAAGGCCCATGAAGTCAATTCTCATTCTGAGTAATCAGAATAAATGCTACTACCACAAGCTGGTGTTACCAAGAACGATCAATTCTGCTTTTGCCAAGTATGATTGATTCGATGTTTGTTCCTCCTGGCCACGCCTCTGGTTTAAGGAAATGTCAGTGCTCTATAACATTTAGTAACCGTTCTGAAGCCACATGAAGTAGTTCCTTTCTGCCCAGCTTCACTGAGATGTAACGGACATATGATACCGTATAAGTTTAAAGTGTACAAAGCACTGATTTAGTATGTGTGTTTTGTGAAATGATTTCTACCATAAGGTTAACACATCCTCACCTCCCAAAGTTACAACTTGTGTGTCTGTGTGCGGGGGTGGGGGGGGTGAGAACTTTTAAGGTGGACTCTCTTAACCACTTCCAAATATTGTTAGCTATCGTCACGGCTTCACAACTTACTTATCTTATAACTGGAAGTTTGTACCTTTGACCACCTTCCCCCATTCCTCTCACAGCCCCCTCCTCCCTGAAACATAGTTGGTGTGACTTTAGTGGAAAGGCCGCAGCTCAAGTCTGTAAGAAAAAAAAGGCCCATCTTCCTTTGTTGCTCCTCATAGCATGGGCAAAAAGCCAAGAGAAGAAAACATTCTAAAATATTCCTTCTAATCCTGAAGTAAGAAACAGAAAACAAGACTGATTATTCAACCACAAAAGCCAACTGAAATGTGAAGGTGATTGGAAGCCCTTTGTCAGGCAGAGACCTGGGCTCCTTTATCACCAGGGAGGCCCCCATTACGAGGACACCTCCCCCATTAGCAGGGGTGCCTCGGATGCACACTGGTGCTCGGTGTCCCGGTGCCCGCAGCTGATGCCGCTGTGAGGCCACGAAGGGTCTGAGGTGTCAGTACACATCTGGTGGGAGTCCTTAGCTGGTGCTGAATATGGGTGTCCTCAGTTATCGCTCGGCTCACTGTCCCCCAGCAACCGTTTCCATGACCTCAATTATCCGCATGTTAATTCTCCGAAGGACAGATCCCTTCTTCACACTTCTCTGTCGGGCTTCATGTCAGAAGGTTTACTTTCTCCTGGATATCTCCCTGCAGCTGTCTGCTCTGCCCGAAGACCACCCGAGGGTCGTCCTCTCCCATCACCGTGCTTCCTCCCTAGTTTATCAGTTACTCAGCACACAGTTCCCACACATTTCCAAAGTGGTTCATCTTTCCCCGCAGGCTCCTGCTCCCATCTCCTACACTATTCAGACCCACCACTCTGCCCCAAACCCACAACATCTATTCTCATCTACACTACAGGTGTCCTCCTGCCCATCTTTGCTTCCTTCCAGAACAGTCTCCACCATGCACCCGGACTGCCTTCCTAAAATGCAACTCTACTCATGGCCCTCCTTCCTTTGAAAGGCTTGTTTTCACCATAGCTCTCTGGGGAATGACCCAAGCCCTGACTGTGGCCTCAAGGCCCGCAGGCTCAGACCCCATTGACCCATCCAGCTTCATCTCTCCCCATCACGCTCCTGCCCCCATGCTGGGCACATATCAGGACTCTCCCTCACCCTCCTGCCTGACCAGCTGCTTACTGCCCACCTCTCTGAGCTGAGTCTAAAATCCTTTCTGCCAAGGTCGCTCCCTTGCCTCCCCAACACCAGGCTAGGTCTTCCTATTACATATCCCATAGCAACATAAACGCCTGCATTTACAGCACAGTTTAGGAGGGTCGTTAATAACAACCTCATCCGGAAACTCTCCTCATCTGCCCTTGTCCTGCCCTTCTCTGACCTCGTCCCGGGTCTGCAGCCCCCCACCACGCGGACCATGATGCAAGCGCAGTGTGCTGTCACTGGCCAGTGGCACAGTGGTCTCCACACCACGCTGTGTGCTTCTTAGAAGCATGTACTTTGTCTTTTTTCCGCCACTCCCCAGGATCTAGGGCAGTGCTGAATGCTGGAGACAAACGCCCATCGAACGAAGGGGGAGGAAAACGCTCTGAAAGCGACGCCTCGGTACAGAAACCAGATCCTGATGCTTCCCTGCTTGGGGCTTCCCATCTCACTTAGAATAAAATTCAAAGCTCTTTTTACCACCGGTCAGGTTTTGCATGATTTTGCCCCTGCTACCTACCTGACCTTGTGTCCCACACTGTTGTTTTTGCTTCTCAAACTCACCGCACTCACTTTCACACCAGGGCCTTGGTACCTGCTGTTCGCTCACCTGGACATCCTCCCGGCATCCCTGCTGCTGGCTGCCCAGCTCCTTACACACCCCTGCCCAGCTGTCCGGTCGCAGAGAGACAGGCTCGCCTCACCCGTCAGCTTGCAACCCTCCTGCCCGGCTTTGTATTTCTTCTCGGTGCATTTTCAACTGATGTTAGGTATTTGCTGTTTGTTTACTGTCCGCCTTGCCCCGTGCGAGTGTCAGGTTGGAGAAACCTAAAACTCTGTCCACGGTGTTCTACCTGTATTCCCAGATGTCGGAGCGATGCCTGGTGCTCAGCAGGTATGCAAGAAACATTTGCTGAATGAATGACGAAATGCTCAAAATTAAATGGCTCGGGTACTTCAGGATTGTTTCTATTGTTTTACAATGATTATTTATAACAATAGTAAAAAGCACAGATTCTAGTGTGGACATCTTCATTCATTCAGCAAGTATTTCCTGGATTCTGCGCACAGCAGGAGAGCACAGAGGAGGAAACTACCGACCGCAGTGGGCTCCTGGGAGACGGACAGACACCTGCCAGATGCAGAAGGGCGTTGCCTGCAGAGGAAATCACACCTGCAGAGAGGAAGACCACGGATAGGAAAGCTTCTTCCAACGCTAAGGAAATTCCCGCCAGTCCCACGGGCACCCGACATGTAGTCATTCACTTAATTCAAACTGTTAATCTTTGAGTTTTCAATATTTCTCATTAACTTTGAACCTTGGGTTTGGTCCACATCTTCTGGTGTTTATCTGACGAACGCAGAGATTCCTAACAGGTAGGCCTGTCAGAATGAGCTGTGAGGCTTTTTCAAATGACACCACGGTCCCAGACATCCTGGGTGGGGGACTCCCCCACCGCTGACCCTCCACCTTCAGCTTCTCCTCCATCCCATGATCCCATGTTCTGGAGAAAGTGCTGCCTCCCTCAGCTGGCAGGAGGTGGGAGAATTAATGGAGACAGTTGGGCTTGTGTTGAGAATCCTGGGAAGGGCTGGCCTGCCCCAGCTGTGCCTCCCCCTCCTTTTCAGACTTCATCTTCATCAGAAAACCCATCCCCCTATCCCCCGAAAGACTTATACCTTCTGCCAAAAAAGCTTACCCCCCACACTAAGTTAGAGAGCGACATGCCAGGACTGCCCCACTCTCCCCGTGGGGTGGGCGACACAGCTGTCCAGGTGGGAGGTGACAGGGAAATGTTTTCTACTTACAGGAGAGCAGTGGGAGTCACTGGGATTCCCTGGGAATGTCTCACATGCCCTAAGTGAAAGTTCTCATTTCTCAAAGCCTCTGATCAGAGTCAGCCTGTGATAACACTTCCACAAAAGGAGAAAACAGGAAAAAAGCTCATGGAAGGTCCTAGGTTTGGGGAGAATCACTCGCTCATTTAAAAATTTAAATTTGGGGGGCGCCTGGGTGGCTCAGTGGGTTAAGCCTCTGCCTTCAGCTCCGGTCATGATCTCAGGGTCCTGGGATCGAGCCCCGCATCGGGCTCTCTGCTCCGAGGGGAGCCTGCTTCCCCTTCTCTCTCTGCCTGCCTGCCTCTCTGCCTACTTGTGATCTCTCTCTCTCTCTCTCTGTCAAATAAATGAATAAAATCTTAAAAAAAAATAAAAATTTAAATTTGGGGACAAATAATCTAGGCACTTTGCATTTTGGAGCTTTAATGGGTTATTCAGAGTTGAAAAAAACAATTACATCTTCCTTTGAATTAATATAAAAACACAATCAGAATACATGCATTAGATCACATGTAGCTAGGAGACAAAGGAGCGGCCTTCCCCAACCACGTTTCTGATCACATCTACGAGAATTCTAAGTATATTCTCCTTTCCTCCAGCCCCTCTCATTTTCTACCTGCCATGGAAGAGATCATAGCAAAAATGTACAAGTCACTTATCTCAATGGTTCATGGTGTAGTCCTAGGGGGTTCCTGGTAAGCCGATTCACCAATCCCTCGGAAGATAAGACAGTACCGTGGTCAGGAGTGAGCTCTGCCTCCCTAGAGCTGCGTGTGTGCAATGTTGTACACCTGTTTCCTCCCAGACGCCTGCATGATCGAATTATCGTAAGGGCTAAAAGAAGTAACATGGGTACAGGGTTTAGGAGACAGTCTGGCGTGTAGCGTGTACCAAGCAGAATAGGCCAGGCATCAAGGCTATATGAAGGAAATATCAGGAACAAGTGTTACCTGTATATGTTTCTATATATTATAGTGTGTGTGGTTGTGTGGTTGTGTGTGTGTGTGTGTGTGTGTGCGCGCACACACGTGCACATGTGTATCTGGCTCCTAACTGGGCATGATTTTGTCCTCCTCCCTCTCCCCATTCTATGTGTCAGTATCTGGGGACATTGTCGATGATCACAAGTGTGTGTTGGGCTGTTACTGGCCTCTAGGGGGTAGAGTTCGCGGGTGTCACCGAACATCCCACGATGCCCAGGTCAGCCTTCCACACACAGAGTGATCCAGCCCAAAGTGCCAACAGTGCTGAGGCTAAGAAACCCTGGAAAAACATTCGTCTTTACATAGATTCCTATGATTCCCGAGGGTGACTGAAGCAGCGCTAAAAATTTCTACGAACATGAAGAAACAGAGAGCTTTCTCTGTACTTAAAGTAAAAATAAAACCCTGCTGTAGAGGCGAATGCTAGGCTCAAAATGGAGAAAAACAACAATTACGCTGTTTTCTTCTGGGATGATATGGAGTCCAAGTGGCCAAGAAACCTACCAGAGCCTTTTTCTTTTTTTCTTTCCAGGCAGGTAAGAGCAGGCCTGAACCAAGTTCCAGAAATGATTAAATCAAATTGCCAGGCAAGCAATCTTCACATGCGTGAGTCTCCCTCACTGAATCCCTGTTCCCTCGGAGGGCAGGTCAGACTTAAGGGAGAGGTTCCAGTGTATGCTAAGCTGGGGATTCAGAAAATATTAATAAGCATTCTGAGAAGCTGAGAAGGCCCTGAGGTTATCGCCTCTCCTTCTAGCAAGAAGGGGGCAGGGCAGACGTCACTTGGACCCAATGGGAGCCTACCCAGGCTTTAGGACATAAGGCTCCTAAGTGCACTTTAATAAGAGAACCTTGTGCTATGAAATGGAAGCACTCACGCTAGTATGAATGTACTGCGTGCCTCCCATGTGCCAGGCGGTAAGGAAACAGTGAGACCCAGCCCCTGATGGCTTGGGATGGACAGATGCACAATGAATGAATGACAGGGTCATGCCACAACGGCCCAGAGAAAATGAAGAGGAGTCATTATTTAGGGCAGTTAGAGGAAGGTATCCTGGGAAAAGAGGCTATTTTCTCGGGCTCTGAAGGAGGAAGAATGTTCCCCAGATGTAGTGTTGGGGTGGGAGGAAGCGTGTGGCCATGCAAAGACCCCGCCCGTAGCATCCAATGGCATTCAGGCGGCTCAGCACACCGTCATTCTGGAGCCGAGTGTATGGCAGTGAGGGGAGGAGACCGGCTGGGGACTGCTGCGGGGAGCAGGGGCTAGGGCCTGGCAAATAATATGGGTTTCATGGTATCAGGGGAAGCTTCCTCAGGGTCATATAGGATTATGTTTCAGACAGTGTATAATTTCATAATCTATCCTATCTAGGATTCAAAGTGACTTCCCAAAGATATTATAGTTTCCTCTAAGCAGCTCTGTTTTCCTGACATCTAGGGCTTTATAAACATAAATGACAGAAGCGTTCCCTAAAAGGGGGCTAAGTAAATTCTTTTGGAGTAGGAAAAAAACCCCGCTTTCTGCCAGTTTTGTAGCTCTTTCAAGGAACTTTTGGATCTGTTTTGCTAGAGCAACCCCCCCCTTTCCCATCACCCCTCACCCAACTAATGAATTATGGCCTCGCTGGCACAGGCGGGCTTTCATATTTCTCTCCCCACATCATGATGGAGATGCCGCAGACCAACCTTTAGCAGAATATAAGTTAAATGACACTCCACTCTCAGAGCCATGAATCACCAAAGCCTCTCCGATTAGAATCTCAATTTTCCCTCTTGGCTTGTTTGTGACTCTGTTCTAAAGAAAAAAGCATTAGGCTTAATAAATCAACACAAAACAATATCAGCCTCATAAAACAAGTCCCTCCTGGTTTTTATGACTTTTTACATTGACAAAACAATTCTCCAGCTTTCCGGCGGGATGGTGGGCGCTATGAGACGGCATCACTGACAGCTAGATTCCCCTCTTTCTCGGTCACTGCATTTTCTCCAAACTCAAACTCATGATTGGATGTCAAGCAGCAGCACAACTGGGTCTTCACTGGTAATTCTGTCGGTTGTAAAATGATGAAACAATTTTCATCATTGAATGAATTAACGCCAATGGCTGAAAATTTTTAAAGAGCAAAGTCATGGAAATAATCACATTAGAGAAAAACTGTCCCTAACCCTGGCATTATTAATGTGTTTCTTATGCTAATTTTATAAAGCTGTAACCACAAAGTCTGTACAATTTTGTGTTGTGTTTTATTCATTTAAATGCCTGTCTATAAAATGGATTATACTGGCATTAAAATGTACGTTTTCTGAGAATATGTAATGGCATGCAAGGGAAAATGCGTTTAGTATAATGTCAAGTAATAAATACAAGATAAAAAACTATATAATTTATAAGCCTAATTTTCGTGTGTATACCTACATGGAAAGAACTATACCAAAATATTAATGCTAGTTATTTGTGGATGGTAGGATTACTTTACTCATCTTTCTGAAATTGTCCAAATTTCTACAATGAACCTTTTTCATTTTACATGGGAAAAAAGATCTATTACATTAAAAATTTCCCATGCTTCTAGTTTCCATAACTATCATCTTAATGCTTGCACAAAATGCCATTTAATGGACATAACTTTTTTTATTGAATTCTCTTTTGGGGGGAGGTGGAGGCCTTTTTCCGTTTTTAGCTATTATAACTCATGCATGGCTCCACGTCCGAACTGCTTTATGTGGAAAATGAGGAAAATGATTGGACCTCTGCCCCCTGATCCAGGTCAGGGCAGAGCTGGGAGCAGAGGCATTGGAGCTGGACATTTCTGGTCAGAAGCCTGCCCAGTCTCTTTCTAGCATGGTCACAGGATGACACAAAATGGGATGATGGATACTGAGCTCCTGGACACCGGACACCAGGAGACATACTGCTGTTTGACCATCTCTCCCCTCCCACTCCTTCTTCAGCCACCTGAGCCACAGCTGGAATGCATCCTTCCCAGCTCCCAACTACCAGCCCCCAGCATCCACTGTCATTCTAGAAAGCCCCTTCACTTGGTCTTCACCAGGGCCAAGTCCCATCCAGCCAGTCTATGCTCTTGTGACCTTTCAGGACCCCTTGTCTGGGTGAGTTTCCCCTCTTTGGGAAGGAGGCCCAGAGCCCATAGGAAGTGCCCCATTCTGAGTATTTGCTGCATTGTGTTTGCTTGTTACTCCTCTCTTTCTTCCACTGGACCGAAAGCTCATCAAGGTCAGAGCTGTCATGTCCATCCTAAGCATTCAACACAGGGTCTGACACATAGTAGACACTCAAGAAGGTGGTTGCCTGAATGGTTTTTTTGCCATGTCATTCGTCTTCAAAAATGCGATTTTAGCAGTAACGCAGTATTTTGTTATGTTAAATGTTCTATGTATAATCTATTGATTCTTTATTATAGTTCCCTTTTGGTTGGGGAGAGGGAGAGGTACTATAAATAATTTATAGGGAACATCCTAGTACATCAATCTTATTTTTTTTAAAGAAAATAAAATTTAAAGTGTAGAACTGTTGACTTTGAACATCTTAAGCTTTGATCGCTGAAGTGAAGGGCTTTGCGTCTTGAAATCCCAGGCTCCACTCCACATGTCGATGGCTGTCACCTCCACAAAGCAGCTCAATTGCGCAGATTAATGTCTGCCCTGAAAAATGCATTCTTGCTGAAGAATTTTGGTGTTTCTGGTGATTTCCAAGATGCTGAGCTGGGGCTCTGATGCCGCACCATTACACCTGGAGAGCCACCTCTGCCACGAGGTCAGGGGAAAGGGAAGAACCCTTCAGTGTTCTATAGCTTTGGCCCAGAGAGGCCAGAGAGGTGACTGTGAATCTGGAGTTCCCACAACTCCATGCAATGGCTTGGAAACACCACTGAGTGTTGCGTTTATATCCAGTGACATTTCCTTTCCCCTGACCCCACTTACGACACTTTCTTTCAAACCTTATTAGGTAATATGAAATTGGTGACATTCAAACTTTTTCTCCTACAAAATACCAGCAATGTCTGTTTTGCTTATATACTTCTGTACATGCTTATATACTTATTTATGTATTTGCAAGTAAATGTATTATTGATAAAACAAAAATCTCCCCCCAACCAAATGTCTTTAAAAAGGGACTTTTCCATGCAGGTGGAGAACTTCAAAATGTGGTTCATTCCCTGGACCTGTCTGAGGGTCATCTGGGGCCACTGCTACTTATTGAACGGGTACAGGGATCTGGAGTTTAAAAGCTCCCAGAAAAATTCCCCACCTGCCTTTACTGAGATAGAATTGATATATAATGTTGTTTTAGTTAAAAGGCATACAATGGGATGAATTGATACATGCACATAGTGGGAAATGTTTACCACAACAAGGTTAGTTAACACACCCATCACCTAATTACA
Organism: Enhydra lutris kenyoni; assembly: GCF_002288905.1. NCBI lineage: Eukaryota > Metazoa > Chordata > Mammalia > Carnivora > Mustelidae > Enhydra > Enhydra lutris. Next base: position 10,828,546 of record NW_019154117.1, read on the forward strand.
ATTTCTGCTTGCTGTTATTATGAGGAGAACATTGGAATTCCATTCTCACAACAACTTTCAAGCAGACAACACAGTAGTGTAAACTATCGTCACCATGTTATACATTAGATCCTCCGAACTTACTCACAACTGGACATTTATATGCTTTGACCTACATTTCCCCATTTCTCCCAGTCCTCAGCCTTGAGCAACCACCATTCTACTCTCTATTTATATGGGTTCAGCTTTTTTTATGATCTCACCTATAAGTGAGATTATACAGTATTTTTCTTTTTTGATCTGAAAAATCAAAATGTTTTTTTTACTTTGCTTAGCATAATGTCTTCAAGGTCCATTCATGTCACAAATGGCAGGATTTCCTTCTTTTTAATGGTTGAATAATAGTCCAGTGTCTGTGTGCGTGTGAGCACTATATATATATATATATATATATATATATATATATATATACATCGTGTATAGACATGTAGTTTTTTTGATCCATTCATCCATCAATGGACATTTAGGTTGTTTCTATGTCTTAGTTATTGTGACTGATTCTGGAATGAACATGGGGGTGTGGATATCTCTACAAGACAGCGATTTCATTTCCTTCAGATATATATCCAAAAGTGGGAATATAGTAGTTATACTTTCAATTTTTTGAGGAATATCCCTACTGTTTCCACAATGGCTTCACCAATATACACTCACCAACAGTGTGCAAGGGTTCTCTCTTTTCCACAACCCTACCAGCCCTTAATTTCTCTTTCTTTCTCTCTCTCTTTTAAATAATAGCCCTTCTAACAAGGGTAAGGTGAAATCTCATTGTGATTTTGATTTGCACTTCCCGGATGATCAGTCACTCAAAATGGTGTTGGACAACATTTCATATACCTGTTGGCCAATGTGTACATCTTTCTTAAAAAAATGTTTATTCAAGTCCTTTGCCCATTTTTAAATCGGTATTTTTTGTTTTCTGCTACTGAGTTGTAGAAAAGTTCCAAGCTGGCTAATGTTTGTAAATCATTACAAAGCTGTAATATAGAGATTGTCTCCCTAACCTTAAATTTTTCCTTTCTTTCAATTTGATCAGGAGACTAGAATCAGAATAAGAAACAAAAAAATTTTTAAAAGCCTCTAACTATGTAGATAACCTGTCACAAAACAAATCAATGTAATGATCTCTTATTGAAACTCTGGCAAAAGAAATCCTATAAAGTCCTAGGGAACTGAAGTTTAAACAGTGTAAAGGGTCATGATTAATTCTCAATATTTGATGTACTGGTTTTACTCCTATTTTAGGTAACTCTGAAAAATATTTTCAAGAACTTCACAAATAGGGGCACCTGGGTGGCTCAGAGGGTTAAGCCGCTGCCTTCAGCTCAGGTTGTGATCTCAGGGTCCTGGGATTGAGCCCCGCATGGGGCTCTCTGATCAGTAGGGAGCCTGCTTCCTCCTCTCTCTCTGCCTGCCTCTGTGCCTACTTGTGATCTCTGTCTGTCAAATAAATATATAAAATCTTTAAAAAAAAAAAGAACTTCACAAATAATTTTACTTGAGTGAAAAATAAACCCAGTCAGTCTGAAGAAAATATCAAATGATTATTAGTCGACTATGGCACACAGGCATGGCAGCAGCTACGAAGGCAGCTTGGGACTGAGTGATGGTTGGGAAGCCCTGGGCTCGACCAACCCCACATTAAAACACCCAAGTGGGTTTCCAGTGAAGGCTCACTCTAGCACAGCCCATACACAATATGAAGAGGTTCCCTCACTGTCATGAAATGAAAGACCAAGGGAAAAGGCTTTGGAAAGGAGATTGTAGGGTTTATAATTCAGTACCACAGGGACGAGGTGGCTAAGGAGTCGTGCTCAGCTTAAGAGTGAAGAAACCACACCAGGAAAAGGTCACTCAAATAAAATGAAAGAAACAATGATCATTGTTGTGAAAACCTAGTATCACTTCCCATAAATGGAATCGACCATGAAAATACCTGACTAGTAACTAAAGAATGCTCATCTTTTAGTCACTTACATTGATCTAGCTAACCACAGTAGAGGAAACTTTGATTTAAGCTCTTTATATTTCAGATGAGAAAAATAAGGTCCAGAGGGGAGAAGAGAGCTGCCCGAGATCACACAGTTGGAATCCACATCTCTGGACTTCTCCAGCATGACACCCCCAGTACGGCAGCTACCTAGGCAATCAGCAGAACTGGCCCAGTGCGAGAAATCCTTTTGTCCCATGTGACTCTGCAAGCACTCCCTTCTGTACCTTGTAGCTGATCTAAAGTGAAGTGCCTCAGATTTGCAGTCTGAAGGTACCTGTTAAAGGAGTCTAGAGGCAAATTAGAAAACACTGATTGCACTCTGTTCCTCTAGAGTGAGAAATTAAATCAACCAAGCAAAATCAGAGCATCCCAGCTGTAGCATCAGGGGAGCCCCTGGCAAAGCCCAACACAGCATGAGAAGCAAGGAGCCAGGCCCATACACCAGGAACACAGAATCCAACCACCACAGCTTTTCCTAGATCCTTGCAGACCTTATGGCTTCAAGCTCAAGGACACCTGGCCGCATGGTGGTTTTCTTTGTGGGAATGTGCTGATTATGTGTGGAAGCCTGGGGTATCTAGCGTCAAGATTTTTTAATCATCTTTTGAGGCTCGATTCGCAGACCATCCCTTGCCTGAGGTTCTTGGAGCCTTCTCACTTTTATTGATTTCTCCTTTCTTTAAATTTCACCCAGCAGTTCTGGATAGAAGGGGCCATAAGGTGTTGAGAGTAAGCGCATTGATTGTACTTAGTTTATATGTTTTAGATTTTTAAAAGTCACAAAGTTACTAAAAATGATTTTATTAAATTTTTTTTCATTTAATTTTATTAAAATGATAAAAATCATTTTACTATTCACACTTTACAAAGATTGAGAAATCAGTTGTCTACAACTGGGAATATTATTACGCAGAGGAGAGGAAGGCATGGTGGGTTTTATGGGAGCAAGGAGCCCCCCACCCCCCTGGCCATGACTGGAACCTCCTCTGTTCTTTCCCTGCCCAGGCTTCAGAACCCAGCTCAGCAATGCACTCTGTCCGCTGTCAGAGGATGTCTGTATGTTAACAAATGCAGTTTTATCAGAACAGCACAACAATGATACTGCTCCATGAGCACAGAGTCTGTGTCTTTGTGTCTATCAGTATACGCAGCACCTGCCACCATGTTAACACATATTAGGCACTAAATGGCTGTTGAATGGATGGGTGGAAGGAAGGAAAGAAAGAAGGAGGGATGGATGAATTGAGGCATCAATGAATCAATGAGAAAACTGGGGGTGTCAAAAACTGCTTTATTGAAAGCCATTCTTTCAATGGGCAAAAGAGGATTAGGGAACAGAGTTCCAGAAATAGCTGAGTTCTAGTTCCTACAGATGTTTCAATGAGATTTTTGTAGATAAAAAGGTACAGCTAGGGGCAGCTGGGTGGCTCAGTTGGTTAAGCATCTGACTCTGGATTTTTGGCTCAGGTCATGATCTCAGGGTCATGGGACTGAGCACCTCATCGGGCTCTGTGCTCAGCAAGGAGTCTCCTTAAGATTCTCTCTCTCTCTCTCTCTCTCTCTCTCTGTCTGCCCCTACCCCTGCTCATGCTCCCTTTCTCTTAAGTAAATAAACCTTAAAAGAGAGAGAGAGAGAGAGAGAGAGCGCTAAAAAAAAAAAAAAAAAAAGCGAAAAAAAAAAAAAAAAAAAAAAAAAAAAAAAAAATCCCAAGCATCTCCAAGAAAATTCAGTGTTTGTTAATGTGAAGCTTGATATGGCATCCCTCGCCCCCCCAACTATCATGCCGGGACCAATGTGAGCAGAGCATAAGCTAAGCACTACGGAAAGCACCACCAGGTTCCACCCAGAGCAGTAGTGTTTCTAGGGATGGTACTAATTCCTGAGCAGGTCTGGATCGTCACTGACAGAGGACACGTGAGGGACATCATGTTCCCCAGATGATAGGCTCCCGTGTAAGCAGTTTGCTTCCTGGTGCCTCCAACCATTGGGGAATATCTGCCTTTTTGTTTCATTCCCATTTTGCCAATGTAATTCCTCAACCAGAGTATAAACAGGGGCTGTATTTTATATTCATCTACCTAATGGTGAAATCACTTTTCGTCCTCACAACATAGTGAAGCTGGTATTAGCTCTGCGTTGCTGCTGCCATTGGTGTTTTGAGAAATCAATTTGGCCAAGGTTCCACAGCTAGTCAGGGAAGAAAGGGAGGGCCAACACTGGCAGTCTGACTTTTAAACCGATATTCCCAAATGTCTTATCAAACCTATCACGGTATTCAAAGAAAAGTTGTTGATCTCAATTAAATATATCATCACTGTGAGAAGACGCAAAGGGAGAGGTAGCTGAGTGGGTGGGGGAGGAGGAAGAGAAGGAGAGGAAACAGAGAAAAGCCATTTTGGTAGTAGATCTAGTTTGATTCTTCCCGGTTCTATCCCATTTCTCAAAAGCTAATTAGCCATAGTGCGGTTTTTACAGTGTGCACCCCGGACTGTATCAGGCAGCCTCTGACCCAGAGCTGAGGCTATCTGCAGCCCCAGATGGACTTTTTCTCCACTTCCTTAAAAAAACATAACCACATCTGCTTGTGGGTGCCATTCTCAAAACACAAGCCCTAATTTAACAGAGGATCTTTACTTTTTACTGGGCAGTGAACACAGCTAAGCATCCATGAGAAGACGGGAAGCCATGGTCTCTGTCTTTGAGGAAATCATTTAAAAATACCTGGATGACACAGGCATGTGGGACAAACCCCACTGATCAAATATGGCTGCCAAGAGCCCTTTCCTGAGGATTTTTTTAAGTAATTTTAAAAAGTATTTTATTTGTTTATTTGACAGAGAGAGAGAGAGAGAGAGAGAGCGAGAGAGCCAGAGCATGTGCACGCACAAGCAAGGGGAAAGTCAGGCAGCAGGAGAAGGCGAAGCAGGCTCTCTATCAGCAGGAAGCCTGACGCTGGGCTCCATCCCAGGACCCTGGGATCATGACCTGAGCTGAAGGCAGATGCTTCACCAACTGAGCCACCCTTGACGCCCCTTTACAGAGGATCTGAGCCTGAATCTAGGCTGAATGGATGAATGTACTTGTCAATTAGAAATGTCTGCCAAGGGCATATACTGGGGAAGTTTCTAGCACAATGCCTAGCACTGAGTGTATGCACAACAAATATTATTTTGCTTTGAGTGAAGTCCTAGAAACCTTCATTCTGACCAGAGCACCAAAGGACAACCTTTTCTTCACTTGGCCCGACCTCAGGACAGAGAACGGGTATGGAGAAAAGAAGACAGACTTTGCGTGAAGTCCAAAGGAGGCTCCACTCAACCCTACTGGTCTGCAGTAATGAGTCCTACTGGTAGTGATTCGTATCCTATTATTCTAGCAAAGCCCTGGATTCCTCTTTGCAGCAGGATGACATTGGATAGGGCCCTTAGTGAAGTTTGACTATGGCACAGGGTATTTTTTTGTCCTAGAAAACCTGATGACAGGCCTATTCTGAAAAATCAAGAGCATGAAATGCTTTTCGCTCCACCGAATGGTATTGCACGTGACGCACAGTAGTGGCGATGACAGAATCCTGGGGCTACATGAGGTACCTCCAGCTCCCACTATATCCACCCATGGATCCCTGGCTGTGTCACCAGGGGAGCTTTATGGGTCTTGTTCCCAAAGTTAAGTAAAACAAAGACCCATTAGGAGCTGACTAGTTGTCCCTACGTTGAATAGCTCAATTGCTTTTCCAGATGCCAGATGGATATCCTGACCTGGATCCCTCTCTGACATGCTTCTCTGAGCCTCTGAGAGCTTATATAACTGATAGTCACCCACGTCCTGAGCAGCAGGTGACAGGGATCAAAGATGGCCCCAGTCAACCGCGCCACTGAAATGTCCCCCGCACGGCATCATTTCCGGGCACCTTTTTTCTGGCATTGTAATTTCCTGGGACATTTGACCTGAATCAAATTCAGGCTTGCCAGAGGCCGCATAAATGGTATCAGTCAAAGGAAGAGTGTCAAAATGCATTTTTCCCGTCGCCCTACCCTGCAATTTCCTCACCTCAGGATTATACGTTCGCATGGCCGGAGCTATTATTTCTGCTGCAAGTAAAAATAAGACCAGACAGTAAGATTCACTGAGAAAACATCCTTGACTTTTACCTTAGTGCGTCCAGAAGCTTAGCTCACCACACATCTCTGCGGGAAGGAAAGAAAAAAAGAGTCCTGACTCCTTCCAAGAGGTTACACGATGCAAGGGGCCAAGTCATTCTGTTGGGCCAAGAGACTGTCTTCAGGTGTGTGTGTGGTGGGGAGGGACCCGCCCACATGAAACTCCCACACTTCAAGGACTGTCTTGTTTTTGCCTTGTGAAATCTGGTTTTAGGACAAAAGGTAGACTAGTTTCTGTCACATGGTAGGCACCCGGTAAATATATAATGAACAGAGAAAGGCTCTTGCATCTCCTCCTTGCTGGCCATCCCCTAGGAAATAAGTAGTCCCTGGGGGGGACCCTGAAGGGCAGAAGACATGAAGGCAAACCCCACTTCTTCCTTCCCGGCTGCACGATCTGATCCAGTCACCTCAACCACTGAGCCTCAGTTTCCTTGAGGGCAACCCGAAGGTGAAGACAAGGGCCTGGCTTCTCTCTCAGAAACGTTGTGAGGGCGTTGAAGGTGACCTGGGCAACTGGGGCCTGCAGCCCAGTACGGGCCAGGCAGTTGGTAACAGGAGTCTCGACTTGAGGACCAATATATTAAGTGTCTTCTTGAGGACACAGTAGCTTTTCGCAAACAGATAAAATGTGCCATGGCTCTATGTGACTCTTAGGAAAGGCCTGAGACCCTTCCGTTAGGGATGTTCAAGTCATTCGCTTAAGAGGGAGAGGAGAGGCTACATTTTTCACCAACAGATACACCTATTTTAAGTGCCCACGGGCATCTAAGCCCAGCACCTAACAGATCAAGGAGAGCCACAATTTGTCTTCTGATGTAAAGGGTCAGATACGAAGAAAGATAAACCATCCGTGGAAGGCCCTTTAAAATAGCTAAGCTCCCCCTTTTAGATACTGCAGAGGTCCACACAAAAAAGTCTTTTTGTTGGGCGGGGGATTAGTTTTGGTAAGAACATTTAACATGACATTTACCCTCAATCAATGTTCCTGTGTACAACACAGAAGTGAAAACAGGCACTTTCCAACCTGCTTGCAGGAAATTCACACAGCTCTACCACTGGTGGGACCCGTCCCTCTCCACGCTTGCCAATCACGAAACGGGACAGTGATGGATCTGCCCATCGAACTGAACTGCAGACTCAGAGATAAAGGAATATGTAAACTGGGTATTTCTGCAGATTTTAGGCAGGCTGCCTGTCACTCTCTTCTCTGGCTTATGTTGCTTCTCTCTCTCTCTCTCTCTCTCTCTCTCTCTCTCTATATATATATATATATATATAGTGAATGAATGAGTGAAGCAAACGAATGAACGCACATACAATCAGCCCCTATAGAAATCTTGGGTGTTAATGGTTTTGACAACTGGAATTTATTTTAAATCTATTACTGTGCTACAAAATTACCCTTCATCAGACATCGTTCTTAAGAATTCTATCTTGAGCTCCTATATCTCAAGTAATTATACTAAAATGGTGTTATTAGAGTTAGCTCAAGAAAATTATCCAGCAAATGAATGAGATTTAAAAGAAAAAAAATCATCTGAAAAGAGATTTCTAATTACATAGTTTAAAAAAATTACCAGGGTTTCCATCCTGACTATGCCCTGCATTTCATAAAAACTTTAGATAGCGGTAGACCCCCCTCCTCTCACCCAGTGAGCACTGGGATGTGCGGTGTCGTAGAATCATTAGGAGCACTGGCTCTGGGGGGTGGCTAGCCAGCTGGGGGACCCTAGGCAAGCGCATGCCTCTCCAGGCTTCCACGTCTTCATCCTCCCAATGTGGATAATACTACATAATTGGAAGGGATGTGGGGAGGATTCAAGGGCGTCATCTACTCACAGTGTCCAGCACACGGTGAACACTGAGTAAATGTCAGCCATTTTTTTCCCACTTGGAAAATGCTTTTCTGTCAGGTCAGTGGAAGAATGGCAAAGATTTGCTTTTTCTCCAGGAGTGAGTCATACTCCCTTCCCGTGTATTTGCTAATTAAATTTCATTTAATGTCACTGGCCCTTCTTTCCCAACTTCTGCCAGTGAAAGAAAATATTGGCCAACCCCAGATAAAAACGAAGGTATATAGAAAGCATGTATCTCCATGCTTGTCATCTCTACAATATCATGAGCTCCTCGAGGGTGATGGTGGATGAAAATGGCTCACATCGGTGAGAGCTTACCATGTGGAAGATACTGTTTTAAGTACTTAGCATATATTAATTCATTTGATCCTCACAAGAAGCCTAGGAGGCAGTCAGCATGTCTTATTTACCCTCTGTTCACTCAATGAAGACTTGTGTCATGTTTACTGATGAGCCCTTCCAGGTATCTTATAGGCTATACAGTCTAGTGGTTAAGAACGCTCCTGGCTCCTCTACTGATTGCCAGTGTGACTTTAGGCTAGTTACTAACCTCTGCATAGCCCAGTTTCTCCATATATAAGATGGAGGTAGTAATCAACTTCTTCATCACCATCACCATCATCATTATCACTACAACACATGCAACTATTACAAAAATGAGCTGATACATGTAAATGGTTTAGAATAGTGCCAGGCACACAGGACAAATACAGTGAATTTTAGCAAATGGGGTCCATGATCCGTTGGTCCATTTTAAAGAGGAAATAACATCCTTCCTATGAAGTCATTGGTTAGAGATACAAACAAGAGAAGCTCATTTTCTTTGTCTCTTGTAGGAAAGCAAGAAGAAAGGATCAAAGTTTCAATTGACATAAAAACTGGAATTACTCTCGGGGTAGCCAGGAAAACAAGGGAATGGTCATTTATTGTCCAGGACAAACTGGTCATCATTTGCCTATGATATTGAATCCTCTGATAACTCGTTTAAATCTGTGAATTATCTTATTTGGATATAACATGCCTATAAACAGAATTGAACTATCCAAGCCCATTAGAATGGAATGTCCTCTTGCTTATTCACTTATTGACATTTGTTCACTCATTGAGCCTCTACCCTGTGACTGACACTGATCTAGTCACTGGTGCCAGCAAATAGATAAGTACATAATAACATGTGAGCTAGTAATAATACCATGTCTAACTGGTAAGTTTGCATTTGCAAAAGTATCTGCTCCTTAAAACACTAAAAAAAGAAGGGAAAGATTTAAAGACTAAAATAGCTGTTGGACCATAATCACCTAGTAGGTCAGCTAACTCAGCTACTTGAGCCCTAACCTGTCAGGGCCCTGTGACTGAACACAGAAGGGATGGAGAGAAGAGCCTGGGATACATGGGAAGGGGTGTGGACCCTTTCTCCATCCCTGCCAGGGCAACAGGCTGCCCTAGGCTGAAGCACCTGGAGAGAAGAGGAACACTTCAGAACAGATCTAGTCCTGGCTGTGGTTCCAAGGCTGATGCCACCTCCATGGGTCCCAATGATGTCATCTGACCCCAGCTGCAGGCTCAGCCTAGCCAGGTCCCCACAACAGTTCTGACTGGCGGGTGGTAGGATTTCTGGAGCACTAGTCTGACATCTGAGGTTCAGTATCCAGATCCCCTTGACTATTTCTGACCTGTACTCAATGCTCTGACAAGCAGGCTTCCTCCCTGTTCATCAGACTTGGCTCCCAACCAATGGCCCACCTCTGGTGACAGGATTCCCAGTTTAATCCCTGTCCTGAGGCCCGTTCTGGTCACCTGCTGAGCACTCTAATACTACTCGGACTGGGGACTATGTGCCTTCCTCCTGCTCATCTCATATGGTCTTAAACAGCCCTGCAGTTTGCCATGCTACCTGCAGGAAACCTCTTCCAGCATTTCCAAATTGGGCCTGTTTCTGGATGGTCCACCCATGTATATGACTGTCTTGTAGCTTCTTGATTGAACCCTACTACCACAATGGCAGACTGTCTGGCTCATGAAATTTCCTCTATTGTCATGGGGTTCTTGAACCCTTGTTGTGGTTGCTCAACAGGATTTCTGCTGGGGCAAGCATTTGGGACCATCACTCAACACCCCACCCACATATAGCCACCAAAAGAGAGAGAACTATACTTCTAGCGTTTGGTCATTACCATACTTAATACTGTGCACTGAACAATTGTATCCAGATAGACACTGAGAATGTTCTTACCCCTACTTGCGGAGAATCAGCCCAGAATCCGATCTCCCTGTATTACGCTCTGAATGTTTGCACATCTCTATTATCAAAGTTTCTACTTACATTCGGATGTTTATCTGATTATTTAATGTCTGTCTCCTCCACTTGACTGTAAACCCCCTGAGGACAGGGATTATGTCTGCTTTGCTCACACAGTATCTGCTGAACTTAGTGGAGGGCTGGCACATCAACAGAAATCGGTCTCTGGTTGACTGACACAAGGGTCTTCCTTGATCCAGGCCATACCTGAGCTACTATCATGGTAAACTGGGCGGAAGATCTTAAAGTCAACCTCTTGGCTGAACATTCTTCTTTATCTTTTTCTTCTAGCCACAACTTGATGATCTCATGAGTGCATTGCTTCCTCTTTAAGGTTTTCGAAATGGTGGCTGTCCCTTTTTACCACAGCAAGACCAGGAGGAACAGTCGGTATCTTCCTTACTTGACGCTGCTTCCACACATTGTCTCCTTGATCCCTAAAACCCCTTCAGCTTTGAAGCTCACCTGATCATGCTATAAATCACCCATTATTGTTTCATTGATTCAACAATCTCTGTGACCCTCGGCTTCATTTCTTGGGTTCTGAGTCCCTCTCTGGCATCATAATCCTAGACGATTTCAGTGTACACCATGGCATCCTAGTAACAGCATGACTACAAGTTCCTCCTCTCTGATGGCCTTGTTCCTACCTTAGTTCAGCTACTCAGTCTTCTTTCAAACTTATCATGAGTATAATTGCAATTTCTGTGACCTCAACAGAGATGGGGTGATTTAAGGTGAGTCCCCGCTGCCCATTACAACTCACATCTAAAAATACTTATCTCTTAACTGGAATGAAGCCACTCAGGATTATACTTCACCAACAAAGAAATGTAGGCTAAAGTAAGACAAATCAAAGCATCAAGAACTTCTGTGTACTTTTGCAAATAGTTGTGGCTGGACAATATGCTTCTGATACAGGCCATTGCTGCCAGAGGTATCTAGAAAGAAAAATCTTTTTTCAAAAAATATTTTTGGCCCACTGATACTTAGATCAACTAATTTGAGGAATCTTTAGATCTGTACTGTGTTGGTTCATAAATCCTATAAGCTGTCGTAGTGGATATGTGCCATTTTTGCCACTGGCATCCTTTCATCCTACATGTCATCAGAGTTCTTTCAGTATCTTACCTCACCCCCAATCTTGATCCCCTATGGTTCAGCTGCCCCTCTCCCCATCCCCTAAATCCTGGGAAGGAGTACACACATTGCTCTAAGGTCACATTCCCTTGGTCAAAACAGTTAGTTATGTGATAGGACGGTGACCCAAGGAGACTTCTGAGGCTTCCAGGAAAGATTCTCACTATTTACTACTGTAGGTGGCAAGATGTGGAGCTTCTGTGTCCGTCTTACTTCAGTGAGAGAGGGTCTCTCTGAGCATGTGGCCAAACTGGAAGGGAATCCAGAGATGGAGAAGGTAAAAAAGATGACGGTGTCATTGAGTAGCTGGATGAAACGGCACACTTGGATTCTCAGCTATGTGAGCTGTGGCAGTGAATGACGTGTCCCCACATTGCTTCCTTTTCCTGGGCACACCAGAAAAGTACACTTCTCAGCCTCCCCTTGCAGGCAGGTTGGTCTATTAGACTGAACTCCGGCTAAAGGAATATGCACAAAAGTGATGTCAGCCACTTTCAAGCTCTTGCCTAAAAACATCCTATGAGATACTCTGGTGCTTTTTTCCTCTTCCATAGTACCTATGAGATGTTCCAGAAGGTACAAAATAGACTGCTGTGGGGAGTACTGGGTGGGGACTGAGGCAGCAGACAATGTCAGGGAAGACTCTGTGATTTGAACAGAGACCTGCTTCACCAAGCAAGCAAGCAAGCAAGCAACGAAGCTACTAAAGAGAGAAGAGGGAGAAAGAACATTCTTGCAGATCAAATACCTAGTGCTCAAGCTCTGAGGGGAAAAAGGGTGTGGCACATTGGAGGACTAGAAAGGTCACAGTAGGAGAACGAAAGGCTCTAGCAGTCTAAGTGTAATAGGCAGGGGCTAGTAGTTGAGGCAAGAGATGATGGTGCCTTGGACCAGAGTGGAGGCAATGAAGGTGGAAAAGAAGTAGGTAAACTCTTTGTATTTTTTAGAAGTGGTACAGACAAAAGTTGCTAGGTGGTCAGAAAGTAAGGAAGAAAAAAAGGGAGCAAATCAATGTCATAAGTTTTTGAGCAACTGGTTAGATGGTGATGCTATTTAATTGGATGATGAGACAAGAAAAGTAACCATTTTTGGACATGTTAGGTTTGATGTTCCTGTTGAAGATCTATGCATGGATGTCCATGTGGACATCAGATCTTAGATGTCAGAACTTAACTCCTCTACACCACAATGATAATGATACACCACTACTATTTACTGAGTATGTACTATTTTTTTTGAAGATTTTATTTATTTATTTATTTGACAAAGAGAGAGAGAGAGAGACAGTGAGAGAGGGAACACAAGCAGGGGGAGGGGCTGAGGGAGAAGTAGGCTTCCTGCTGAGTAGGGAGCCCGATGTGGGGCTTGATCCCCGGATCCTGGGATCATGACCTGAGCGGAAGGCAGACGCTTAATGACGGAGCCAACCAGGCACCCCCTGAGTACGTATTATATAGCAGGCATCATGTGATATACTTCACATTGATTATCCCATGTAATCTCACCACATCCCTCCTTGTAAGCTAGCATTCCCATTTTGCAGAGAAGGAAATGGAAAGCCAGATTTGGTAAGGCAACTTGCCAATAATAATAATAATAATAATAATAAACAAATAAATAGTAGAGTTCTACATTATATGGCATGAGACCGTCACAGAGTGTTTTGTGTCTCCTGAACTAAATTATAAGGTGCTTGAGAGGAGAAGTGCATCTTGTTCTTATGTCCTCAAAGCACACAACACAGTGCTTTGTACCTAGAAGATGTTCAGTCAATGCTTGTTGCTTGATTTCATCACTCATGAGAAAAGACAAAATGGTGGGAGGTGATACCCAAACATAGAAGGCTTTCCACCATACTCTTTGCTCTTCTCTTTCACCTCCTTATTCCATAGTTCCATTTAACAAGGAGCTGCTGACCCCCTAGTTCACCTTTCTCTTTCACAAGGATGAAGAACATTCTTCAGAGGGTTATGTACAGTACGTCATGAACAGAGTAGGAGCACAGAGTCACGAGAAACAAGGGGTGGATGGTCTTGGCGTACAGCTTTCTGTCAGTAGCTCATTTACCTCATGCTTTTCAGTCAGTCCTTCCAGGATATGGGGGCAGTCTTTAGTACATTAAGTCACAAACTCATCCTGTGGTCCATGAAAAACTCAAGTCGCTTCCAAACAAGAGCTGAAATCATGAGTAGAAAGACTTGAGATCATGATGGAATTAGATTCAAGTAGTTCACACTGGGATTGTCTTTCCTATTTCTCTCTGGCCAAACATTTTAGGTCAATCTTCTACTAGATGAAATAGGAAAAGAATAAATCAAAATATCTGCCATAACCTCCCCCTGAATTTTAAGAGAATTGAGGTTACTAGATTCAAGGAGACCATACCACTTCTCAACGGAGGGTCATGAGGAAGTGGTTTGGCAGGATACCAGTGGCAAGGCTCGAGTTGCTCCCTCCTCTGGACGGGGCTCTCCCCTTTCTTCCTAGGACTCACCCCTGCTAGTCTTTGAAGCCTCCACTCCAATTGCACCAAGGCTCCTGGGAGGGCGCCATGCTCTTTGCTAGGTTTCTATGCCTGAGCTCATTCCTGCCTTACTTTTTTAAAAAAAGTGATGAGCTGTGCTACCAATCTCTCTCTCCCCCAACCCAGACGATGAGTTCCTCATGGAAGGGAACCCTATCTTCCCATTTTAGACATTTTTAGAAATGCTGAGCTGAGTGGGGGGATGGACTGGTGTTGTGTGGCTGGAGGAACAGGAAGCTGTGACCCAGGAGACCTTGGTGCTGCCCCTGACTCCCTGCGAGCCAGAGAGCAAGCCCCTCACTCTCTCTGGGTCTGTTTGTTCGTCATCCAAAATAATGGGGCTGGACCAGCTCAGCTCTGAGGGCCTTACAGCTCTGGCCCCGAGCGATCTGGACACACAGATGGGAAAGCAACTGAGGATAATGCATTCATGCAGGCTGGCTCCATAAGGCTTCCCTCATTAATCAAAATTCTCCAGTCTGACAAAGTCCCTCCCCAAACGATCTCAAAAGGATGCTGCACACAATGAAGGAGAAATAATCACCCTCAATTTCCAGACAGAGAATCATGTTCTAATGTCTATTAATTGTGTCAGTCTTCTTCCAGCCAAGTGCATACGCCCTGCTTCTCCTGGCTTCTTCCTACCCGGTCCCCCACTGCCTCACCTCTCCAAGGTGGAGTTGGGCAGGGAACACACCTGGGTACCTGATGAAAGTGAGGTCCTTCAGCCGGCTATGCTCTACAGACAGCTAAACAGCACAGGGAATATTCAGCATATTTTAATCTCCGGATCGGGCTCCAAACTCAACATTCAGACTGAAGTCCTAAGCACTGGGAACTTGCAGCAGGAAGTTTTTGCTGAGAGCAAACCTAGACCCATGAAGACCCTCTCCCATCACTGCCGCGACTCCAGGAGGCCCTGCATGGAGGTCCCAGACTGTGAGAGGAGCTAACAATCGCATGTGATCCAAGGCAGGGTCCAGAAGGACACAAGGCACTGCCTGGTAGGCTCCCTCTTTCTAAATGCTTTCAAAATAGAGCTTCTGGGTTCAATCCCAATGTTTCCCGTAACTGTACTTCCCCCCCTCTCCACACGCCTTTCTTCTTTCCTCCTCTTTGTTCTAGGTCTTTTTTGTACTTTGCTCCTACGGATTCCTAAGTCCACAGTTCATATAAAAATCTTCCAGTGGAAGAACATTTTATGCTTTCAGAAGTAGATGTCCCCCCCAATATTCTTAAGTATCTTAATATATAAGATGTCCGATCTCTTCAATTAAGAGCACACCTCAAAACAGAGGACCATGCCTGCCACTTCTTTTGTACGCCCAATACACAAGCCATCAACCAGACGTGCCAGGACCAACAAGCCAGGTCCTCCATCCATGCTCATGTTCCCTAACCGTCCTTGATGGGATGGGATAGGTGTCCTCACCTTACTTGATCGGTGCTGAAATCAATTTTAGAGAATGCATTATGACTGGGTTATATTTTCTTGCTTGTATTGTATAATTCCCTCCTTCCTGTCTTCCTCCCTCCTTCCCTCTCCCTCTCTCCCTCCCTAGATATATTCATCATTTTCAATAATTAGCAATTTACCTAAATTACCTCCATTAGCATGCTGAACAGGAAATTGAAGTCACTCCACATCCTACTGTTACAGTATTTTATGATATCTTCCTTCATTCTTACGCTTTGTGGGTCCAAAGAAAAGTGGTTTCTTAGATAAGCTTTTCTTCATACTGTTAAGATTAAAATAGTCAAACCTGAAAACCAAACCGTAAATATGAGTGCCCTCCATTCCTGGGGCCTGAGGCCTTTTACACACACAGGGATGGTATGTCATTTTACTCTATTAAATGAGGTGAAGTGAGAAAGGGATCTGCAACCAAGAAGTGTGATAACATGCCACATAAGAAATGCAGTCACTCAAATACTGCAGAGTACTTATCGCTGTCAGAAGACTTTAACCTTTGGCACAGCAGTGTCCATTCCTCATGATATCATAGTATTTTCCAAAGGTAAAGTATTTAAAATACAAAGCCAAGAGTCTGCATTTCCATTATACTTTAAAAACTTACCCACTGAAAGTCAAGTAACAGACTGTATTTCTTCTTCTTGTAATATTTGGAAGCTGATATAAATACACTTGATCTTATCTTTGTCTAGTCATTTGTAATCACTGGGAGGCACGACATTTTTTCTTTTAGAACCGGTTTTTATGGCGGCAACTGCACTCCCATGCATAGAAGATATGAGGTTGCTTTGGGAGGAAAAAAAATTCAGTGTGTGATATCTTGTTTGCACAGATTCCACCCAGTTTAACTGAAAAAATAGTCATGGAATTATAACCGTATGAATTATCAGGCAACCATCAACAAGGGGCCGGGAGAACCATGAAGGAGACCCGGAGAGAGTGAGCAGCTGAGGTTATGTGCAAGTGGAGAACGGATGTACTACGCACATCAGATTACAGGAGGTTAAGGGCGCAAGCACAGGCCTGAAGCACAAGCATTATTTTCATGCACCAGTTTAGAGAACAATGGAGCAGAAAACAAAGGTTTGACCATTTGCTGAAAGGAAATTACAAATGAGGTCAATTCTTTCACACTCCTATTGGCTCCAATGAAAGCCACAGTAGATAAGAGGGTTAGGCTTTTAAAAAAAATCACAAGGAAACCAAAAAACATTAAGCAAATAAACAAAATACAAAATTACTTTTCTAAAAGGAAGCCTTTTGTTTCGTCAGCTCTTTTCCTCCCTCAAGGACTCAGGACTTAGGAAAAGAAATTTGTTCGGTGAAGCTCTCTTAAATGACTTTCCTGACCTTGATTACCCCACTCTTATTTAACTGTCTATAATAATTTCCAAGTTGGACCGAATGTAGTTTTATTGCATTTGCACAGTAATAGATGTGTTGGGGCCCCCGGGTGTCAGAGTCTGCAGATTCCAAAGCGGAGATGATTCTTATTTCTGTTGAGAAAGACTTGCCTTCTCCTCTCACTGACGTATCACAGCCTTGAGTTGGGCCACAGGATCTGGGTCTTCTCCTCGCAGCTTCTGTCCACCCTTGCCCCTTGTCAACAGCCTCTGGGATGATCTACGTCATAGCATGGCTGTAGCTATGGACAACAGTATTGCTTCTTGATCTTTAATGTGCCTAAAACTATCTGTGCAGGCATTGGGGGTGGGGTTGTCTTTAAAATGTGGGATCTGACCCAGTATGTTTGGGTGGGGTCCCAGAGTCTACATTTCTCCCCAGCTCTAGGTGCTGCTGCTACTGACCCACATACCACACTTGGAGTCACGAGGAATCGGGGGTATAATCAAGGTCTCGGGCTCCCATCTCTGGTGAGCCAATGGGTCTAACTGGCCCTTGGGCCATCAGCCCTCCTTATCTATCCAAATTACTATTTCCCATGAGAGAGAAGATCAGGTGAAGGGTGAACCAAGGGCTGCGAGAAGAATCAGAGAGTGGGTGAAGGGAAGAGGAATGACTTAGAACTATTTAGATGAGGTCCTAGAGGAGGGTGGTTGTGGTGACTATAAGGCAGTTGTGCATAATATGATATGATTATACGATTATGATATGATTAGGAATGATAATGATCTATGATAATAACATGTCTAGGGATTCCTGGTGAACACAAAAAACACTAATGGAGAGGTTCATCCAACTGATGGCCCAAGGAGTTCTGAAATGCTTTCCACCTACCACTTTCTGAATTTTTCTGATGACCAGGTATTGCCCCCAACAACTGTGGAGTACCTCCTGGTGTGGAAAAAGTGGTTAGGAGTGCTGTTGGAGTCTGGTAAGAGGCCAGAAGCATGCTTTGCTGTCCCTAGTAAGGCAAGTCACCTCTCTGGACATAAATTTCCTCACCTGTCAAATGGGATATTAACAACTACAATGTAATTGTAAGACTTAATTGAGAAATGTGGTATGAAGTACTTAATACTCAATTCATGACAATAATGAGAAGTATTATTAATGGCAAAATATATGTTCCCCAACCACAGATTGTTACAGTTCACTCTTGAGGTGATGGTCTGAACAAGGAGATGGAAAATGGAGACTCAAATCTACTTTGTACTAAAGCTCCCCCTGAGCGCCCAGGTCATGTCCATCATGTTGCCTTTCTGCCCGAGGTCTAACATGAAACACCAAACAGGCAATAAGTCAAAGGAATACTTCTCTAATATTTAATTTTTTTAAGGATTTCATTTATTTATTCATGAGAGTCCGAGAGAGAGAGAGGTAGAGGCAGAGGGAGAAGCAGGCTCCCTGCTGAGCAGATCCCGATGCAGGGCTCGATCCCAGAACTCTGGGATCATGACCTGAACCGAAGGCAGATGCTTAACCACTCAGGAGCCCCTAATATTTAATACTTGTAACACATAATTTAAATAAACATTTTCAGGAAGTATTTAAATAATTAAATATTGACTATTTTAAATCTCCTCTTTCTCTTCTACTTTGGTTTCCATGGGAATCTGTACTCATGGGGAACTTCAAAGCATGCTAAAGAAAATCTACCTAGTTCCCAACTTCTGCCTTCCTGCTTATTAATAGAATGACAGTTTGTTATAGAATGGCAAAGACCTCTGAAACTGCCTAGTTAAACCTGTTCTTCGGAGCTTGGGGCTATGTATGTCACTCTTTCAAGAAGTATTTTAGTGGAGCTCTAATTCATATGCCATTTTATGTCCACTGGCAGCAGTCGGAGAGTAACCCTCCATTTGCCATGCAATAAAGGGTATGGGTTGGATACTAACTGTGTTCCTTCATATTCACAAGTATTTTTTGCTTAGTCATGGGTTCCCAGATTATTTCCAAATGATTGAAGTTGCTAAAAGCTCCCCAGCATATAGCTAAATCTGGTCATATCCACAGGGACATCAGATACCCCGGATCCAATGGGCTGGTGGTAAATGATTATGTAAGATGTTTAAGGAGGCATCCCAAGGTGAGCCCAACAGTCAGGGTGGTCTGAAGGACGGCTCTACTTACCTCCCAGAATCTGAGCTTTGGAAAAGACCTTAAGGTCACACACACCACTTTCCAAAAACTATGTTCTCTGAAAAACAATCTGAAGGGTTTGAAGAGGTGGGGGGGTGGGAGGTTGGGGGAAACCAGGTGGTAGGTATGAGAGGGCACAGATTGCATGGAGCACTGGGTGTGCTACAAAAACAATGAATACTGTTATGCTGAAAATAAATTAAAAAAATGATTAAAAAAAACAAACAAACAACTATGTTCTTTAGCAATTCATAGTAAGAATTGCCTCAGAGTCCTGGTAGAGGGGAAGGGCAGCTGAGCCAGGGGGCTCTGCATACCTCCACCCAATCAGAGCCACTTCGTTTTAATCTATCTTTGTTTGTTTGTTTTTGAAGATTTTATTTATCTGACAGAGAGACACAGCAAGAGAGGGAACACAAGCAGGAGAAGTAGGAGAGGGAGAAGCAGGCTTCCTGCTGTGCAAGGAGTCCGTTGTGGGACTCGATCCCTGGACCCTGGGATCATGACCTGAGCCGAAGGCAGCTGCTTAACGACTGAGCCACCCAGGCACCCCCCTTTTTATCTATTTATATGTTGGAGTTGTGACGACAAATTTTTTTTTCCAGTGGACCTCCATGCCCAGCATGGAGCCCAATGTAGGGCTTGAACTCATGACCCTGAGATCGAGACCTGACCTGGGATCAAGAGTCAGACACTCAACCAACCGAGCCACCCCTGCTGACAAATTTTTTTAACCACTGATGTGGAATATACTTATTTTCTAGGCATCTAAATCCTTTCATCAAATTTATCTATGTATTAGTTACAATGAAGTTTAGCTTCAAGTAATGAAGACACGAACTAATAGTGAATGAACAAGGTATACCTTCATTTCTATTTTCCATAAAAGTCCAGATCCTGGGTGGTATGAGAGTACTGGTTATGTGAGACTAGACAGCTTCAAGCTTTCTGTTCCACCATCCCAGATGTGTTTTCTTTATCTTCACGGTTCAAGGTGGAGTTCTAGCTACCACATCCATGTATCAAGCATGTGAGAAAGGACACACCCCACTCCCTAAGAACACCTCCCTGAAGATGCATTCTATTCCCATCTTATTAGTGAGCCTTTAGTCATGCGGCTATGCACAGCTCCAAGTGAGGCTGGGAAATGTGGTCCTCCCCGTTCTCATAGCCATAGGCCCAACCAAACAATCGGAATTCTAAATATCTAGAAGTAGAGAGACATATGGAAGGGCCCCAGTCTCTCTTCTGTCACCATCCGTCTTCAGCCAAGTCAGCTGGCTTTCAAGGGTTAGGCTTGATTTCAAGGGTTAGGCTATCTGATTCTCTCCTTAGATCTTCCTCGAGCTAGCAGATGAAAAGGGGACATGAAGGCACCTTAAAAGCTGAGAGCTGTAGCAGCAGAGCCCGTGGAATTACATGCTTCTGCTCAGAGCCATTTAGTGGGAGAGCAAATCAATATTTACAGTGCAACACAGACCTAGGTCATAGAGGGAAGGTTAAACTGTGTTTGCCACATTGTGCTTAAGGCACAGAAGGACTGAGGCTCCGTGGAAAGATTCCCATCAACACGGTTAAGAGCCATCCTCTGGAAAATCGACCCAACACAGCGTATCTCACTGAGTTTCCAGGTTTCCAGGGGGAAGCTCCGGGCTAAGAGGCAGTAGGGGAGGGTAAGGACTCTGGCTTCCCCTCTAGATCCCTGCACCTTGAATAGGACTTGGCACCTAGGGTGGGCTGAATGAATGAATGAACAGATGAGGTTGGGGCTGGAGACCCAGCTCTGCCTTGGTGCTGTCAATATGACAGGGTCCTTGGAAGGGCTAGGAGCAAGATTCACCTGGCAGGAGAGGAAAAGGAGTCTATCCACATCGCCAGAGGGGCCTTGGGCCTACAGTGCACTAACAAATAGATCTCGAGTCACAGTGGTCAGCAAAGGAGGACTCTGTTAAGCCCACAGATGAAGATTTTATGCGTGATTTTTTTTTTAAGTTTTATTTTAGTTTATTTTCCACTCATTGTTAGGGGCGTTATCACTACATTTTCTAACTGTTTTAAGATTTAAGAATTATTCTAAACCATTCACAAAAGGGCAAATATTGTGTGATTCCACTCTCATGAGCCACCGAGAACAATCACATTCATAGAGACAGAGGGTAGAATGGTGGTTGCCAGGGGCTGGGGGACAGGGGAAGGAGAGTTGTTTCAAGGATAACAGAGTTTCCCTTTGGCAAGAAGAGAAAGTTCTGGAGCTGGGACGTGACATACATGTTAAGTACATGGAACATACTTAATACCACTGGATTATACACTTAAAAATGGTCAAAATGGTAAACGTGATGCCATGTATATTGTACCACAATTAAAAAGTGAGTCTAAAAGATGAGACTAAATATTAATTGCATATATCAGAGAATGGCATTTCCTTGCAATTGCCAATATTTTAAGAAGCCTTTTAGCCGCAGCCTGTAACAGCTTTGCAAATACTTTAAATGGTTTTTAATCAATTTCTTACAACTCACCCCCAGTAGGCAGTGTCCCTTCTGTGTCCTCCAGGAGCAGTTCCTACCTGATTCACCACGCATCCTAGATGCAGTGCCCTCATGCAGGTCCTCACTGACTCACCAAAGTGACGTCAAATCATTCAGTGACTATTTCCTCCCATATTTCCTCCAACACCAAACCACTCACCAGTGCTCGCACCAGCTTACCGGAGTTCAAGAACTCATAAACTCCCACTAGCAACTTGGTATCTACCTGAAGAGGAGGAGGAGGTCTAGAGCTTTCACCAAATTCCCTGACGTGATAGTTCTCAAACCATGGGCCCTGGTCCAGCAGCATGAGCATCACCTGGAACCGAGGTAGAAAGACAATCCTCAGGCCCCACCTGTATCTCCTGAATCAGAGACTGGGGGTGGTGGGCGGGTGAAGCCCAAGGGTCTGTGTTTTCTCAAGTCCTCTAGGGGATTCTGAGGCACACTGAAATTTGGAAAGTGGGGTCTGTGACCCCACAGTGTTAGGAATCGGCATGTTCACTAGAAGGGTCCGCACAGAATAGCAAAGTGCTTCTTCTCTGGGGCTTCCTGAGGTTTTTGTAAAAATGACCTAAGATGGGTTGAAAGTTCCCCTGTGGCATTTCTGCAAACATGTAAGCTGATTACAGCTTTCATGTCCCCTCAGGAAATGAGACCAAAGCTCCCACATTGACCTGCTGGTTCATCTCAGGGAAGAATCTGCATCCCCTTCTTACCTAATCTGTTGACTCTCTGGGAAGGACAGGGGAAAGGGACTATTCCACAGCTGTGGTTACCATAAAAATCAGGTCTTCTGTCGACCCCCTCCCTTCTCTGCCTTCTTCACGGAAGCTCCCAGAAGGGGAGGAAGGGCACAGGCTGTGGGGACCTCTGATTTCCACTGTCTATGGTTAAGGTGGTTCTGTAGAGGGAGCACCAGGTTTTGGGATCAGAAGACTTCAGTTTGAGTCTGCTTCTATCTGTCACTGGCCTTATGACCCTGAGCCTTAGCTTTCCCATCTGGAAGATGGGGGTGGCAGGTGTTCTTGTGGGCGTCCGAGGACATGGGAGTGAAAGCAGCCCCAGGTCACGTCTGTATCCAGCTCTACCACGTGGCTGCCATGTGTGACATTAAAACCAGGATATCAACCCAATGACCACCTCAAAGGGTCATCGTGTGAATTTAACAAGGCAATAGCCATAAAGGACCTCACACACTTTGTACACACGGTAAAAAAAGAAATACACCAGTTTAATGCTAGTAACAGTAGTAGTAAAGCTTACAGCTCTAGAAAGATCAGGTATCCTAACTATAGCTTTCGAGCACAAAAGCAAACATGGGTAACAGCATAACAGTATGTGCAGCAGCCGCGTAGTTTAACAACAAAAAAGGGAGCAAGCTACTGAGCTCATTAGCTCCGTGCAAACGAGGAAGGATATTCACCTTTCAGAAAAAACTTCACACAGAAAATGCTAATATATTCCAAACTCCAAGAGTCTTCAAGTCCTCTTTTGATCAGGAGGTCATTCTTTTCTTTCTCTAAACATAGATTTTCAGATGGAATAAAGATGATACTACTTAACATTCACAGAACAGTAAACACTCTTTAAACTAATTTCATCCATGCTAGCTCAGAGGGAAGATAATAGGAGAAAATGGCCTGAAGTACAGGAAGATTTTTTGTTTTGTTTTGTGTTTTGGGGTGTTTTTTGTTTGTTTGTTTGTTTGTTTTTTGTTTTTTTTTTTTTAGAATTTGGTATGACTTTGTGCTAAAGAGGATCCAGGACCATCCCCACCTCCGGAACCTGCCTCTGCTGACTGTAGAACCATTCGCTGGCCGCTCATAAGTGGCTGAATTGGATGGCTCCTGATCAGTCCTCCAGAGGAGCTGTCCACACACAGCCAAATGTTTTGTGGGGTGGCGTTAGTCTGTTTCGACAGAGTTTGCTCTCTAAAGACTAACAGACTTGTAGGAACCTTACACGGATGTAACCAGAACAGGAATGAAAGAGTCGGCAAGATCGGAACCTGGTAGAGGTCCCTCTCCTCCTGTTTTAAGAAAGTCTTCCCAAAGCACCGTGTCTTCCTCGCTCGCGCTGGTATCAGATGGTCTCTACGGACACGGCACTTACTCCTGTCTAACTCACAAACAAACCGACTTTCCCAGAGCCACGAGGCTATGTTTTGTGCTCGATTCCCGCAGGTCCCAGCTGAGCCTTGGGCGCCACGGCAGGCCCCGCACCTCCTGAACTCAGATGTTTCCAGCCCGAGATCGGCCACACCTTCCAACTCATGACACACACACCATGCTTTGGGAGAAACACTGAGATTGTTTGGGTAGAGAACAAGTATCATTCATTCACCCCAAAGATAGCTTTATTAGGCACCAATTATGACTATGTCTAAGGCATGTAATTGATTCATTCCTTCATTTAAGAAAAAATGGTTTTTGAATTTAAAAAATTTGAGATCTAGTTGAAATTCCACAAAATTAATCTTTTGGAAACATACAAAACAGTGGTTTTTCGGATGTGCTTGAGGTTGTGCAGTCATCACTAGGAACTCCAGCACATTCTCATCACCGCAGAAGAAACCAGGTCCCCGTTCCCGGTCGCTCCCATTCCTCGTGTGCCTAACCACTGCCACAAGCTACTTCCTGTCTCTGCGATGGTCACTTGTCCTTCTTCTTGAGTACCCCCTTAGCACCAGGCACCGTTTCAGGCATAGGGGGAGAGACAGTGAACAAAACCAGCTATGGATCTCCCCTAAAGGAGCTTTTCTTCTAGGCATTTGCAATAAATTTAAAACAACATATATTTACTGAGAAGAAACAAACCATGTGCAAGAAAAGAGAAAATCTTGGTCTAATGAACAAAAAAGAGAACTCACTCCCTTCTCCACACCCAGAGGTGGCACGAAAATAAACAAAACAGATTTAACCATCTTTTTTTATCAAATGACTTTTTCTGGAAAACTCTAAGTTTCCAAAATTCTAAGAATTTCCCATTCTTTCCTCCTCCTGGTCCTCTGGGAGGGCTGCAAGGTTCAAATCAAAGAGTGAAAGACTAAGAGGCAGGAGGGGAAGCACAACCTGGGCCACAGTCAGGCAGACAGTCAGCTCCAAAATGACCAGAAGGTCTTTTATTCCGTGTCCACGTGCCTTATGCCACAAACCGTCATCTGAGCCCGATCACTGCCCCCAAACCTCAGCTCTAACCCCCAAATAATAAGCTTCTGCCAAAGGCGCAATCCTCCCCCAGAAGAGCAAGTTCCAGTCAAAACTTCTGAGTCTTACCCAGGCAACGAGATACTCGTTTTCGGCAAGACACGATGACGCAATTTCATTTGTAATTTCTGGAGGAATTATGGTATTTAGGTCCTAGCAGTTCACTGAAACAGGACTTTCGTGGGATTTGACTTGGATATGGAATGTCCTGACTGATCGGGTCGCACTTCAGAAAGCCTGGCTGCAGCTCAGTCATTGCTTGGACCTGAGCACAGCCTCTGAGAGAGACATTGCCAACAAGTACGTGCCGACCACCATCTCTTTACGCATAAACACTTCCCCGTTGTGGAGACTCCAACACAGATCCGGGGTTGAGAGTCAGTGAAGACAGGGAATTAATTAGTGGTTGAAGTGAGTCTGTGAGGCAGCTTCCTTGTTTGCATCTAGTAGGACTGTATGGCCAAAGTGTTTTGTGTAACTACGGTGACCTTATAATTTATCATCCAAATGACATACTTTCCAGAGTGAACAGAGGCCCCTCTAATAAGCTGAGAGAGGTGTGGTCGTCCTTCACCGGAGCCTTGTACCAGGTCCCAACAGAGAACCGCCTCCCCAGTCCTGCCTTGGAGCCTAGCATCTGGAAGGGGAAAGCAGAGTCTCCATAATACATAGCAGAAAATGGTAATTATTATAAAGAGATAATCTCTTGTGATTTCTCTCTAATGCTCTTCGGATAGGCTCAAGTTACCCTGAATACAAAAAGATGTTTTACAACAAATATTGCAACCCTGTACCAAGGACTTTGTAAGAAGGACAGGTCTGAAATAAGTAAGTGGTAAGTCAGAAGAGGTTACAGGTCAACGTGTGTGTGTGTGTGTGTCTGTGTGTGTGCATACACATGAGCTAAGTGGAGAGGTGTGGTAAGGAAGAAAGAAGGTGTAATTTTTTTTTTAAATCAATGAGAAATGCTTAAAAGCAGGATAAGTCAGTCATAGCTAACATAAAAGCAAGAGCTCACAACTGCAAAACAGAACCTACCCAGAATGATTTTGGGTTAAAACCAAGAGCTATGATCTTTCCTCGTAGCCCTTTTCTTATTTATTCTGATAAATCAAGGATATAGCTAGTTTTGCTAAACCGTTCATATTTCCAGAGGATTTTACCTACAGAGAAGCTTTCTTTGGAGCAATGTCTCTGCACTTAAGTAATGGTACTGACCTCCTTTACCATAAAAAAAAATGATGACCTCCTTTACCATAAAAAAAATGTTACCATAAAAAAAAATAACTAAAACAAAATTATTATGAGGCTATAAATTGCTTATGTTTTAAGTTCTTCCATAGCTATAAAATCAAAACAAATTTATAACTGATAATACAAACAAATCCACAAAGCCAATAAAATCCAAATGAATCGTATTAGTTAATCTGACATATAATGATATATTGTTGAAATTAGATTTCCACACTGTGGCCTGGATCTTTGGAGTATGGCCTCCCTGTTCTATTGTGTGTTATTTGATGACTCAATTCTCAATTCTCCAACCACTGTTTCCTATTCAGGCTCACCACGCAGCTTTCATTGTCACAGACACTGCCCCATACTGTCAGTTGGACTTGCCTTGGCCAGAAGGCATCATTTGCAATTATATTCACCTCTATCCTGCTATTAGGAAAAATCATCGGATGCCAGGGCACTAACAACACACGTGTCATTGTGGGCATGGGGACCTTGCAGCAGCGTTCAGCTTAAAGGTGGTTACCCAAAGAGTCTAGAATGTGCTGATGTTAAATTTGGTTTTAAATGGTCATTTAGGGACACAGAATTTCTCTGGAACCGGAAGCTCCATGACGTCAGAGATTTGGGTCTGGTTGGTTTGACTCTGTTACACGTAGCACCCCACAGGGTATGTCGCAGTCGAGATCTGTGTACTCAGTGAATGAATGACTGAGTGGATGAATGGAGAATTCATGTAACTATAAGGGAATTCATGTAACTATAAGAAATAGACCCATGGGTCCCAGCCTCATGGAACCTGAAGGAAGAATACGGGCAGAGACTCCTGCCAATGGGCTCAACAACTGTAAATATACACAAAAAAGAATCCACATGTATACTCACTAGATTTTTATCTCCAACTCACTTAAAAAAAAAAAAAGTATTGCTATGCAAGCAAACAGACGGGTGTTCCCCTAGAATATCCCTGTAGCCAAGGAGGGCTCCTTGTCCCTATCTATTAGAAGACAATTGCTTTTGATTAACAAAACCCAACACCAGTAAATGGTGGTACGAAGGAGGAGGACAGAGGAAAAAAAGGCAAGAGGAGGGACCTAGAATGTATTAGGTTAGCACCTACTATAGGCCAGGAGGCACGGTGATAGGAACTTCATAACTATACTTGAAACTTTATAAGAACTCTGTGGGGTGGGCTTTCAAGTATCACTTACTTTTATACGGATATGGAAATTGATGACAGAAAAGTTAAACAAGGCTCACCCAGACTTGAACCCAAGTCTGTCCAATTAAGGGTCCTTCCTGTCTTCTTGGGCCATGCTGCTCCCTTAAAGAAGTGACACATGGCCATGAGGGGGCAGGAAAGCAAGTGGTCAAAAAGCAGACAAAGAGATTTCCTTTCCTGAGGGTCAATGGATATATTAAAAAATAAAATGACATTGTCCCATTTATTTCTAAGAAACATAGTTAGAAGTGCTTTGAAAGTAACCCCCACAGTCCCAGCCAGGATTTTAATTGGCTTTAAAAATGAGAATGTCAGGGGCACCTGGGTGGCTAAGTCGTTAAGTGTTTGCCTTCGGCTCAGGTCATGATCCCCAGGTCCTGGCACAGAACTCCGCATTGGACTCCCTGCTCAGCAGGAAGTCTGCTTCTCCCTCTCCCACTCCCCCTGCTTGTATTCCCTCTCTTGCTGTCTCTCTTTCTCTGTGTCAAATGAATAAATAAAATCTTTAAAAAAAAAATGAGAAAGTCAGCCCTTAGTTTATTCTGTGATTATAGCTGTTGGATTGAAAACAGAGAAAGTAGTTGCTACTACATCTGCGGTTACTTCTAGAACCTTCTAGAATGGGTGGAGGGACACATTTGTAGCTTTTACTTCAAGCTTCCTCTCACCTTCAAAGCTGAGCCTTGCCCTATGCACTTCGAATAACATGCCATAGCACTCATCCCCAAATAAAACCATGTACTTTCTTATATTTCCCCCAAATATTTTGTGCTCACTTTTTATTTACTAAAGCAAAAAATCAGTGGGACAAAAACGGGTCTCCTTGTGCCAACCACTGGTGCATGGAAGGCCATACTAACCAGTGGTTAGAGCTATGCCTCCAGAATCAGATTATTTGGGTCATAATCTCAGGGTTGCCTCTTACTGATTGTTTGACTTTGGATAAACTTCATAAATTGGTTAAGCCTCAATTTCTGTATCTATAAAGTGGGGATGTTATGAGTTGTTCTGTCATTAGGGTCTTTGTGAAGTCATATATTAAAGCACATGGCCCTGTGCCCGTCACATAGAAGAGATAAATGAATGTTAGTCATTATATTGATTATGCCTAGAAAATATTAGAGCTAACAAAGTAATATAGGGTAGAAACAAGCCACACCTACTGTTTTAGATTACTCTGACCACAGGTGATCATCACTAAGTCCAAGGGCATCATACTGTCAACTACCCTACAATTCGCTCTTTCTATACCCACTGGTATTCCTCCCAGAACACGTAGTACCATATTTGGAAAGTAAATCATGAAATCTTTTTAATTACAATGTGAGCACCATTGGGTGCAAACTCAGTCATTTAAAAAAAAAATAGAGGGGCACCTGGGTGGCTCAGTGGGTTAGACCTCTACCTTCAGCTCAGGTCATGATCTCAAGGGATCAAGACCTGCATCGGGCTCTCTGCTTAGCAGGGAGCCTGCTTCCCCTCCTCTCTCTCTGCCTGCCTCTCTGCCTACTTGTGATCTCTCTTTCTGTCAAATAAATAAATAAAAAAAAAAAAAAAAAAAAAAAAAATTAAAAAAAAAAAAAGAAAAAAAAGAAATGTTTACCAAGGTGGAAATTGCTACAGTGATGACTTAATGCACCCACACAAGATCAGGTACACCTTAATCCATCTGGTTTCCTCTTTTATTTTTTAATTGGAAGAATTTTTGAATCTGTACCATCATCAAATTACTCAAAAGGGAAGGAGGGTAGGTGGATCACAGAGCAGAACTATAACCAACACTCACAGCTCACTTCAAAGTATCAAAAGGCCTAAAAAGGAAGCTTCAGAGAAGAATGAGGACTGACTGCAAAGGAAAGCTGAGCCATGGCTTGAAGTCTTACTTAAGGTTCTGGTCCCCATGAAGACAAAATCTCCAACATCCACGGCGAAAAGAAGGCACAAAGGAACATCCAAATTCCATTACTTCAAGAGGCACCCTTTGGGTCTTCTTAGAAGCAGTGATAGAGACCCGGAGGATAATTACATGCAATTACCTAAAGCAAACGGAATTAAAGAGCACCCACGCTGAGAACACAGGTTTTGGTCATACTCCCAGTAAGTACGCTTTCCCCAGTTTGGGCCCTAATTATCCAATGTTTCCATCACCCCCTGTCTTTCCTCTGTAGATGTAGCTCATTCCACCCCATGTGCCACTGTGTTCGCTTTAATGTTTCCTAGACAAATTCTAATAACAATCACTAATGTTTAATTAGCTCTTCCTGCGTACAAGGAGGTGACACCCACTGTGGGATGGGATCTGCTTTTCATCTAAAACATCGGGTTAACCTACAAATGCACACTGTGTGTGTGACAGATGAGGCTAGGTGCTGTAATGAATACAAAAACAAAACAGATGTCACTTCCACTCCATTCAACCACATATTCCAATGCTCACACTTATTTCTTGCTGGGCATTGTACTGGGGAGTGGGACAGAGAAATGATGTTGAGTAAAATAATAATGATTCAGGTCTTGTAGGGCTCATATTCTAGTGGTTGACTTCCAAAGAGATCGTAGAGAGCCTAATGCCGGATGGAGGAGGAGACCCACCCACTACCAGGATGGTGTAGTGTAGAAACCAACCGTTATATTTACGCTGAAGGAACAATAACGGAATCCAATCTGGTGAGTATGCACATATCGCCCCTAGAGTTGACCAGTCCCATCAGCGACAAATACTTCCTGGCTGTTCCCTATACATAGCGTCCCACTTGAAGAGCCAGCAGCATGACCCGTGATCGTGACCTCTATCTGCTGTAGGACTGCAGAACTGCGGGCTGGATTTGGGAGCATAATGGAGAAAAAACTGGGATTATACTTCCGCTCTCCTGAGAGCTCTCCCTGCCCCTACTGCTTGGCCCTGCCACGGTCAACAGCAGCTCTTTGGGATTTATACCTCTTAAATGTGATACAATAGGCATAACATAAAAGGTACCATTTCGGCCATTTGGGGGTGTACCATTCAGTGGCATTAAGTGTATTCACGCTACTGTGCAACTGTATTACTTTTAAATACCACCTTCTGGCCAAGGAGAAGATTAAGTCTGGGGGCTCACGGACATACTGAAAACAGGTGATGCTAAAAGTCTAGCCTCAGCATTTTACTATTAAACTTATGGACTCACACACCCACCCACACACACTCTCTCTCTCTCTCTCTCTCACACACACACACACACACACACACACACACACACACACTCACCCCTAGGTAGACCAACACGGGAACAGCAGATACATTTTCTTAAATGTCAACTTCGGTTGCTCGGTCGTGTCTGCTAGAGTGCTGTGTGGGAGGGGTGAGGCCATCGTGTCCACTCATCATCCAAGGGCGAGTCACCTTAGTCCCTGCTCACAGGAATGGAAGGGCGCTCAGGCTCTTTGGGAAGCACCCAGCCACAGACCGTAGCCTCGTGCCGTGTCCCTACCAGCTCTCAAACCATCCACTGGCTGTGGGTACAGGCAGCTGGGCTAGCAGCAGCTACTTCTCTGGGCACCAGTCAGCTCCTCGTGAGCGTAATGCACTCAATATTTGGTGTGTTCTTGCTATGTGCAAGAGACGCTGTTCCGGAGGCTGCCGTGGTTGAGCAAGTAGGCTACGTTCCAACCCTCTGAGGCTGGCAGTGCAGAAGAAGGGCAAGGCAGGTACTTGAGTAACTATTACATGAGGTAGGGGAGGAGCGCTTCCACGGAAAGAGGCAAAACTAGAGGTAAGAAGGAGGCTAAGATCACCGTTTATATTTGATTTCGGCTGTTGTGGGTGAAGAAAGATCAGAGGGGCAGGGGTAGAATCAGGCAGGGCTGAGAGGCAGGGCAGACCTTGTTAGAAGAAGGAGTGAAACCCACAGCTCAGGGCAGAAGAGGACCAAAGCTAGGGATGGATGCACGGACACAGAGAGGGGCTAGGACTCAAGATGTGGCATAAGAGAATCTTAGCAAATATTTTCAGCCTTTTTCCCCCCCAGATGTATTATACAGAGGCAGAGGTACAAAAATATTGGAGCCAGAAAAATCTGGGTTCAAATCCTAACCTGTCATCTATTAGCTGGGGATGTTAGGTGAGTCTTTCAATCTCTCCAAATGTCATGTGCACAAATAGGGAGGAGAACACTTACCCCGAGGGGCTGTGTGACAGTCAACCGAGAGTTTCGTGGAGCAGCTAGTAAAGTAGTCACAGCACACGGCAGGCACCTAATGTATTCTGGCTCCCTTTTATCTAAGGGGGTTCTGAGTACGGCAATGGACCACAAAACCACAGCAGTCAACGTTTATTGAAACAAGCACCGTATTTGTTGCTTGGAGGCAATTCAAGAGAAATTTAAACCTTAGGTTCCACTCTCCAGGAATTCATCTCGTGGTGAAGGGAAGGAAATGTATATCTGAAAGAGCCCTAAGAACATAAGTTACTTTCACGGAAAGGAACTCATAACATGAGCATTACTTTAGAAACAGACCCCCGGAGTGATTACATAGTATTTGTTTGGGAAGGCTGGGAGGACCAGCAAAGAAGCAACAGAGCGATCTCTATAAATCAAGGAAGGAAGTCTGAGACTCATAAATACCACAGGCATATTTGCTCTTTCAGTCCTGCTTATTTACTAGCTGTGTGACCTTACATAGGTTGCTTAACCTCTCTGAATCTCTGTTCTTTCAATTGTGAAGGGCAGGTTAATCTCTCTTCTATCTCACATGGGTGCCATGGGACTCAAAGAAAAGAATGCCCATCACAGGCCCTTCCAACCTTCAAGAGCCACACAAAGGCAAGGCATCCTCATTACCATCATCTTAAAGCGTACAACAAAATCTCTCCATTAGTAGAACACAGGCCCCCTCCCTATCTCCCCTGTGCTTAGGTTAGGACAAACGGAAAAGCCACGAGGAAATTTTACCTGCATACAAAAACCCCACTTTATGAAAAAGTTTGAGCCTGACACACACTCATTTCTTAAATACTAGGTTTTAAAGGATATGCTCTGACCTAATTATTCATATTGACAGAGGGACTTAGGCTGTCCTTGCACATGTGATACACACACACACACACACACACACACACACACACACACACACTATATTCTGCTTAATGACATGAACAGCAATTTTTCCATTCCTTGTTTTCCCAGCCAGCAAAACTCCCTGACAGCACTCAACATTTTTATTCTGGGTTTTTGTATAAAAAGTTGCCTGAAATCTCTAGAATATTAGGAAAACTGAAAAGACTCCCAATGCTCAAAAACGAGCAATTGAATGCTGAACTGAAAACAGTCTTCCCTTGACATCTTGGTCTCAAAGCCCTGTCTGTCTTCTGGAAAAGCAGGCCCTCGTTACTAGTGTTGCTCTCTCTCCCCAAATTAGATCTGGCAGTTAGTACTGGTGGCTTGTAACTTCTCCTGGCGACGGTCTAGTGGGTTTTAAAGAAAGTTATTCTGTAAGTCAGGGCAGAGCCTGGCAGAAATTCTTGCTCGCTTTCCCCCTGCAAATTGGTATTACCAGGAAAAAAAACCAAGAGGCTGTGAAGTACATGCTAAGCTGGGAAGATGGGTAATGGAGTGACTGTCCCTGGAGGCTGTTTGTAAGTGAGCTAATGTGCCACCTCTTTCTTCCGTGGCTGGCCAGGAGAAACCCCAGGGGTGAGAAAGTGGCCACAGGGCCCTGTCCTGGTCCTTTGCACCCACTCCATCTCTGTGTGGAAATGCTCAGGGAGGGGTTAGAACATGCGGGCTCAGGAGCTGCACAGGTGAACCGGGAGGTTCCAGAAAGGGAGAGGCAGGTGGCACCAGGAGGGCACGGGAGCAGACCGAGGCAGCCCTGCCCCGGGATTAATGCAGGAGCCAGGCCCGAATCTGGGCCCTGCCTTGTACTAACTGGGAAAGGGAGGGCGTGTCGTGTCACTACTCGGTGTCAGTTTCTTGGTCTGTGAAATGGGGATGGACGGACTCTGGGTATAACAATCAGTGTTTGGCCCGGAGTAAGCTTCCACCAGATGGCAGCTGCCATCGCCTCCGGCCAGTTAGCTTCCCTGAAGCTACCGACCAGCCTAAGCCAGTCTCCTTGATGCAAGCGGGCTTTTCCTCACGATCTCACTCCACAGGTATTACTAACTGGAGGAATCGTGAATTAATTAAACTAAATATAGCACATGGACACTGTTTCATACTTGTGGTCTGGCCCTCCAGCACCCCCGAAATTTCCTCTCTGGAAGGTGACCAGTGAGGTCCTAATGGCCCGATCTCTCGTTTCCCGCTGACTTGGCACGGCAAATGCTCAACACGGTGGCTTTCTGTCATTTGAGAAAATCAGTGTTCTTTCGGTTTTCTGAAACTGCAGCCTCCTGGTTCCCGTGTTACTCCTTTGGCTGCTCCTTTGCCCTTGACTGGTTCCTCGTCCATTCAGACCAGAAGGGAGGCAGCCTCCACAGCCGCTGACGCTCCAGATTCTGCTTCTCACCTGTGTCATCCATGTCCGTTCTGGAACTTTCCCCCCACCCCCTGATTTTCTAGCCATGTATCCTCTTCTGAGAATGAGACCCAACCTTTCTCAGCATCCATGAGATAACTCCAGACTGGCCAAACACGTCTTTCCTTGCCAAACCTGGGGCCCTCTGCTGTCCTATCATGGGGAACACCCACCCATTCTTCTAGAGAACCAGCACAGAAATAGAAATGCAGAGTAAAAGCAGGACAAGCTGGCAACAGGGAGACCGCAGACCACGGTATCTAAGGGCATGGCTCTTGAGTCAGACTGCCCAGGTTCAAGTCTTGGCCCCACCCCCGATGAACTGTAGGGCCGTAGGACCTTACCCATCCTTTCTGCAGCTCAGTTTCCACAGCTGTGAACGAGGCATCATAGTAGCCCCACAATATGAAGGGTTGTGAGGATAAAATGAGTTGACCTACCTGGAGCACTTAGGAGAGTACATGCACGGCACACAGCACTGAATGAGTATTGGATATCACTATGACTATTCCTCATGAATATAAGAGGAAAATGTGAGTGAGTCAGGCTCAGCAGGCTTTGTAGGCAAATGTTTTATGATCTTTAATCGACTTTCTACTAGTGAATAAACCATGGTGCTTGGCAGAAACAAAGCAATTAATTGGCACCCAACGCTGGCTATGATTAGCAACAAGCCATGTTCTATTTTCCCAAATGGCAACTGGATAAATAGGGTAGATGCTGCCTCCGAGTCCATCAGAGCCGGAGAGGGCTTAAAGATCACGTGATGCCGTGGCTACCTGACCTGAGGAGCCCCCAAAACACCGGGGGAGCTTTTTAAAGATGCAGATCCCTGGAGCTTAGGGTCTGAGTTTGTGTCTGAGAAGGTCTGGGCTGGCTCCCAGGAATTGGGGGGATGTCACGCACATTTGGGAGCCACTGATTCAATCCATTCCCTTCCTGTCATAGATGACAAAATGAAGACCCGGCAGCTTGAGTCCATTTGCCCCAAGTCTCGGAGTGAGTAACAGGCAGAGGAAGGCTCACACATGACAGATGTTTCTGCCAGCAAAACCATCTCTGGAAAGCGAAACAGAGAAGTGAATCCTATGCTGAGGGCTTAATCTTCCCAGCTGATTAAAATGAGCACGTCTGTGTCTAGGTCATTAGAAGAGAAGGTACGTCCTGGTTAGGTTTTGTGAGCTCTTCCACTTGCAGACAGAAGGGCCACTGAGAGGTGTTTCTGGCCTTAAAGTCGTTCAGTGACAACAGGATTTAAGGCCAGTGCAGATGAAACCAAAGCCTGTTTTTATACCTTTTTATACCAAGCAGCCTTTTTGAATCCTCTTGTGATGCATTCTTTTGTATATCCCAGGACAACTGATCCAGCGCTCAGGAACTCAACTCCTGCTAAGCAAAGGATTTCTGCCTGCAAGTTTCAGTAAGGATGAGAACTAGAATTTCTCAACTGCGCATGGTGAGCCCCTCTGGTGTTTGGGAAGCAGCTCCCAGTCAGCTGCGGTTTTGGCAATCACAGCCCACAGAAACGGCACGTGCTGTCTCTGTGATCAGCAAGGGCAACAACAGATTCCACATCCATGACCTCATGACTCAAGTGTCCACACCCTTGGCAGAGCGCGGGGTCCTCTCCAAATACTCTCCAAGGGGTCCCACTAGAAAGAGGAGGCCAAGCTTTGTCACCAAGGGGCCAGGGTCTGACATGATCTTCGGTTCAAATAGAAAAGTACTTGAAAAGTCTCGAAAACAGCAAATGCCATATAGAGAGGCCCAGAGGAAGCCAACTCAAGAGCTGACATGATTAGTCTACGGTTGTTTGGGAACATGGTCCTGAACGGGAGCACCGTGCCCAGGCCTGAGCAGAGACCACGATGGGAAAGCTGACCCAAGGGTGATTCTACTGTAGACCCAGAGAGGGTCTTGGTTTCCTTTATTCCCACATGCCTCTTCCTCTTCTCCACAGAATCTTTTCTTTTTCCTTCTTTTCGTTCGTTCGTTCGTTCCTTCCTTCCTTCCTTCTTCTGTCCCTGTGTCTCTCCCTCTCTTCTTTCCTTTTTCTCTTACAACTTGGTCTGTTAAAAGACAGAAACCCTATGGAAGAGAGGTACTTTCAGCACACCCTCTTTTGGGGTGTCTGATAAAAGAAAACGGTAAGCGAGCTTGGTATCCCAAGAGGAAGAACAAGATTCAGAGCAGGAGGTGGATGGGTCACAGAAAATCTTTCCCAACCTCATACTTTTGCCAAGGGCTGACCCTGACAAGATTTACTAACTAGTCCCAATTTTACTACATATAAAAATCAGCTGGGGGGAGGGGGTGCTTTGAAAATGTAGATCCCTCGACTCCAAACCTAGGCACCTGACTTCATGTTGGGGGGTGGGGGAACTGGAAGTTGCATTCTCAAGGATCTCTTGCCGTTTGGATGCACATGGTTGGCCATAATGCTGGGGAGCACAGTCCGACCCCCTCCACAGTGTGGGAAGTAAAACTGATGGACAGTTTTGTTGCTTCTAGCTTTGTGACCTTGAGGAGGTGACCTTACTGTCTCTGATTCGCCATTTCTTGTAATATCTCTCTCATGTGGATATCCTGAGAATTATATAAGGTGGGTGTGAATGTATTTTTTAGAAAATGTAAAGCAACATAAAATGTAAAACATAAATCATCATAATCCATTTTTTTCTTTCTCACTCATTTATAACCCATATTTAGAGCATGCTGGCAAAGACCTTCTGAGGGATTCCAGATATGAGGGAAAAAAAAAAGAAAAGTTCCTGGAGGCCCAAATTAGGATACTGTGTAGCCCGAGCCAGTTTTCAGCGAAAATCAAATTGTCTCTAAATTTAATAAAGAGCAGCATGAATTTCCAATACAGTGAATTTTAAATGAGTAGCCAGCCACACTGCATAAGATCAGCACCAAGATGGATGGGGGCAGGCTTAAGATTAAAACATCCCACACACTTACAGAGCAAATAATGTTCATTCTTACTGTACCAAGCAATTTGCTCAGACTGAGCCAAGATCCTAAATGAAAAACACATTCAATTGAAACAATTTTTATAGCTTCAATAATTCTATTCCCTTCTCTTATTAATTATTAAGGAAAGTACCTAAAAAAAGCATTTTTGTTTGTTTGTTTGAGAGTAGGAGGGTCCTTGTTCCATCCCTGCAGCTATCATCAGGAACCCCAGATACAGCTGCCCCACGCCCAGCTACAGAGCCCAGGTGAGGTGCCCGGTTTGTCAAAGGACCTCCTTGCCACTCCTACCTGCACTGGACCTTCCTCCCAGGGAGGCCAAATGTATCATGAATCCCAGAGACGACCCACTGAAGTCAAATTTCTAAGAACTTACATAGATCTTCACACACACACACACACACACACACACACAGAAAGAAAAAAAGAAAAATTTAAAAGGGTGTGATCACGACTGTGCTCTTGAGCAAGGGTTTTGAAACAAAGTATGATTTACAGTTTCAGTTTTCCTAAGTGCAGAGAGACCCAGACGTGAAGCTGAGTTTACACAGACATCAACAGTCATTTTAAAAAACGCTTCGAACTTTCCTTTTCCACTGTCACACTGGGACGTATACCTCCAGGTTTTCCCTCCCAGCCTTTCACAGGAAAAACCGGTCACGAGCAGCCTTTGTCACAGACAAGGACCTGCTAACAACCACACCCCAGGAGGCCTCTCACCTGTATATGGCCTTGGTAGAGCTTCCATTCTTGGGACCTTTGGGTGCTCTCTGTGCTTAATAGAAATTCAAATTCCTTTCCCTGCCTTACAAAGCTCTACGCAATCTGGCCCTAACATTGGGCCACTTCCCCCTCCCCGGTCCACGAGGGCCCCAGCGCCCACCCTCTCCCTCCTGGGCCTTAGGCACACCAGGCTTGTACCAGCTGTCTCTTCTGCCTGCAATGTTTTCCTGGGACTGCTCCTTTCTGACACTGGGATCTCCATTTTCAGTCTGTTTCTCAGTGAGACCTTCCCTGAGCTCCCAATCTTAAAGTAGTTGTTTGATCGCTGTGTATCACGAGGCCCTATTTCATTTGAACATTTATAGTTTGGCTTATTGTCTTCTTCCTCAAATGCAAAGTAAGCTCCGTGACAACAGGCATCTCATCTGTACTGACCAGTGAGGTGTCCTCGGTGCCTAGAACTTCACATAGTAGGCCCACAGATACTGCCTGGTTGAGTGGGAAACAGTGACGTTGCCTGGTTTTAGGGCCCCAGCATGAATGGGGCTTAGACAAGGGTCACTTGTAGACTCAGTGAGTGTACACTGCTGTCCTCAGCGGGAGCTAATTTAGTTAAAAAATGAACACAAACTTTCCATTTGTGCTTTGTAAAATTGAATATTATCCATAGCATTATTATTAGAGAAATGCTGCTAAACTCTGAAACACATCCCAACAACTACAAGAGGTTTTGACTCAATGCACAACCTTGAACTTGAATATATAAAAGGACAACACATGTCTCTGGGCTTGAGTTTCATCACAGCCTGAATTACTCTCTAGAAACAAATTCAGCAGATTAATTCTTAAGCACGTTATTAGGGCAGTATCTCCAATGCTACCCTGATCATCTGAAAAGGTTTCATCTGAGTTATCTGCTAAGGGGGATTAACTGGGATCCTGGGGCAGATTCCAACGCTAACTACCATTTAAGTGTAATTCTAGGTCTAGGAGAAAGCAATTTGTTAAGTACAGGTTATGTCAAATTTTTGTCTGAGCCTTTAAATACGGTTATGATTTTTCTAGGACCAATTGGTAGAGTCTGAATAGCGTTCCCATGCTTATAAATGAGGTCAGTGAAGGGCAGCACGCACACCAGTGATGTACGTGGTTATGGGGATGACGAATTGAGCTTCAGCCGTAAGCGTCTACCCAACAGTGAAGAGCAGCTGTGTTGGCTCTGATTTTGGTCACAGAGTTCTTTCTGCTGCTTAGGAATACACTTGGTTTTTTGGTTTTGGTTTTGGTTTTGGTTTTGACAATATATATGGGAGGAGCTGTACATTTGGTACTCTTAAAGGATGCCATACATGCCCACGGGGGTGATCTGATCAATAAAATTCAAATCAATATTTCTCCATTTTTTTAAAGATTTTATTTATTTATTTGACAGAGAGATCACAAGTAGGCAGAGAGGCAGACAGAGAGAGAGGAGGAAGCAGACTCCCCGCTGAGCAGAGAGCCTGATGCAGGGCTCGATCCCAGGACACTGGGATCATGACCTGAGCCGAAGGCAGAGGCTTTAACCCACTGAGCCACCCAGGCACCCCTATATTTCTCCATTTTAATAGGTCATCTTCCTTCCCATTAAGGATAAAGAGTTGCAATTTTTATAATAACACACGAGACAGTGAGAAAGAACTACAAACTACACTGTAAAAATAAGCATCTCCTCAAAAAGAGGGAAAAGGAGAGATGAAACATTTTGCTCTCTTTATCTGTCAACTGATTTCTGAGAAGCACCTGGCACTCTGGGCCATTTATATGAATGTACTCTTTAAGACTTGGCCAGACTTCCTTGAGAGAATGGAATAGAAGCATAAGCCTTCAAAGCCTAAGAAAAGACAGAAATATTAGAATTTTCCTGTTCATATCCTAAGGCATACCAATATCCATAAAAGCCAACAGGCATCTCTTCTCATATTTATTTGCCTACTAATGCCAGCCATTAAGTCCCCAAAGTTTATAATCCTGAGGCCTGTGGGAGAAAAACAGCACTTACAGAAAAGAAAAAACTTGGACAAATTCAAAATTATTATTTTAAATAATGCTTTTGCTTCTGCAGATTTCTACCTCAGTAATTCTGGCTGTCAGCACTTAAAAGTGCCTTCTAGTCACTATTCAAAACCCTCCATACAATGCTGCACACAGCTGATCTGTTCTTTATTCAGAATAAAACTAATGTACTCTGTGGGCATTTCTTAGAGCACTTCAAAAGCCAGTCATTAGTAAGAACGTAAACAGAAATACACCACATCATGATTACCAAAAACATGGGCACTCTAAATGTGAGAGAGATTTTTTTTCAAATTATCTCAAAATTACTATTTTTTTAAAATGGTGAAGGGTCCCTTTTTTTATGGTGTCATTATCAAGTAACACTGTCTTGAGGCTCATTATAGTTCAACGCAGTTAGATTCACCCCAGTGTTTTTACTTTTCCTTTTCTCGCTCTCAGTGAGATTCTGAAAAACAGTTCTTCTGTTAACTAGCTCCCTGGGGAATAGAGCCTTCCTTAACTGGCCTGCATGGGAGGGCGGGCTTTCTAATTTTGCAGCACACGCCGAGTATTTGTGGGTGGGATGTGCTTGGTGAGTTCATCTGGACCAGCTCCCACCCTGACTGCTGAATTCCTTTAACAGCACGTGCACCATCTGGGTGTCAATCCGTTGTTCTAATCCCAACGACTTTCTGATGACATAATGGCACACTGAGTGGAAACTGGGTTATTGATACACAAAACACATGTGACAGCTACTCCTAAACTCCAGAACCAGATTCCCTCCTTCCTGGAGAACAAATCCTGTTTCCCTTCCGTGACCCATAGAGACTCTTTGCCACCCCCAAAGCAAGAGCAATCCCACAACAGAGAAAGAAGCTTGACAAAGGAACACAAATTAGTCCCACAATTTGAAAAAAAAAAAAAAACAAAACAAGGCCCAAATTCCTCCTTTTATGTCAACACTCACTTTAGCAAAAGATGTGACAGGAGAGCTGTGACTAGTGGGGTGGGGTGAGGGGAGACACGTGAGCACCACCGACAATCGTGAAGGGGACTCCAACGACTGTGCCTTTGTGTAATCCCCACCCCTGCTTTGAGTGTAGGCCTAATGTGTAACTTGCTCCTAACCAAGAAAACATGGCATAGTTGAGAGGGTGTCACTCCCACGACTCTGCCGGTGAAAGATCTTCCTTGCTAACTTGGGACAATAAACATGATGAGAACTCCATGGGGGCAAAAAGCCCATGGGTGGACTGCAGGAAGCAACCACCAAAACTTGGGCCGTCAGTCATAGAGCCCAAAGAGATACACTCTACCAATGACCTGAAGAAGCAGATGCTTCCCCGGTCAAGGCTCCAGATGAGAACACAGCCCAGGAAACACCTTGACTCTAGTCTTGTGAGACCATGAACAGAGGACCCAGCAAAGCTTTGTTCAGACTCCTGACCACAGCAGCTGTGAGATGAGAAATGTGTGCTGTTTCAAGCTGATAAATTTGTGATAAGCTGTTATGCAGAAATAAGAAACGCTGGGAGAAGAAAGGAAGGTCACAAGTCCTTCTCTGCCCACTCTGAAAAGGAACCAGGGTCATTAAGTTTGTCTAAGGAGTGCCCTGCTGACCTCCTGCCTCTGCAGATAAATCACAGGAAGAAACATTCGGACAGTGCTGGACAGAGCCAGCTGAGCCTGTGTCAACCCCTCCAAAGGCTGCCTATTAGCTTCGTAGATGTTCTAGATCCTGCGATGGAAAGCTTATTAACCAGAGGAACTTCTTAAGCTGACAATGAAAAATAATGGGCATGGTGACATGTTCTAAAATCTTATTATACTATAAAGGGAACTTGTAAGTAGCTTTACTTAAAATTCCTGGAAATGCAGAACAGTGAGACAATCAATTTGTCTTCATCTGCCTATAGCTCAGGTTTTGCAAATAAGCTTCCATTAAATCTCTATACCTGTGAGTCCATGTCACATTTCTGGCATACAAGC
Organism: Enhydra lutris kenyoni; assembly: GCF_002288905.1. Classification (NCBI taxonomy): domain Eukaryota; kingdom Metazoa; phylum Chordata; class Mammalia; order Carnivora; family Mustelidae; genus Enhydra; species Enhydra lutris. The sequence continues at coordinate 10,870,002 of NW_019154117.1, forward strand.
GAATTAAAAAGAAAGAATGCCAAATGGAGCCTTCCACTTTGAAGGTGTTTTCACAGAGCTATAAAACTTCATGCATTAATCTCTACTTATATTAACTCTTAATTACATTGCTTAGGCTTTCCATAATTTCTTCATCACTTTTTTCATAGTTTGACAACTTTAAAAATTAACCACCTAAGGTTGCTTATATCAAACTATACTAAAGGTGACTTCAGAATATGTAGCCCCTATCATATGTGAGGCATAAATATAAAAATGGTAGCTGAAGTCTGAATTGAAACCGATAAAAACTCTTAAATGTATGTTTAGGATTCATAAGGAGTCCTCTCCTTCCCTTATTTAATGTCAGTGTCAAGAATTTGGTGACTAACATTTGGAATACTTAATTTCTTAATACTTAATACTTAATTTCAACTAAGAAATCTTTTTTTTTTTTTAAAGATTTTATTTATTTGATGGAGAGAGATCACAAGTAGGCAGAGAGGCAGGCAGAGAGAGAGGGAAGCAGGGTCCCTGCTGAGCAGAGAGCCCAATGCGGGGCTTGATCCCAGGACCCTGAGATCATGACCGGAGCTGAAGGCAGAGGCTTTAACCCACTGAGCCACCCAGGCGCCCCCTTAGTTGAAATCTTAATACAGATTGTGATTAGACAGCTGATCCTGAAATTAACCCATTCCTGATATTAATCATGATACAAGCTATATATCTGGGTAACCTCTAAGTTTCCTTCTAGTGCTAATAGATCATAATTAATCTTATTTTTTTGAGTAATATTTATTAAACATCTATAGGTATAAAGTAAAAACAGATATAATACCACCCATATAATGATGATACCAGTTGCTTAAAATGGAGTCAGAATCCATATTTTGTGTTACTGCAGAGGCTGGCGTTCCAGAAACTTCCAGAAGGACAAAGCATGGCAAAGGTCTGGACACTGGCAGTCCAGGTTAAGAGTCTGGGATCAGCCATGCTCAGGGCATATCGAAAGTCTCACATCTGGGAGTTAAGTCAAGTTAGCGAATACAACCATCAATCATTTAACAAATACTAGTTGAGCACCTATGATCTCTTAGCACAGTTCTGGGTTTACAGCAATCAGTAAGCCTGACATGGTCCTTACTTGCATTCTTGGGGGATGGGGGCCAAAGACTTAATGAGCAAGCCAACAATTGGTCATGGTAACTTCAGATAATGGAAAGTTGATTCAAGTGAACATATTAATGAGGTCCTACTCCTTGCTAGCCAGGCAGTGCTGTGGCACTGGAGAGTCACCATGAACAAAACACACATAGATTCCCACCCTCACAGTGATCACATTCTAGCAGAAGAAAGGGATAACAACACAAGTCATAATACATAGGTAAATTATATACTGTTTTATAAGGTGATATGTGCTATGTTTTATATATAGAGAGAGACATATATATGTCTCTCTCTATATAAAGAGCAGAACGAAGGCAATTAGAAGTGTGTGTGAGGAGGCAGTGGGTCACAATTCTAAATGGAGCAGTCAGGGGAGACGCCAATAAGAGGGTGACTTTTGTGTAGACTTGAAGGAGAAAATTGTGCTCTAAAGGAGGTAGACAGGGTCATAGTGGGATAACTGGAAGGAGCTGTGGGGACTCCTTCGGATGAGTGGCCAGCAAAGTCTTTGCCGAGAAGAAAGCATTTTAGCTGCGACCATCAATGTCAAGGAAGAACCCGACATACAAAGACCCAGAAGCAGAGGAAACTGAAAATGCAAAGCCCGTCAGGTGGGGCTGAGTTTAGCCCAGAGGAACAGAGAGACAACGAGGGTGACCAGGAGAACAAACCAGGAAGTGGGGCCAGATCATGCAGAATGAAGTCAGAAGGGTCATCTGTCATCTTCAGTGGTCTCCCATCTCTGCTACACTGTCTGGGGATTCTGTTCATCAGTCTCAAACATGTTCTATCCTCTCCTATCTTTAAAGAACCACCCATCCTCCTAGTTGCCACTCAATGTCTTTATCCCTCCCAGTTTCTCCAAGGAAGAGTCCAGACGTGCCACCTCCACACCCTGCCCCCACCACATGACTCCTCAGTTCACTCCAATCAGATCCCTCCCCCAACACTGTTGTTGCTAAAGCCACCAATGATCTCCACATGTCCAAGTCCAAAGGCCACTCGTCCTTTATTTATCCAACTTACTGCTGTCTTTGGCATTGATGACCATGCTCTCTTTCTAGAAACACTCCCCTCTCTCCATGACACCACAGCCATCCTCATTTTCTCCAGAATCTCTGGCCTCTCCTCAGCCTCTCTTCTTGGGAATGACCCAAAAATAAATGTAAGTGTTCAGGGGAAAAATACTTAGGGACTTTGGTTAAATAAAAGCACATTCATCAGCCTTGACAGCCTTGGCCCAGGGCAAGTCACAGGGTGAGAGAAACACAATAGTGGAAAAGCTAGAACCAGAGCAAGTGAGACCTGGACTTCCTAACTGTATGACCTTGGGCAAGAAATTGTGTCTCTAGGACTCAGTCTTCTTGCCTGCAAAATAGGGATTTTAACAGTTGCCTTGCAGGGCTGTTAATGAAGGTCAAATAATTTATCCTTCTCAAGCCTTCCAGCTAGTGTCTGGCACTGGGTAGAGGCTATTCTGTTGTTACCATCCTTCTGAGGGTGAAGAGGAAAACCTTTTTTCTGAATAGTAGAGGAAAGAAAAACAGCATTAAAGGTGGGGGGGGGGTAGAGAAAGCATTAGTAAGTTGTTCTAGGTGGAGTCCCCCCCACAAATTTATGAACTTTGCTTTAGAAGCCTGAAATCCTCAAGTGTAGGAAGATATTTACAACATACAAAATCTCTTTCCAACCGTCAACTGGAAGCAAATAATCATCATCACTGAACACTGCAACGTCCCTCCTCAAATGTATTTTATGGACTTGGACTTGATTGAGTTGGAGGCTGTACAGGGCATGAATGCAGCCCTCGAGTCTGGGCTGCAGTCCTGCCTCCCCACGTCCTAGGTGGGGGGCTGTGGGCAGACCCCTCAGGCTCCTCGTGCTTCCTTTTCCTCCATTGTAGTATGGAACTAATCATGATATACGCCTCATGGGGTTGTCCGGAAGACACAATGAGTTAATATAAAGTATTCAGAATAGAACCTGGCACCAAGTAAGCTCCTAATGAATACTAAGATGAGAACAATAACAACCGTTTTTGGTCCAACTCTTTCTGGTGCGCTCACTTCAACCCCATGAGGTGATCTGAAATCAGGTATCTGAATTACTCGTCCATACTTGTCGTTTTCCTGTATGAAACAATCCACAGTTCTATGTATTGTAGGAAATAGATGTTGTTGGGTATTTTCCGTTGGCCTCTCCAGATCTACTCTCCCTCTGTTCTGTGTTCCAGAAGGCTGACCTTCTGCCTCAATGGGCTTCCTTATCCTCTGGCTTCTGGTTGGATTCAGCCCATGGGAGGCACTGGCAGGAGACAGAGGAGAGGAAGGAAAGTGAGCTCTGGGTGTCAATTCCTCTAGCTCTGTCTCTGCTGGGTCACTGCGGGTGACACCTCTCGGAGGCCACAGCTCCAGCCAGGCTGCTGGCCACTCTCCCCAGGGTTCGGTAATCCTCTTTCAGGCCTAGCTGCAGGTAAAGATTCCTCACGGTTGCAAGCTCCAAGATGTTTCACCATATCTTACTGTTTTCCTTAACCCTGAGCATACGGTTTTAAATAGTCCCTCTATTAAAGTCTCCTAAGTTACCTGACTGTTTCCTGCTGGGATCTAGAGTGACACATCACTAGGGCTTCAGTGACGTATAGCCATGCAGGAAGGGTGGTGGGACCTTGAACACCGTATGTAAACAAAAAAAAGGACAATTGAGCTAGAAGGCTGAGACTCTCGCCCAGATCACTGCACTCCCAGCTCCTGTCATCCAAGCTGGTCACTTACACGGAAGACAAAGGGAGGGGCTCCCAAACCTCTCAGCCTCCACTGTTCTCCCTGACCTTCTGTTCAGGTAAATGCTAGTCCCGCTGGTGACTTGCAGGATAAGAGGACTTCCCGATCCTCCGGCTCTCAAATGATCAAAGTTTCCTCTCCATCCACATTCAGTGACCGAGGCATTTGTGACCACGCATGCCCTTGAGAACAGGTTCAAATACAAGTTTTCTCCAGCATGACCTCACCTCTGCCTAGCTGACCTAGTGGAACAGGAGTTAAAAGATCCATCCTGGAGCTCTCCCTGTTAACAATCAAGCCAACAGCAATACTGAATGCCCTGAGGCTGCGGCTCTTAATTATAACCAGAAGCTTAATTTTAGAAGGTGACACCAACAGCAGCTTTCAGCATCACAATATGAATTAGTCATTAATTGCATTTTTGGGTCACACTCGAGCTCCATATGAGAAAATTACTCAGTAAATGTTTGTGAGCTGCTTTGGTCATGAACCACTGGCCAGTGGAACACAATGGCAAAGCGTGTTTCCATACTCTGGAGGAGCAGACCCAGGCTAAAGGCAGTTCTAACACAGACAAGTCCTAGCACAGAGAAGCTGTGTTTGTCTTGTGTTAACACTCTCCGTCAATTTAATGTGGACCCAAAATACATACAAGCAAAAGTGATATTAAGATCTTCTCTGCAGTCATAATATTTTAAAAATCATGATTATAAAAAATAGTGCTGAAATTACATTTTTGTTTGGAAAAATGGATCATGGGCCTAAAAAGGGAGCCAGAGAAGAGGCATTCAACATTGGGAAAAGAGAGCCAGGAATATGAGACTGTGAAAGGAAGAACATTCTGGAAACTCAGACTGACCATGTTGTTCAAGGCTGGCAAATAGTTCCTGAATCACGACTTTAGCATGAATGCGTCCTTACAAAACCCATAACTGAGCAGCATTAGCAACCTCTGAAAATGGTGTTTCTTCCAAAATACCACACGACTGATAAGCTATAATTTTATTTACTCAAGAGATATGCTGAAGAGCTGCGTACACATCAGATTTTTTGTGCAGAGAATCATACCTCAAGTGCACTAGGAAATCAAGATTTATGGACAAAACGTTCACGTGAATACTTATAAAGTGAATAATAAAGCCCTTGCTCCTGGCCCTCCCTTCCTTTCTGTGTATATGAGGTTAAGCAGTTGGTCCATGTACGTGTGCAAGCCTGGTATGCATGGAGTTAGATGATTTATGGAATCTCACGTTTCAAGTCAGCAAAAGATTGTAAAGTGATTAAAAGTCACATCAAATCTTGGGACGCCTGGGTGGCTCAGTGGGTTAAGCCGCTGCCTTCGGCTCAGGTCATGATCTCAGGATCCTAGGATGGAGTCCTGCATCTGGCTCTCTGCTCAGCAGGGAGCCTGCTTCCCTCTCTCTCTCTCTCTGCCTGCCTCTGTCCACTGTGATCTCTCTCTGTCAAATAAATAAATAAAATCTTCAAAAAAAAAAAAAAGTCACATCAAATCTTTACTAAGAAAAGATAATCTTGGAGTCAGACTAAGCAGAGACAAAAAGCTTTTATTCAGCTGCCTCAGTGCCCATTCAGGAGGTTAATGGAATAAAGATAAAAAAGGGTTTAACCTTTAGTGAAATCTCAAGAGAGTAACATAGAGATTTAGCCTGAGATAGGGCTTCTCCAACAGGTGGGTTCACCTGTGGGCCCCTAGAAGTGTAGAAGAATTTATGGAGGTTTTAATTTCCATTATAATCCAATCTTATCATTTATTTTAGTCGTAAATGCAAAAAAACAAAAACAAGAAAAACCCCCAAACCCAAAACCCAAAACCCAAAACCATCTACGTTGTAGGGACAGTTTGCAATTAAAAGATATTGGCATTCCTGGGGCTAATAATACATTATATGTTTTAAAAAAATTAAAAAAATTATTTTAAAAAAGATATTGGCATTGTATTATTTTCATCTATTCTTTTTTTTTTTTTTTGAAGATTTTATTTATTTACTTGAGAGAGAGGGTGAGCAGTGCAGGGTAAGGGGGAGGGACAGAGGGGAAGGGAGAAGGGTGGTGGGGGGAGAAACAGGCTTCCAGCTGAGCAAGGGAGCCCTATGTGGCCCAATGATTGGCTCAATCCCAGGACCCTGAGATCATGACCTGAGCCAAAGGCAGACACATAACCAATTAAGCCACCCAGGTACCCCTTCATTTCTCCTTTCTAAGGTCTGAAGCCCACTGAAGTTGTATGAAATTACAAATTTTTCTTCTTTGAGGATTTTTTTTTTAATTGAAGGAAGTATCAGATTTTTCTCTTCTAAAGGGGAGCTATAATCCCATAGGACTGAACTTGAATGGGGCAGACCAGCATAAACTCATGATGTATTTTATCTTTAAAAAACTTACGTATCACCAATTTTGCCTATTAAATTGGCCTAGAAGTAATGACCACCCTAGTAGCAATGAGTACCCCCAGTGGATTGTGGGCTTTACCACCTTGCCTAAAAGAAACAGGATTCTTAGAAGAAATGGTTGATTCCAGGTCTGATGCAGGAATATGAAAAATGAACCTGGAACGTCCTATCACACCAGAAGCAAGGGAGCTATCAAGGACTATAGGATTCTGTCAAAAGGATTCAGGAACCAAACTACCCACTAAACTGTAATGGATTACAACACAGCAAACGTGTTTAAATTCATGGCACTAAAGTCAATAGTCACAATAAAAACTTCTCCGCCCCAGTTACCTCTGGAGAACGTGAGCAAATCAACTCCTTATTTCGAAAACTGGTGAAAACAAAAAGAAGCAAGCAATTACCCTGCCTTGCCAGTGTGAACTGTAATTAAAAATAACCAGATAGCTGACATGGGGAAATTTCTCTACAGAAGACATCCACCTAATAGATGGTAAAATTAGAAAGTTGTCATTTTGTAATGCTCGATACATTAATAGATTCAGAAAAACCATTCACGAAATAGTCTTGCAAAAAAATAATTGAAACTAAATCCGATAAAAGCTCTAGATCTGACTAGCAATTTATATAAAATGCAGAGAAAGATGGCACGTTGAATGATACCACAGGGGACCACCAACAAATATCAACTCTGGGACATCCTATAGGAAAATTGGTCTGTTTTTTCTACAAAGAAGTTACAAAGAAAAGAGAAAGATAACAGAAAATGCTAATGGTAGCAAGCTTTATTCACATTTGATGCCAGTCTATTTTGCAATGTATACTTATGAACAACTTCTAAGACTCTTACACACACAGACACACACACACATCCTATATGCACATGTAAACATAAAAGTTGCTTTAAGAATTACTAGAAATAGTTTTCTAGTTTTAGAATATAGTATTTTTGATTTGGAAATCATAAAACAGTGTGGACCCTCACACTTGGGAAACCAAGCAAATGTAGAATACTTGGGATAGTAATCCTCATCTGAGGACAAACACCCCTTGGGGGAGGTTTAGAACTGTTGGGATCTATAGAGTTTGCACAAGCTTGCAAGGAATCAACATTTGTTGATTTCTTACTTAGTACAAAGCTACAGTAATCAAGACAATGTGGTATTGATATAAGGACAGACATATAGATCAATGAAACAAAACAGAGTCTGGAAATAGACCACCATATATGGTTAGTTGATTTTTGACAAAGGTGGTAGGATAATTCAATGAAGAAAAACCACCTTTTTCAAAAATGGTACTGGAACAACTGGATATTCATACATGGGAAAAAAAAAAAAAAAGAAGTTCAAGGCCTGCCTCTTACTATATGCAAAAATTAACTTGAAATGGTCAGAGACCTAAATATAAGAGTGGGAGCTCTAAAACTTCTAGACGAAAACACAGGAGAAAATTCTTTGTGCTCTTGGGCTAGGAGAAGACTTGTTAAACAGGACACACCAAAAAACATGAAGTATAAAAGAAAAATTTGATAATTTGGGTTTCATCAAAACGAAAAACTAGCCAGTGAAACACACTGTTAAGACAATAAGACAAGTCATAGACTAGGAGATAATATCTTCAAACATGTTGGTGCTAAAGGACTTATTATTGAGTTGTAAGAGTGGTTTATATAGTTTAGGTATAAGACAAACAATGCATAAAAAATATAAGCAAAAGATTTGAATACTTCACTAAAGATCACATATGATTGGCCAATAAGCACATGAAAAGGTTCTCAACCTCATTAGTCAGTCATTAAGGGAATGCAGTGAATTAGCTCTACAAACACATCAGGATGGCTAAATTTAAAAAGACTGGAAATTCCAAGTGTTGACAAGGATGCAGAGCAACTGGAACCCTCCTTCCTTGCTGGTGCAAAAGTCAAAATGGTACAGCCACTTTGCAAAACAATTTGGCAGTAGGATGGTTAATTTTATGTGTCAAATTGGCTGGGTCATGGGATCCAAATATTTGGTCAAACACCACTCTGGAAGTTTCTGTGGAGGTGTTTTCTGGATGAGATTAACATTTAAATCAGTGGACTTGGGGTAAAGAAGATTATCCTTCTTAATGTGGGTTAACCTCATCCAACCATCTGAAGGCCTGAATAGAACAAAAATGGGCCTTCCTGAACAAGAAGGAATTCTGGTAGAAGACTGCCATTCAAGCCTGAGCTGCAACTCTTTCCTAGGTCTCCAGCCTACTGGGGCAGATTTTGGATTTACCAAAACTCCACAATCACATGAGCTCCTTAAAATAAATCCCTGTTTCTCTCTATATATACATATCCTATTGGTTCTTTTTCTCTGGAGAACTTGAATATAGGCAGTTTCCTACCAAATTATACTTACATACAATCCTGCAATCCCACTCCTAAGGATTTACTCCTTGGAGTAAATGAAAACAAATGTCTACCCAAAGACCTAATGTGTGAATATTCTTAGTATTTTTATTCATAATAACAAAAATGGGAAAAGGCCAAAATGTGCATCAAGTGTTAAGTAGATAAACAAATGTGATATGTCTATGTATTGGGATAAAAATTTAAAAAGTGATAGAGTGCCTGGGTGGCTCAGTCGGCTAAGTGTGCGATTCTTGATCTCACCTAAGGTCTTGATCTCAGGGTTGTCAACTCAAGCACTGTGTTGGGCTCCACACTGGGCATGGAGCCTATTTTTTAAAAATTAAAAATAAATAAAAAATAAAACAGCAATAAAAATGAACTACTCATCCATGCAACAATATGGATTAATCTCAACTGTATTATGCCAAGTAAAAGAAACAAGATATAAAATGTTATATAGCATAGGATTCCCTTTGTATGACAGTCTTCAAAACAGCAAAACTAGAGGGATGGAAAAGAGATTGGTGGTTGTCAAGGGCTGAGGCTGAGGGGAGGGGATTGACTGCAAAGGGGTATAAGGGAACTTTTGGGGGGTGACATAAATCATGGATCTTGACTTACGGTGAAGGTTACAAAACTGCATACATTTGTCAAAACTCATCAAACTGCACATAGTACAAAGATGAATTTTATGTGTGTATATTACAATTATATACATACAGTTTTAATTATAAATTGTAATTTTTAAGAGAAGGGTAACAGTTGGTTGTGAAGTAAGCACTATGAAATGAGAAATACTTCCCTAGATGCCAACAGCTATTGTATTTGTTGAGGCTGGTGGCCCTCCTAGGAGGTCTTCCTTTACCTGTCTAGTCCCAGTGACCTTGCCTTCCTCAGCGTCAACACAACAGCCCCTCTTCTGTACCTCTTCCATATCTCATGAGGGATAAAACAGTGTCTGACTCGGTGACCACTGATTTGAAAGAAATAGGAGCTCACTTGAGCTGGCCTAAGTATACATGGATTTATGAACAAGGACATGGATATTTTACAACTTTTTTAAATGGAGTACAGCTGGCCTCAGGAAGGTCAGAGACAAGAATTGGCACACCCCTACTCTTCCTCAAAATCCAATGGCCTCTTATATCCATTTCTTTTCTGTCATATCTACCTCATGCTTCTTCTCTTTCTCTCTCTCTTTTTTTGTTCTGGAAACAAAAGCCAAACAAGCTGGCCCAGACCTGCCTGGCCTCATCACTTTATAAAGTCTTATACCCAAATTCTCCAGAGAAAGAATTGGATCGATTCATCTTGAGGTCTGTTTGGCTATCGATACAGAGCACATGCCCGAAAGCCCAATGTCCAGTGAGCAGGGAGGGGCTGGCTTATATGACAACACTCTGGGAGAGAGATATAGAGTGGGGTAATAATGATAAGCCTCCTGGCCTATGAGGCCCTACCTGAGCTAATACTAAGCTCATACTATTATCTCTTATCTTTTTATGATTTCCAAGGAGTCCAACCATGCTACTGCCTCAGTGCTTTTACATTTGCTGTTCCCTTTGCCTAGAAGGCTCTTCCCATAATCACTGACAAGGCTGGTTCCTGCACTTCCTCAGGTCTTTGCTCAAATGGTCAGGCCTTCCCTGACTGCCCTACTGAAAACACCAACACCTATGTCACATTCTTTGCCATTATTCTGCTCTATTTGTCCTTGAGTAGTGTAAGAACTTGACATGATGATACATATCTACTTGTTAATTTATATTTTTCTCCACTAGAATGAAAGCTTCATGAGAGTGAGACTGTTATGTCCCCTATTGTATCACCAAGACTCTCAGTATCACACACAGAGTAAATGTTCCATAAATATTTGTTAAATAAAGTGTTGTTTCACAGACATGTTTTAACTCAGTGACCATTATCACAGTCCATTTATCCCCTGTGGTAATATACCATGGCGGGTATTCCCTACCATGTTTATGGTATTCTATAGTCTTTCAAGGTTGATACCAGTTTTTTGTTCCCATTCCCCCCAAATTCTGTTGTTAGTTCTCAATAGAAGACTTGACTCAATTCCTATGAACTATTTAATTACATTCTGGCAGTTCCAATTTGGCTTTAGGGAAACTCATAAGACCCAAATGCTCTTACTAGAGAGCTCTATTTCCAAAGGCCCAGCAATGCTGTTCTTCTCTTTGCAACTCAGCCATGTGTCTTTCCATCATGGCACCCCAAGAGTTTAAGCTTCTTTAAACACACTCAAGGACAGCACAGGGACCTATAAATAAAAGAAGCTTAACAAGGACTTGTAGACTGAGATTTAATGATTGATCATTCAGTAGACAGGAGTGAAAAATTAAAAAACCTTTGTTCCAGACAATTTAATAGTGAGCACATAGCACTGTTGCATACACGGGGGGCTGGAGCCAGAAGAGGTAAACAATACACAGTCCTTAGACACTGCCAAGGGACACACTGTTCAGTGCAGAGATTAAAACATCCATACAGGTATTTATAATAGCCAAATTAGGGAGGCAGCCCAAATGTCCATCAATAGATGAATGGATTAAGAAAATGTGGGGGAGCTATATATATATATAAATATACATTCTTATACATATACACACACACATGTGCACACACAAATACACATATGTATACATACCATGGGATATTTCTCAGCCATAAAAAAGAATGAAATCTTGCCATTTGCGGCAACACAGATGGAGGTAGAAAGCATTACACTAAGTGAAAAAAATCAGAGAAAAACTAATACCATATGATTTCACTCATATGCGAAATTTAAGAAACAAAACAATGAGCAAAGGGGAACAAGAGAGAAAGAGACAAACCAAGAAACAGACTCTTAATTATAGAGAACAATCTGATGGTTAGCAGAGGGGAGTTGGGTGGGGGGAAGAGGGAAATAGGTGATGGGGATTAAGAGTGCAATTGTAATGAGCACCAGGTGATTTATGGAATTGGTGAATTACCATATTGGACACCTGAAACTAATATAACACTGTATATTAACTATACTCGAATTAAAATTAAAAAAACTAATTTATACAGCTGGAAAAAAAAATTTTTAAATCCACACAGATAACTAAAAGCCAGATTATAAGAGGGTACTAAGAAAGAAAAAAATCTCAAAGTCAAGGAGGGTAGAATGAGAGATTATAGATGTGTGACGGAACAGGTATCAGAAAAGAGGTAGTATATGTAAAAGGTCTTGAAGAATGTGGAGGAGAAATATTTAAAAATGAATTAGAATGTGAACATTACATGTAAAAATATGTAGGTGTGGTGAAAATAGTATTTGGAGGAATTTGGGCTTTAAACACATTTATCACATAACAAAATTTAAAAATAAATGCAAATTAAATTAAAGAGTTAGAAGGGGGGGGGGAAGCATGTCCAAATTAACCAAAAGCAGAAAATAAGGTAATAAATTAGAAAACTACAAAAGCAAAGCAAAACAAAACAAGAAAACTACAAAAACAAGGTTAAAAATAATTAACAAATCTGAAAGATAATTCTTTCAAAAGGTTTTGTAAGATAGATATCTGTCAAGACCGACCCCCCCCCAAAAAAAAAGAGAGAGAGAGAGAGAAAAGAGTCAAATAAAACAGAATGGAAAAGGAGAAATTACTACAGATACAATAGAGGTTTAGAAATTTAAAACAGTAGAGGATGATTTGACAAATGGAGATGGGGGAGGGCGCCCCAGGTACAGAACACAATGAGAACAAAGCCCGGGGTTGGTTGTGTTTGGGAAACAATAAGTGATCAGTCTGAGTAGAGGAAGTTGGGGGGTGTCTGTTGAGAACTGTGAAATGATGCTGGATAGAGAGCCGGGGTCCTAACGGTGAAGCCCCTTGGAAGCCGACTTTATTCCCTGAGTAGCAGGGAGCCACTGATGGCTCTTGAGCTGGGGTAGCTAATAAGAGCTCTTATTTAGGAAGATGCCTGTTTGCAATGAGGAGAATGCCAACGACTGTGATTGTCTGGGGTGGGAGAGGACATGGGTCTGAACAGGGCTCTGGAAAAGGGGCCCCAGCGAATAACACAGCACCAGGAGCAGAAAGAATCCGTACAAACTGGCAAGTGATCAGAAGTCTATGTGCGGATGGAACTAGAGGGAGATGGTGATCCTCCAGGTAACAGTTTCAGATGGAGGCTGGGCTGCAAAGGAGGTAAAAAGAACTTGGGTGAGGGGCTGAATAACTAGGGGTTCTAAGTTCTCCATTGTTTACAAGGCATTTTCCACCTTATCTGATCCTGACTGACCTGTAAGATAGGCAGGTAAGAGAGCCTTGATTTGTGCCAGTCACGTGAGCCAACAGGATTGAAGTCAATTTTCGGCCCTGATTGTGATAGACAGTTGGTCAGTTATCCGCAAACATCGATTAAAGCAAGGACTCACGACAACACGGCACTTGCAAAAACACCTTTCCTGCCTTTGGCTCCCCACTGACTGAGCTTTGTCCTGTGTTTGGTGGGAGTTCACATTTCACGCATCCAGGTAAGCCGGGCAAGACAGCCTCTCCAAACAGGAGACAAAAATTAAGATACCTGCTTGCCCGGTTTCCCATGCAACTAGAGAAATGGACTGGGACTGGGGCTCTGCCAACCAGGCAAATGAGCGCAGAGGCGGACTCACGAGCTGGTGGTGTGAAAGGGGAAGGGGAGCCCACTGTGTCCGCCGCAGTGGCAGAGGCTGCAAGGCTGAGCATCTGGCACAGGGGAAGCTTCGGGGGCTGTTAAGGTCCTGATGCGGAAGCGGCGCATCATGGAGAGCTCAGAAGAGAAGGCATTTTCTCGCCAGACCGGTACCAAGGCTTGGCTTTGGGGTGCTGTTCCAGAAAGCTCAGCCCTCATCCCAGCTCCCACTTCTCCCAGCAATTCTGAGAGCTAAATGTTTCAGGGAACTTTTCAGCTTGGTCAGCCAGAGTGACTTTCTGTCGCTCGTGTCTAAGAATCCTGACCCACTGCTTCTGTTCTCTTTTGCTTTAAACCCAACAGGTGTATGTCCACTCACCACTCTTACAACCAGCTGAAAGCCAGCCCTCCGGCACATAAGCAAGCTGAAAATAGGAAAAGTCTTATTTTGATAAGCTCCCAGATTTATTTATAAGCTTTCTAGATTTATTAAAACTTAGGATAGTGCTAAATGGAAAGAGAAAGGATGAAAAACAGCACGTAAGCAGTATTTTTGGATACACACCGAGGAAGAGATTATACCGTCATCTTAGCAGTCATTATCTCAGGCTAGTAGGGTAATGAGTGATACTGATTTCCTTCATTTTGCTTATATATAGTTAATAAGTTTTCTATCATAATTCTTATGTGATAGAACGTTGTTATAGAACATACAGAAATTCGTCTGGTTTTTTGTTTTTGTTTTTTTGTGCAGGTATGACGATTGCTACCTTCCGTGGCTGTCAGAATGTTTTAGGAACAACTTCCTTCCCTTGTTCTGATGTTCCCATGAGGGATTCCTGGTCAGTAACGTCCTCGCCTTTCCGGCCCGACCCCAACATTCACCCCTCGTCATGGGGTGACGGGAATGCTGGGAGGAGCATGGCCAGTGTCAAGCCTTCCTCTCTCCCACTTCTGCCTGCCCACAGGGGCCTGCACTGTGGACTGCTCTCCGCCCACAGGTGGCTTCCCAGGCAGGCACTGCCCTACTGTGTCCTAGCGGAGCGCGGGAGCCCATCCTAGGCCACCGCACACCCGAGGCGCCCTTTCCAGCTGGCTCTATCAGTAACAGAGCTCCATTTGTCTCTCACTGCTTCCAGAGTTGGGAGGGGAGTTGGGGGATGGGATTCAGCAGCTCCAGACACGCCCAGGCACCGAGGGACCCGTGAGGGACACTATTTCTCCTTGCAGTGCCCTCCCAGCCCAAGTCCCCGGACATGGGGAGACAAAGTTGTGGCGGAAGGCCTGTCTCATTGGCCCATCACTGGGGAGAACAGATGTGGCCCCCTGATGAGCGGGGCCCGCAGCTGCTCACCCCACTGCTTTGTCAGGAAATGCACCAGTACTTAATATTCAGAACCCCTCAACAGGTTTCCGTGCGTTAGGAACGCGGTATAAAACCTGTGTCATCACAGGTTGATGAAAATAGAAACAGAAAATATCTGAAGCCGGGGCCTGAGGTTTCATTAGCAGCAAGACATTTTAATGGGATTATGGCTCTTTTTGTTCAGAAAGCAGGCACTGTTGAAGCCTAGAAAGTTTAATCTATTGATCTTAACCTTTTCCTTCACAAAGTGAATGAAAAGGAAGCAAATCATGGAATCTCAGATCTGCAGTTCTACCTCGGCTAGTTCATTATTCCTTGCTGCCCTCAGATAAAGTATCTAAGTTTCATAAATCATTACTCTTAAAATCAAGCCATAAAAACACACCCACCTCCCCAAGGGTTTATCAGCATTTTGCAAAGTAGCTGGATCAGGCAAGCGGCCACAGTCAGACAGCCAGCCCAACGCCAAATATTACACATAATCTCTATCTGACAGGTTTCTGGGTAGACAATAACCAAAGCCAATTACCTCTCTCTTGGGTTTCCTGACACTATTTTCCTCGGATTTATTCTTAAGTTAAACTCAAGGTCATGAAAGGAACCATTTATGTGTGTAATTACACAGAAAAGCAAACCTCAAACAATCAAGCCTTAAAAGTTGGCTGCCTTCACGTACCAGAGTGTGTGCTACGAAATCCAAAGACTTGAGCACCCGGCAATACGTAAGAACGGAATAATAATACTAAGTGTCTAAAAATCTCCAGGTAAAATGTTTCGGACAACGTTGGTTTCTAGGAAATCAAGTCCAAGGTGCAAAATGACCCATGTTAGCTCGTGTCCTTCTGAATAGAATGGCCAGGCTGTGAGCAGGGGTTCGGTGCTGGGCTCTCTGGGGGGAGGGCCACAGGTGTAACAGAGACAGCGCCTCAAGGCCAGCACTGTGTGGCTGGTGAGCTTTGGCAGTGGATGCCAGCCCGGGCCACAAGGCTGGCCCCAATGTGGGCCTGAATCTTGTGGCACCCCTCTGGGCACTTGGCCAGAGCTGGAAGTTTCCTTGATGCTTCTGTTTATGGTGTCACCTGCTAGGAAAGTGAACAGCATGGTCATTAACCCTTTATGCTGGTTACTCACCGTCTACCCACTAGACCCTCGGCCTCACCACTTCTCACCAAGAGCAGTGTTCTCCAGGGAAATGTTAGGGAGATGAGGACGTGGTTAGGAACAAAATGATACCAGAGGCTGGGTCAGAATACGTGCATGGGGGGCGCCTGGGTGGCTCAGTGGGTTAAAGCCTCTGCCTTCGACTCAGGTCATGATCCCAGGGTCCTGGGATTGAGCCCCGCATCGGGCTCTCTGCTCAGCAGGGAGCCTGCTTCCTCCTCTCTCTCTGCCTGCCTCTCTGCCTGCTTGTGATCTCTGTCTGTCAAATAAATTAAAAAAAAAAAAAAAAAGAATACGTGCATGGGTTTAACGTCACGATAAACTTACAAAGGACACTTGAATAAGCTGCCCTAAGATACCTAAAACCCAGGACATCAAAGTAACTTTTCCAGTCATTCACAGCTGACACTTTAAACCTTACTATTAGCCAAATTTATAGGTAAACATGTTTATAAACAGTTTGTACAAACTGCTTACCTATTTTAAAGACAAACTGGTCAAATACTTAGACACTCGTAAAACCCTATCCGTTCAGCCATTTTTCCTTCCAACCTATCTGTCATTTTTAGGTGTCCAAAAATTTTTTCTAAACCATAGACAGGTTTTCCACTTAAGAGCATGAACCACCCATGCTATCATAGAGCTCTATGGTTTTAGGGCTCCAGATGTAGTTCAGAGAAGGTCTGAAGCTTTAAGAAAGGACGATTCGACTGGTCTAACTCCTGCCTCTCCGCTCGACTCCTTCTCCATGCTGCCTTTCTAAAGCACTTGATCTACCAAAGCTCAAGGCATCCCTATGGATTAGTGAATCTAATTTCTTTTTTTTTTTCCTCAAGATTTTAGTTATGTATTTGAGAGAGACATAGAGAGAGACAGAAACAGAGCCTTAGCCGGGGGAGGGAGACGGAAAAGCAGACTCCCTGCTGAGCAGGAACCCTGGCATGGGGCTTGATCCCAGGGTCCCAGGATCATGACCTGAGCCAAAGGCAGACGCTTAACCAACTGAGCCACCCAGGTGCGCTCTGAATCTAATTTCTAAAGCTACGATGCTTGATTAGCATTTTCTCTAGTCCAGACCTCTCCTTCAAGTTCTGGGCTTCCTTATCGAAGCACCTACCCTACCCCCTCCTGGAGGCCTCACAGAAGCGTCCTGTTCGGTGCCTTCCTCACTCCCCACCCTCCCTCCCAACTGAGTCATCTTTCATCTTACAGCCCTGATTTCGGTGCCTGAAAACCCCATCTCTCTAGCAGCACAAACAAACCCTGGGAGTCAGCCAGTGATGCCTGTTACTTCCTCACCTCCCAGGGCGTCCCCACGCCCTGATGACGTCACCTGATAAATACCTCTCATCCGTCCTTCGCTCCCCGCTCTAACACCAGTCGCTTCCAAATCACCACCTTCCATATGTAGTTCTGGAATGTGCTCTAATGGGAATCACCTTCCATTGTGCAAAATATTTACAAATGTGCTTTTCCCTCTTGGCCTCTTTCCAATCTACTGTCAGAAAAGCACAAATCTGATCACATCTTTGCTTTAACTGAAACACTGAACTGGCTTCTTATTATCCTCAGAATAAACGGCAGCCTGGAGCTCCTGCCTGATCTGGCCCTGGCGACATCCCCAGCCCGCTGACCTCCCACTGTCCCCTCCGGACACCCCCTCCCTTCCCAGGGCCGGGGTACAGCCTCTCCTTTCTGCCTGGAGTTACTTCCTCTTACCCCCTCGGCTACTTCCTCACACAGAGAAGTCCTTCTTGAGTGACCCTGACAGGAGTCCCCTCCTTGTCACAGGCAAGCACTCTCACTTTTCCGTCCTAGCACTTGCCGGTTTAACAATAGCGATGACGTGTGTGCTTTGCATGAGCACCTGTGTTCTGTGCTTGGTTCTGCTTGGGTCGTGCGCAGGGTTGGGGCCGTGTCCACGCACAGCAAATGTGGGCCAAGGGTGACCGCGGAGTAAGGAGTTAGTGTTCTGACCACAGCGGTGAAGGCCTATCTCACTCAGGATCATCCTCATCCCATGTAAGGTTAGATTTCCCGGACCTCGGAGTATCTGTAGGAATATCCAGGCCACCAGCAGCTCTCCCCGCTATGACCTCAGGACTTAAAAAGGGGGAAGGGAGGTATTCCATCAGCACGCTTTTTTAAGATAGTGATAGCAGGTGACATTCTTTTTCATCTGATTCCTGGAATCAAAGTAATAATAAAGATTTTAACTGCTCTAGCTTCCATCTAAACTGAGAAACTGTCTAGAAATTGAGAAAGCAGAAGGCTCTTTCCCAGTCTCCACCCCCATGAATAAACAGAAGGGTGAGAGTGAGTTAAAAGACAGTGTGGTAAAGAAAAAAAAAAAAGAAAAGAAAAGGCAGTGTGGTTTCATGGTTATATGTGCACAGATTCTGAACTCTGGCGACCTACCGGCTGTGTGATCTTGGCAAAGTGTCTTGACCTCTCTGTGCCTCAGTGGCCTCATCTGTAAAATGAAGACCCTAATAGCATACCTTCTAGTGTTGATGAGGATTATATGAGTTAATGTATGTCAAGTGTTTTGAGCAGTGTCTGACATTACTTACAAGTGAGCAGTACATAAATGTTTGCCATTTTATTATTATTGGGTGTTTTTTTTAAAGCTGCTTTATAGTATTCTAGCTAAAATTGATATATTTCGGTTAGAATGGAACTCAGCTAAAGCTTAAAACTAAGATTTTAAAAATTAAGATATGCACTGGCTTATTTTGTTATACATGAAACTATTTTTAATGAAAAGTATTCTGAATGCATAACCTTGTTGATTCAGATAAAAAAAAGTAATATGCCTGTTAGTAGATGGTTGTTGGCTTCTTAACAGAGTGTGACAAAAACATTCCTCAAATATGCATGAATAACCTGTTCAGTATCCAGTGAATCCACAAGCATATGCCTCGTTTACCTTTGATATAAAAAGTAACAAAATCACATTCAGCGAACTGAGCTCGACAATAAAATTAATCAGAAAAAAAAGTCCACAAAACAAATTGCCTCATTAGAGGGAAGCATGTATGCCCACATCCATACTTGAGTTGTGAAGGGTAGCTGTTGAAACTACACCAAACAGAAAGACTTATTATACAAATTCAATTAGAATGTTTCCAACTAGACACATACCTACCCGATGGCCAAGGAATTCCACTCTCAAGCAAACACCCAAGAAATATGAATGAAGGCAGAAAGACATATACGGGAATGTCACGGCAGCTTAGTTCATGATAGCCAAAAACTGTAAGTAGCCCAGATGTCCATCAACAGAATGGATACACAAATTGTTGTGCATTTATACTACTGCACACTCTCCAGCACTGAGGATGGACTACCAATGTATATAATAACATGGGTTTCTCTCACAGATAATTTGCCAAATAAAAGAATCGGAATTTAAAGGGTATTATGTGATTTTCTTTATAGGAAGTTCAAGAATCATCAAACCTGGTAAGTGGTGATAGAAGCCATACTAGTGGTTACCCCTGGGGAGGGAGTAACAGACAGAGACTGCGAAGTATTCTGAAATCTAAGGGGTGCTGGTGATGTTCTACATTCCAGTTTGGGTGGTGGGGTGTATATCTGTAAAAGTCCTCAAGCTGTACACTGAAGAGATGGGTATTTAATGCTCTTCACTACACATGTTTTACTTATATTATTCAAAAAAGTCTTCCCAACTAGTATGTTAAATCATGACTGATTGTACTTTGATTTAACAAAGTTCACTGTCCCCTCAGTATTTCTCATGTTGCTGGAGAACTGGCAGAGTCACACACACACACACACACACACACACACACACACACACACACACGAGAATAATGGCTGAAACTGTAAACCGCCCCCCCACACCCACCAATCCAAAGGTTGAAACCCTAATCCTTAATGTAAGGGTATTTAGAGACAGGGTCTCTAAAGAGGTAATTAAGGTTAAATGAGGTGGGGCTCTAATCCAGTCTGACTGATGTTCTTGTGAGAACAGGAAGACACATGAAGAGGTGCTCTAACAAGAAAGGACCGTGACAGGACACAGTCAGAAGGTGGACATCGGCAAGTCAAGGAGGGAGGCCTCCCTCAGAAGAAACCAAACCTTCTGACACCTGGGTCTTGGACTTTCCAGCCTGCAGAACCATAAGAAAACAAATTTCTGTTGGTCAAGTTCCTCAGCTTGTGCTGTTTCGTTATGGCAACCCCAGCTGACGAACCCATTGAGGGAAGAAGGCTTCACGAGAAACTCCAGGAGCCTGGCGCAGGCCCTCGGGAGTCTGCGGGAGCCAGGTGCCAGGGGCTGGCTCTCGCTCGCCATGAGAGATCTAAGGCTCATCAGAGCTGGCAGGGCAAAGAGAAGGCATTGTGTTTAGAGCACAAGGCACTTCTACTGTAAGGGGAACAGGGCGTGTGTTTCCTGTGGTCATAACGCGGGCTCCACAGGAGCAGCCGGCTCGAGCTGGAGGAGGTGAAGTTTAAAACTGGACACGCCCAACACCCCTGCACACTTCCCAGAGCGGCTAAGGCTAACCGAAGGGTATGACGCAGGCGCCCACGAGGGTGAGGAACTTCTACAACTCCCGTAAACAATCGCCCAGGGCAGGGGTGGGGTGGGGGGGCAGGCACTGGTGCAACCACTGTGGAAAACTGTTCCCCGATGTCTCTAAACCCAAACACACACCGACCATATGACTCGGCAGCCCCACACCTGCAGAGACAGGTCAAGTTGCTTTATGGGGCTAAAGGTCAAAGTAGTGGTTACCTGATATTGACTGGGGGAGGGGCCTGACGGGTTCTGCGTCTTGATCCAGTTATGTGGGTTTTCAGATGTGTGAAAATCACTCACACTCCACTGGGGGTTTCTGTTCTTCACTTATGTTCAAGTTATATTCCAACTTTTAAAGATCAAAAATTAGGCAGGAGTTTAGAATTTTTATTATCACCCAGGACTGTATCATGGGATTAACAGATTGGATTT
This sequence comes from Enhydra lutris kenyoni, assembly GCF_002288905.1. Lineage (NCBI taxonomy): Eukaryota > Metazoa > Chordata > Mammalia > Carnivora > Mustelidae > Enhydra > Enhydra lutris. The sequence goes on from NW_019154117.1 coordinate 10,890,901, forward strand.
AATTTTTCACCACTTAAGAGTACTTGGGAAATCTAAGGGACTAGCCCAAGATTTTCTTCTGATAAGGAAGAAAAGGCAAGTCTTTTCGGCGCATAGGAAGGAGTCATGCCAGAAGAACCGGAGAGATGGTTGCTGTCTGCACGGTACTGAGCCTAGCCTGCCGTAAGCTTGTCACACACAGAGGGCGGCTGCTTTAATTCAAGATTCCTTGAACAACAAGACGGTGCTTTTGGGGACTGCCAAAGTTTCACTTAGGTTCCTATTTACTACTCAATAATGGCTAAGATTAACTCTGATGTGATAAGGGAAGCATAGTTCAGGGGACATCCGTTTACTGACCTGTGTCTCGGTTACTACCTGAAAATGTTGGGGAAGACAGACATCCCCAAGCTTAGCCCAAAGATATCAGTAACAGCCCGTGGCTCACATTATCCAACTAATGGTTATAACGGATTATAACTACTGCTTTTAGCTAATATAGCACTTTGCTAGATAATACTTGGATTGGCTAATTCCCAATGATTGGCCTATTTCCAAGAGGTTGCAGTACCGCTGATGTTCAAGTGTGTGCACACACATGTGCGCTTGCTTCATTCAAAGATTCTACTTTGGCTTTTGCTTTGAGTGGCTTCTGGTTAAAGGTGGAAGCTTGACCACATAGATTTTCATCCTTTTCCTCTCAGGAGCCCACCGAAATGAGGAGAAAGGCATAGATAAGTTATAAATCCACAAAGAGAATGGAAGTGAGAAGATCCACAAACAAGAGATTTTGACACATTTCTTTGGAATAAATGGACTGCAGAATCCTAGCAGAAGATGGGGTTGGAGAAGGCTCTAGAAACAGGAGATTCACTGTAACAGACAGATCCCAGACCTCTGCTCCATGCCCCCCCCCCACACACTACCAGGAGCCAGCAGCTACTCCCCAGAAAGAAGACTGGGATTTGGAGATTCCCTCTTCTCAGTGTCTGCTCTAGGGAGCCCAGCCTAAGACCTCTACAAACCTAACCAGCGAATACAGACCTCTGGCTAGCTTCAGTGTCGTAGCCTGCATACGAATGGACAATCAATGATAACCAGACATCTGTTGGAAACCTCCAGCGTGGAAGGGAGCCGTCCCCATAAGCCATGAGACATAACCAGCCCCACTGTAATTGCTCAAGGGGAAGACAGATAGAGGAGGGGGTGTCTGTGTCTAAGACAGGAAAAATTACACTCAAAGAGAAGGTAAGATTCACTGTGCAAATAACATCAGGAACAAAACCGTCATCCTCTGCCTTCGTAAGCACAATCCCTTGACTTTATAAAGGGGAGCCTCCTTCTGTACAAGAAACTGCCGATAGACAGGTAATGAGCTCCCCACCACCTTGTGGCTCTCTGGTAAGCCACGCTGCCACCCACCGCCACTCCCATCCACCGCTGCCTCCACCCACTAAGGGTCATTTTGGAAACAGTCTTTAGAGAGCCAGCAAGCACTATGTTGTGTCTCACCCAGAGCAGCTCAGACACAATAGGAAACGAAAGCCTGAACCCCTCAGCCTTCGTTCTTCCCCAAACAGGCTTTAAAGGCCTCACATGACTTAAAGTCATGTACACTTCTGACACCAGCTTAACATTCTGTCTTCTAGGCTAGACGACGTCTGTTAGAGCAGGGGCCGGCTACACCAACCTGAAAGCACACTTTATAATGTGTTTTACACCAGCCATGGAGCTTTTTCCCGGATTACAGATAATTAATATATTTTGGCACGCTAAAAAAGAGCTTATTCGAAAGCTGACCTAACTGCTCCTTTCCTTAACAAATGTTATTAAAGGGTACATGCTATTAATAATTTCAGTTCCAATTTTCTAGACTATTCCTTTTTTCCCACCCCTTAAATACACACACATATATAATTTCTTCATGATAGAACACAGAGTAACGTATTCATCATCATGTGGGAAAATAACGCACATGTATGTGCAGCTATAATCCCACCGCCCAGTTTCCGTCCATCTCCCTTTGAGAAGAAAAATTTAAACGTATATATCTCTTAATTATTTTACTTTTGGGCCTATACTCATCCAAAAATAAAACGGGAGCCATGTTCCAGGCTTTGCCGTTCAGAGATGTGTGTGATGCCTTGACGCATGTTGGGGACATACAGATGAAAAGATAAAGCACATTCTACCAGGTCCTCTTGGTTTATAGCCGAGTGCACAGAGTTCTGGCCCCCGAGTGAATTTTTTGGGAAAGTATAGCAAAAAGCAGGGCAGCTGGCAGCCTTCGGAGCTCCTAGAGTGATAGGAAGCCCCAGGGACCAAAGCTAAACGTTTGGCCACTCTAGTTATTCTCCAATAAGCCCTTTTTTTGCTGAAATGTGGATTTTTGTTTTGACTGTTTCCCCCTTCTTTCTTCCCTGACATTCTTTTCCTTCTATAGTTAATGGCGGAGGCGAGGGGGACATCAAGCCAAAAGTTTAAAGCCCCCAAAATTTAATTACAAAAGTTGACTCAGTCATTCCCAAAAGTTTACTAGAGAATAGGTGGAATTTCTGTTAAAGATAGAAAAATAAGATACAGAGAAAAGCAAGATTTGCTCTTCCCCATTTATTCAACAAACACGTACTGAGCGTATACTTCCTATGTGTGTGTTTACGTGCATGCTATCTATATGCTATTATCCTTCCCAGTGCCAAAGGAGGTGGGGAAAAATGTGGGTGGGCAGATGTGTATTTTAGAAGGGCAAGAGAGAGTTGGAATAAAGTGGGCACGCGTTGCTGTCGTCCAAAGTGAACCGTGGTTGCTTGCTAACAAGTGGAATAATGTGTCATGAGCATTTATGCCAAGGGTCAGCAAACTAGGTTCCATGGGACAAATCCAGCCCACCACCTGTTTTTGGACTGCCTGGGAGATGGGAGAGGTTCTTTACAATTTTAGATGGTCAAAAAAAAAAAAAAAAAATCAAGAGAGGAATCCAAATTTTGTGACATGTGAAAGTGATATGAAATTCAAGTTTTGGCAAAGACGAATAAAGTTTTATTGGCAAAGGGCCACGCTCTTTGGTTTACATGTTGTCTGTGGCTGCTTTTGCACTACAGCGGCAGAGCTGAGAAGCTGTGACAGAGACCTGTCTGGCCTGCAGAGCCTACCTCCTATCTGGCTCTATACTGGAAATGCTTGCCCACTCCTTGTTTAGAGGAGGGACACATCACTTCTGCTCAAGGTCACGAAGAAGGAAGTGATGCATCTACCTTACTTTTCTGTACCTTTTTATATCTCATTTGACCCTCCCAGCCGTCCTATGTGAAAAGAGATAGGAAAGGCAGGATTCATCATTCTGCTTTTTTACAGCTGGAGATACTGAGGCTCGGCCCAATCCAGAGACTAGTTCAATACTGGAGGTTAATTAATGGCAGTACCAAATCACAACTGTCTCATGGCGCTGAGAGTGGAGAGAAGCCCTCACTGCAAGAGCAGCACACACATACACGCACACGCACGCACACACACAGACAGACACACACCATGTGGGACAAGGGCATCATAAAGAAGGGAGGTCAGCTGGGTGAGTGGGGCTGAGGGGATACTGCTGGGCCCCGGGACAAAGAAGACTGAGCAGGAACTATCTGGGCCCAGGAGTCAGAAAACCAAGTTCCAGCTTACTGCCTGTTGTTGTACTACTACCTGAGAGCTGGGAGTGGTTTATATTTTTAGATGGTTAAAAAAAAAAAAAAAGGAAGAAAGGTACCCAAATTTTGTGACATGTAGAAGAGATATGAAATTCAAATTTCAGTCTCCAAAAATAAAGTTCTGTCGGAATACAGCCTTTCTCATTGGTTTACACGTTTGTTGTAGGGCAAAAGTAGCCTCAGATGGTGTGTGTCCCTGGGGCCCGACGTGAGTGCCCTTGTCCTGGCCCGTAATCGCTGGCAGGACCTCTGGGAGCCTCAGAGCCCTCTCTGCTGCATAAATCCCCTCCTGATGAGGTTGTAAAGAGTAAATGAGATCATTACGAGAAGCAAATGAGTTAGTTGTGGACTACTCAGCACAATGCCTGGCACTTTGCAGGTGTAATGTTACCTTATTATTTTCATTCACTGGATGGGGAAGCTGTGGAACATTTAAAATAATGAATGATATGTACTCATATCAGACCACTAGAGAGCCATAAAGGAGGCATTCATACCTGAGTGTAAGAGTAGGTTAGACTTTCCTACTACCTAACACTATGGAAACATTCCACCTGTGGAACAAATTCTAGCTCCTTTAGGACAAGACTCCCCTAGGTATTAGCTCAGGGGGAAAAAAAATTCTTGTACTTTCAAGTTATTTGGAAGAGAACTGGGTGTAAAACTGTTTTCACATCAGGGAGGAAATATATTTGGTTTCAATTGAGGATTAAGTAATTGAACTTCCGGGGACTGGGGGCTACCGTTTGTAAGCGGCAGGAAGGGAGGAGGGGGCGGGGGGGGTGGAGAATTGTACAGAGAGATTAGGCAGGCCAGTGAGTAATCAGTCCAATGGTGAGGTCAGGGCCCAGTGACAGGGCGTGGTCTGCACAGCCCAGGAAAGCCACCAGATTTGAGAATGGATCCATTCATCTGACTCCGCTTTCCAGTTCCCACACGAATAATTCCTTCTTTCAGAAATAAAATATTTACTAAACAATAAAGTTTCCCTTTAGGACTACTAAGACATTATACAAACACACACCACCCAATATCCAAAGATGCTAATGACCTGAAACACATTTTAAAAAAACCCAACCTTCTGACATGAAATTATTTCACACCGTAAAAAAATAAGCACGCTTGTTGACGGATACAATACAACAGAACAGTGTTTTTTGAACTGTGTGTCAGAGCCCATTAGTGCTGAAATCAGTTTAATGGGTTGCCAACCATATGGAACAGAACAGAACAAAACAGAAAATATCGGAGTGTATTACACGTTACAAAGGACAAGTACTCTTGAGTGAAACTTCTCTTCCAGTGATGTGTTTGTGTGTGCACGCACACACGCCTGTGTGTTTATATTCACTCACCTATATTGCTGGGCTCTGGTGGAAATTGTATTTTTCACTAGGGATCATGGTCCAAAAATTTTTAAAGCTACCGAAGCAGGGGAGATCCAGGTTAGGCAAGTCCAGTGTAAGAATTCTAATTCACTCGGGGTGCCTGGGTGGCTCAGTGGGTTAAAGCCTCTGCCTTCGGCTCGGGTCATGATCTCAGGGTCTTGGGATCGAGCCCCTCATCGGGCTCTCTGCTCAGCGGGGAGCCTGCTTCCCTCTCTCTCTCTCTCTGCCTGCTTGTGATCTCTGTCTGTCAAATAAATAAATAAAATCTTAAAAAAAAAAAAAATCCTAATTCACTCAACAGCCACGTTAAGAGCTTAATTATTCCCGTTGAGTGGGATTTCTTCCAGTGACAAATTCTTCCTCTGCATTTAAAACACACTACAATTTATGGGGAAAAATACATGCAGAACTTGTCAAGTACACCTCCTCTTTAAAATAAGGTGTACCTGTTAATGAATACAGAATTGATCTCAAGATAGAGAATTTATCAGAAATCAGAAATATAAATGATTATATTGTTCAGAATGATAACGAATCAACACCTTTATAAAATAAATGATTGCAGTATTTTTCACATTAGTGAATTCTCCATGGAGTAGGAGAGGAGGGGGCTGGAGAGTAAATTTAGTGGACTGGGATGGGTTTACCGCTACCCAAAATTAGACTTTGGCAAAGGGAAGTCCCTTTATGTTTGACTCCATAGAAAGCTCCCATCTCCTGAGGCCGTTCTCTCAATTCCTTTATGGAGAATATGGCAAAGCAAAGAGCCCATTATCTCCAAGATAACAGGAGCCTAAATCAAGCAATTCATTAATGCTGGGTGGGATGACAATGGATTTTAAAGGGAGAGACCATGTCAAAAACATGTTTTTCCGTTAAGTCTGAAGATTTCATGAAAAGGAAGTGTAGGTTTCAGAGGTTTCTTGAGAACAGTCTGGGGGAGATAGCCTGAAATAATTGCCAATGGTACTGGAAAGGGATGCTTCTGGACTTCACGTGGCTGAAAAAGAATGACTGGACAGAGGCATGCATACATGCACAAAGGAGGCCAAGATTTTAATGCCAATTTAAATAAACATTCCGTCACAGTTGGGGCACCTGGGTGGCTCAGTTAGGCCTCTGCCTTCCACTCAGGTCATGATCCCAGCGTCCTGGGATTGAGCCCTATGTCACGTTCCCTGTTCAGTGGAAAGCCTGCTTCTCCCCCTGCCCCTGCCCCTCCTCCTTGTTTGTGCTTGCTCTCTCTCTCTCTCTCTCTCTGTCTCAAATAAATAAATAAAATCTTAAAAAAAAAAAATTCCTTCACCATTGCCTGTATTGGATGTCCTTATCCAAGTCATTCAGAGGGGCTGGGTTGTGGAGACCGTGAATATACACCCAGCGGAAGAGAGGGAAACAACAACTGTTCTTCTGTTATCTAAATGGACACGCAGTGACTTGGGACAGTTTGTAGTGACAGCGTCACTTGAGAAGTACTTTATTTCAAACCAGTTAGATAGAAATATGCCAAACGTGGCCCAATAATGAAAAAGACTCAAGTCAAAGAAACACGTGGAAGATTTGAATAAGTGATTTTATACAATGGGAGGGGAGAAGGATGTATTTTCTAAATCACCAATTTTATATAATGTGGTTTTAAATCTATGCAAGCAAATTAATAAATTAAATACAAGCAGACATCTCACCCTTTATCTGTATCTCCAAAATGTGTGTTTTCAAGCTGATGTAAAGGCTCTTTAAAAACCGTCTCATTGGAACATTGGGGACCATCTTATAACTGTAGGTACCTTATACATGGGCATATACGGTAATCTGCCTCCCAGGTAACCAGGGTCCTCAGAGCTGGGATGGGAGTGAACTAGAGTTCACTCTCCCAATACATTAAAATCCCTCAATTAAAACACCAATAGCTGCTATCCAACCATTCTTATGTGTTTAAAAAATTCCTTATGTTATCGCTGTTCCATGTGGAAAGGAGGATGTGATGCCCTTCTCATGTCCCCTCAGCACCCCGCCCCCCACAGCTCTGCCAGGACACCTCCCATACAAGCTGACAGACTCCCACCTCTAGCCCACCCTGCCTTCTGCTTATCCACCCAAGGGATTTCTCCCGTGCCTCCAGAGCCTGCTTCTTGCTTCCTGGGATCACCTCCCTCCAAATCTACCGGCACCCAAGTCCTTGTCTCAGGCCCTGTACGCACAACCTACTTCAGCTTCATGTGGTGATTTCGTCCTTTTTGAAAACCAGCTGTCTACAAAAGTCAAGGTGAACGAGCTTTACATCTCGATGACTTACGTCTCTGGCAACGTCTCATTCATTCCTTTCCATAAGGACTCGATCCCTTACTGACGCACAGGAGTTTTTCTGTGGGCTGTAGGGTGTGCCCAGGTGAACAAAACATATTCAAGGGCTGTAGACTTGAGAATGGGGCAAGAAACCCTATAACTAAAGAAGATTCAGACTGCGGAAGGGCCATGTGGCCGTTCCAGGAGACGCACAGCTTCCAGCTGACTAGCATTTTATCATGGCCCCGAGAGAGCCAGTTTTCAAGTTTTCCAACGTAGAGGTTTGCTGGAGGACATCCACCTTTTTACAAACTCAGCGCTGATTCACACGCAGGTCAGCCCAAACATGGTAGCTGGTGATAAGGTTTTACGGACTGATTAAATATTGAAAGGCAAGGCATCACATTGTCCTTAAGTGTCCCTCAAGGATCCCGGGGTGACCACTCCATCCATTGGGAAGACAGGACATGGCCTGGTGAAGCAAGGAGACCCAGGAGGCCTCCCTGCTATTCCTCGGTCATGCCAAGCACATTCCCACCTCAGGCCTGGAGCTCTTGATGTTCTCTTTGCCTTAGGCCCTTCCCCTAAATGTCTGTGCAGCTCATTCCTTCACCTTCCATTAAGCTCTCTCTGCTCCAAGGCCTTCCCTGAACACCCTCTATGAAAATAACAGCACCCTCTACATTATCACGCCCTATTGTCTTCTCTGCTTTATTCTTCTCAGCACTTGTCTCCCCCTGACATGATATATATGTGCTTATTTGTTCTCTTCCTGCTAAAAAGTCAGTGAAAAGTAGGGACTTCTTCCCCTTTGCTGTATCCCTTGCACCTAGAATAGTGTCTGGTCTAGAGGAGGCGCTCGGTGGATGCTTGTCAAAGGAATGAATAAATGATTTCATCGGGAGGACTTCAAAATCATCACTCACCACAGCTGAAATGCTATAAACTCATCTGGAATCATGACAGCCCCATAGCTCAAGGATCTAAAGGATACACGATTATTTTGTGAAAAAAAGTTTTGTAAAAAAAAAAAAAAATGTTTTTTTGTAAAGCCTCAACATATGTTGGAGGTATGAATAAATAAAATTGTTTTAATTCTATCATAAACTTGTATGGACCATGGAATGCAACTCATTCAATGTCCATGGTGTAAATAAGAAAGAAATCCCAGTATTTTGGATCTTGGATACTATACCTTGCTTACAAAAAAATAAAAAATAAAAATAAATTTATTCATGTATTCATGTGACAAATATTTATTGAGTGCTTATGATGAGTATGGTGTTGGGTGAGGTGATATATTTGATTTTTCTTTTGAAAAATCGACTTCACACTTCCCTGTAAAGCCATATCCTGCTGTTATAGATAGAGAAAGCTCATCTTTTTGAAAACACTTTTTCCCCCATTATTTTAGTATATGCTTTATTGATTTAAGTCAGCAATCCCTCAGAGAGAAAAGTCACAGGAAATACTTCAGGTGGAGGTCTTTATTCAGCTAATTTTAAAGGTAAACATTTTTCTCTTTTCATTGAGTTTAAGGGAAAGAGGAACCACTATATTTAACAGCATTAAATGCGCTCTATTACAAAAATTATATAAGTAGTCGTCAAGCTCTGCTTCAATAAGGTTAATTGGTTCCACTATACGTTCATGCTCTCCAAATGCAGGCCTCCATAGCTAGGTGGTAACCTTTTGTTCCCCCCTAACTGACTCACCGCTACCTTTCCACAAGGCGTACTCCAAGACTTCATTATTCTACTTATGGTCTCAATCTGTCCACCTGTCCTTTGACTTTACTTAGAAGATGATGGTCAAATGATTCTTTTTCCACCTCAAAACCCCCATGCTTTTGTCTCGAGAGTCCTTCTTCTGCCTTCACCCAGTATCCTCCCATCATCTTGAAGATTCCATTCTGTCCGCTTAGACTCTCTCTTACATTTTCAATCTCTCTTCCTCTCTGTGGATTCTTCTCTGGTGATAAAGTAGGCTCAAGTCTTCTTACGCTAAAAACATTACTTTCTCTATAGTATGCCACTTCTTTGATGCGTCAGAATCCTTCCTCCTCCGCCGTCCAATTTATTTAAAAGGAAGTGTGTCTTCACAGCTTTCCACATGCATCACCCCTGCCTCTTTTTAAAAACTTTTTTAGAAGGATTTTATTTATTTATTTGTCAGAGAGAGAGTGAGTGAGCACAAGAAGGGGCAGCAGGCAGAGGGAGAAGCAGGCTCCTTACTGGGCAAGGAGGATCCGGATGTGGGGCTCGATCCCAGGACCCTGGGATCATGACCTGCGGTGAAGGCAGATGCTTAACAGACTGAGCCACCCAGGCACCCAGTCTCTGACTCTTTAACCCCTGGCAGCCTGGCGGCCACCACTGTTTGGCCATCACCAAAAATACTTTAGGAAAGCCAGGAATCAAATCCAGTGGCTTTTCCTTTTCTGTACCCTCAGCCTTTGGGATGTGTTGTATGATGAGATGTGGATGGTGGTGGCTCCCTCACTTTTCCCAGCTTCCATGACACCATATGACTGGCACAATTTTGCTCCAGCTGCCCTTTGTTTAATATTGTTCTTATCCTCTTCTTTCTCTCTCCCCTCTAACATACAGACATGCCCCAAGGATCCTTACCCTTATCTTTTGCTTTGTTTCACTCCATTTTCTTCACTAGCCATTCCTGAGGCATCAAAATCACTCCTAAGTAGATGACTCCCAATTCTCTTTGTAGCTCTGACTTCTCTCCAGAAAACCTACACCTGTATTCTAGTCCCTTCACTTGGACGAATCTGTCCTGCCTGGGATGAAATCTCTTTTCTTTCTCCTCTTCCTCATCCTCCTCCGAACCTCCTCTCTGACAAAGACCCAATCACTGTCTCAGCTGCGCCCAACAATGACTTCTGACTTCCCTGCTCAGCGTTCACATTATTCCTCTCCACTCCTGCTGTCTCATTTCCTCTTACCCTTAATTTGATGACAGACTCTAACTGGTCTCCTTACAACCAGTCTTTTCTCATTGCATTATGTCCAACACAATGCTACAGGGTTACTGCAGAGTTCTGACCCTGACAACACTCTTCCTCAGAAACCTTCCATGGCTCCCTGGTGCTTACTGAATGAAATCCATACCCAAGCTGTTCCATAACCTTGGACAACCTATCCTTCTCCCCTGACCTCTCATTACATCCCTTGGCATTCTGCGTGCCTCAACCAAAGCAAACCATTCTTTGGGCAAGCCCCCACCTTCCCATCACCAAGTCTCTGCTACTCATTCCTCAAGGATGCCTTCTGTTCCCGGCCAGCCCAAACACCACCTGTGTCAGTCTCAGCTCAAATGCTACCTCTTTCACATAACCTTCCCCAACTCTTCCAGTGGAAGTCATTGTTACATCTTTTTTTTTTTTTTTCAATTTATTTATTTGACAGACAGAGATCACAAGTAGGCAGAGAGGCAGGCAGAGAGAGAGGGGGAAACAGGCTCCCTACTGAGCAGAGAGCCTGATACGGGGCTCGATCCCATGACCCTGGGATCATGACCTGAGCCGAAGGCAGAGGCTTTCACCCACTGAGCCACCCAGGCGCCCCAGTCATTGCTACACCTTATGAATAACCACAGCATTGAAGGAATATAGCTTTTTGGCAAGGTAGCCATTTTACACCATTTTTATAGTTAGTTACAGGTACGCCCTATCTCCCAGACTTCCAGACCATCAACTTCCTCTGAGCAGGGTCTAAGTCTTCTTATTTTTCACATCTCTGGCCCTCTCGATCTCCCAAACTCATCCAAAGCACACGGAGACTGAGAGGTAGTACGCAGTTAAATATTTGTGAGCTAATGATTTTAACCCAAAGGGTTAACTTTGGCTTCTAATCCTTGAAATTCTCTCAATTTTAGCCACAATTACTTTTTCCTTGTAGGATATAAGTCTCATCTCCCCATGGTACCATAGTTTATTCCTTTCAGCTGCACAGGCCAATTTTCAAATGTCTTTTACTTCCAAGTTTTCTGAAAAATGAACTTCTTTAAGAAACTCAATAAAAGGAAAAAAAAAAAAAGCATTAATGGCCCTTTAAGTGAAGAAGATGCATCCACACAAAACAAAAGGTACGACTATTTACCAGATTGAATTATAGAAGTTAAGGTGTACTATTAAATTTACGAGTCCAATCTTTTGAAAAGCCAGGCATTGTATTTTTTAAATCATCACATTTACACTAGAAAGGAAATCACTAATTCCTGAGTCATTGACTGTGTTGTTTATAATTATTCTTCTTCTAAACAGTGTATTTACCTTGTCAATTTCTAATACCCTTTAACTTTCCCATAAGACCTTTACATCTCTGGCTTTTGCTTGCAAACATAAAGAAATTTTTAAAAAGAAAGAAAGAAACAGAACCTCTTCGAACGCCTTTTAAATTCCATAAGTACTTTTCCCAGAAAGACATTGGCAGAACTAATAGGGAGTAAAACTAAGATTCAAAATTCATTTTTATAAATCTATCCTTAAATCTTGGAGGGGATCCAATAACCTCACACTAACATTTTAGAAGGCTTGACTGAAGGACATGGGGAAATTTAACGTTTACAGTTTCAAGAGCACCTGCTCCATGTATCATCATTAATTAAGAGAAGATACATAGGAAGAAAAAAAAAACATACATGAACAGCACTAATTTTATTATTTTCATTGTAACAGCAGTATCATTCAGGCTTTGGCAAAACAAAACCGAATTTTTTTAAAAAAAGAAAAAGAGAAAGAACCCTCGGAGGCCAACGTGGTATATATTTACTTATATAGCCATGACTGCTACAGGCTTTTCAAAGAGGATTGGGGCCGCTAGTTTGGATTCTGACAGCAATGCAGCAGAATTTAAGGTGCTGTAGTTTAAATATGTTCTAAGCAGGCTAATCTTCTCACACAACATTTTAATAAAGAAGCATCAAGATATTAAGCGCAGAGGTGCATGAATTCCTACAAATACCGCAGGAGAAACACAGGCACCGGGGAGTCAAACTGCAGTGGACACACACAGGAATATGCTATCTCCCTATCTCTACCCAGCCCCACACAAGCCTATCTTTATCGCGCAGAGACAATTAAACAGCCATAGACTCTGGATGCAGTTCCGTGTCCTGGCTCCCACTGGGTGACTTACTGCCAGCCTGACATTTTTCAAATTCTCTGTTAGCAGACTACATCGGCTAGGAAAGCAGACTTTACCAAACCAGGACCCCATCACCATGGGTCTTAGGGGATTTCAGTTCGTGAATGGTATATGGCACCACCTAGCCATTGTGAGAGCTGGAAGAGTCGATGACACCAGCAGTAGAAATAAAGTATCCCTATTCCTTTGGAAAACGCCCTGCCTGTGTGGCGCTGACCAACCATACGAAACATTTCTCTGTACGATCTTTCTCTTCTTTTCAAATACTCCCCCTGACCCCATCTTTCTATACACACCTCCAGAGCTCATTCTATAAGAACCAACATAAAGATCAACCATTCTTCAGCCCTAAGGTTTCCACTGTTGGAATGTGGAAGGAGAAGGTCTAGTTGACATTCAAAGTTGTGGGGACAGAGAGGCAAATGTGGCCATGAAAGACCCCCTTCTCCTTCAGGTCAGACAAGCGATAAACAATAGAAACTGCAGAGTCAGGGCATCCAAGACTCTTACGGAACAGGGGCTGAGGAGAGAAGTCCCACAGGATAGAGGCTGCCTTATAATCCAGGGAGGCTAACAAGCCCAGAAGGGGTAACCATGATCCTATTTCCCTGCCATGCGCCCAAAGCCACATGCACATTTCCACATCCCCGCGTCAAGAAGCCAGAGAAAGGGGAAGTGAGAATCCCATCCACTCGAAAGAGCAGAACACAGACTGTACTCAGAGTTGCAGGGCCAAAATACCAAACACTGTCCCATAGACAGCGGGTAGCAGCAAGTCAGGGCACCCGCACATCTCTGGGTTTGGAGCTCAGTTAGGGGAGCCGTGGAGGCAATCACACGAGTACACACACACACACACACACACACACTTACACACATGGGATTTTACAAATCCGCACCTATCCCACTGCCTCTCTCCACGCACACACCAAGTGCATCCTGCCCACCTCATCGTTGCCATCATCACACTCTTTTCTCCAGGAGAGTCAGCCAAGGGATGAGAGAGCCTAGCGGGGATTCCTGGAAATGTCATTCTCCAACACCTTCAGTCCACCACCCCCATCCCCTTGGCTGTACCTTTTACACACACACACACACACACACACACACACTCCTCGCATGACTGTCATCAGGCACGCCCGCTGCCTCCAAAGCCCCGCATCTCGGCGCGCACCGGACACCAGGCGTCCCTGCCTTCAGCGCCTCCTTCCCCCGCCCCGTTGGCTCGATGGCTAAAGGCATGGCCCCTGGATGTCGCCGGCTGTTCCCGTTCATCCGCACTATTGTTCCTTACAGCCCGAGTCGCGCCCGGGAGCACCACCACCCCCACCGCCCCGCAAGGACCGGGGCTCCGTCGGGGGCAGCATCAGCGCCGGGCACCCCCCCCTCCCTCTCTGGCTGTGGTACCTTGCCTGACAGCTGGGTCCGCGGGCCCGCGGGAGCAGGCGGCGCTAATGACAGCGCTGGTGCCAAGCCTGGGAATAAAGCTCCGCTCCAGCCGCTCCTACCTCCAGCGCCACCATCTTCTCCCGCCGCCGCCGCCACCGCCGCCGCCGGGACCGCAGCCGCCCTCGCCCAGCTCCGGCTTGGGCTCGGCAGCCGCCGCTCGGGCCCCTCCGGTCCGCGGCCCCACCCCCTTCTGCCCGCCCGCCCCTCGTGACGCGCGCCGGGGCCGAGCCGGGCCGGCCTGCGCGGGAGGGCGCCCGGGGGAGCGCGCGCGCACACGCCGGCGCTAGTAGCGCCCCTGCCTCCCACGCCCACCCGCGCGCACGCGCGCCGCGCGAGCCCGAGGCAGCGGGGCGGGGTCCCCCGGCGGTCGCCAGCCCCAGCGCGCCAGCCCCGGCGTGGGTGGGCGTGCGCGGCGCAGGAACCTCCCGCAGCCGGTCGCGCCTCGGCCGGGAGGGCGAGACCCGGCGCGCGCGGGCGGGGCGCACGGAGCGGGAAGTGCGACCGCATCGCCCCGGGGCCTGACGCGGACCTCCACCCGCCTCTGCAGGCGCCTCAGGGGGTCCCGGTTTCCTTAAGCAGCGGCTGTGGCCAACCTCGGCGCGCAGGACCGCGAGGCCGGGCAGCCGCGTGTGTTGTCTTTCCTGAGTTACTCCTGAGCGTTCCCGCTTCCCAGCCCCGGGAATACCGGCGGCACTTCTCAGCCCGGCGGCCGCACAGCCCCCCTCAGAAAAGCGGCTTGACGGTGGCTCCGGGGCGCGCTGCAGTCCTGCGTTTGCGCCGCTAGAGGGAGAGCCTCCTGGGTTCGGGCCCGAGCGAGCCGGCCGCGTCGGCAGCCCTCCCGGGAAGCTGCCCGGTCCTGAGGGCGAGGCCAAAAGCCTCTCTCTTCTGATGCTTGGAAGTGCCCGGCTGGGTTTTCTGCCCGCTTCTCGATTCTGGTTGGTCAGAACTTGAAGCGTATTGGGGGCCGGCTTAGGGCATCAGCCCCAGATGTGGCTGGGAGGGAGGGGACCTTTGCATCAGGGAGCAGGTGGCAGGTGCTGTGCGTTAATGAAAAACAGCGGGCGGGACAGGCCTCGGGAGACCTGGGTCCTGGCGCCAGCTTCACCTGTAATTGGCGGTACAGTATGAACCAAGCCACCCCCCCTCTTCGGGACGGATTTCTCAGTAATAATAAGTTATATTTGCACACAGCCTTACGGTTTGCAAAGCCTTTTTCGTACGCTTTCTCATCTAGTAAAACGGAGATGAGCCTTGGTTATCCAGATCTCTTGGGAAATGGATCTTTTACCACACCGTGTTTCCGTATTATTTTAAGCACAATGCCTTGAGAAAAATCGGGGGGCGGAGGCAGAAGCATTCCTGGAAGCTTGTGCTTTAGCTTTAAAATTCATATGAATTTTGCATTCTACTCCATAATGAATCTTTTATTTTTGCTTTAATAAAGAAAATAATAGCTTCTCCCTTGTCAAAAAGATCTTGTAGTGAACTTGAAATATTTACCAGGAAGATGTAGCATGCTTGTGCTGTGACATTACATACTCTTCTTTTTTTCTTTTTTCCAGTAAATATTTATTGCGCATGTATTCCAGACATGGTCTTTGTTCTCCCAGAGCTCACAGTACCCTGGAGGAAACAGGTACCAAACAATCAAACTAATGATTAAATGCAACTATGATCCGTTTTCAAATGCAAAAGTGCAAAGGGTTTACAAGGAAACCTAGACTCCAGGATTGAGTAAAGCTCCCCAAGAAAATGACCTTTCAGGTTGCCCAGGAGAGGCAGTAGTGAGACAGGTTCAGGTAGAGAGAAGAAAGTGTGCAGAAGAAGCCCACCCAGGTGGGGTTGAAGTGGAGGGGATGTGACACCAGTTGGAGAGGCAGGCAGTGGAAGCCAGAATCCGCAGGACCTTGTGGGCCATTTTTAATAAGGATTTTATCTTATGAGCCTTGACAGGTCACTGAAAGGCTGTAAGGGTTGGGAGCGGATGAGCATGAGCTCATTTTGTTTCCTGAAAGATTGGTGAGGTAACCATGTAACCGTATGAACACCTGATTCTTAGAGGGCCAGGGTCCAGGTCTGACCTCTTGACACATCCCTGCGTACGCTACTTGGTGAGTCATATGGTGTTTTCAGTTTCTACACTATCCTGCTTTCCTACGTCTCAGTTTTGGGGGGCTTTCAAAGTGCCTCTCTGTAATAGTCCCTTGTTTGTTAATAGTCCCTTGTTTTAACCTGCTAGGGTTTTAGGAAGGAAGTTAAGTATTGTTAGAATTTCAGGCTAGGGGCACCTGGGTGGCTCAGTGGGTTAAAGCCTCTGCCTTTGGCTCAGGTCATGGTCCCAGGGTCCTGGGATTGAGCCCCGAATCGGGCTCTCTGCTGAGCAGGGAGTCTGCTTCCCTCTCTCTGCCTGCCTCTCTGCCTACTTGTGATCTCTGTCTGTCAAAAAAAAAAAAAAAAAGAATTTCAGGCTAAATAAGGGGATCTAGGTTCCGAGGGAGATTCTTTCCTCTGCATAGACTTGCTGCCATTTGGTTTCTTATCTCAGAGATCTTTCTGCTTATCTTCTCCTTTTGCATTGTGTTTCCAGGGAGGCAAAGTTCCTGGATGCGTGAGTGAAAGATACATTATTGCTTTAATAATACCATCCCCTCAAATCTTGCATCACAGGATTTTTGTGCAAATGAAAGAAAGTGTGTAAATTACTTTGTGAAGCATTAAGTGCCATTTGAATGAAAGTAATAACTGTTATAATGGCTGCTTAGAGACCTTCAAAACTAATTAGTTACCAAATCTTAATATTCGGAAAACTCACTCCTTCCTCATCCCCCACCCTCCCACAAAAGACACAAATGTATTTATCCCTCATGCACAGCACAGATTGTCCTCCAAAGTGCTCATGCTACTCTTTGTGCCTTGGCCGGCAGGAAACTAAAAGCCCAATTTGCAGGTCATTGTAGGAAATGAGTGGATTCACAGTGCATTCATATCGATGTCTTAGTGCTTCCTTTGGTCTTGCTCTTTTATTCTATCTGCGGGTTTTTCTATGCCTGTTTTATTGGCATTTTCCTAATTTCTTATAGGTATTCTTATAAGCCACTTCAAATATATGGCTTACCTACGTTTAACAAGGGTATTCAGTATTTCAGAAGGCAGCGTATAAAACAACGGCAACCTTCCAGCCATTGTACCAGGTAGCTACTATAGACACTATGCCAAGTGGCTGGGGTTCAAGTTGAAGCCTTGACCGCCATTGCGTGTGGATCAGAAGTCTGTGCCTACCAGTTTAGAGCCTTGTATTACAGGCAAACTCATTTGTCTCCCACTGGCTCATAGGTAATTTCCTTTGGTGTGATCTCTGAGGTCCCAAACTCCATCACCCTGCCCGTACCAAGCACTTTTTGTCATTTGGTAAGAGGGGACGGATCCATGAACTTTTATTCATTAGGTTTCTTTTTCTCAGCAAAGACCTGAAGATTCCAGGATTCACTAAATTCATTCACACTTCACAAGGATGTGACCATGTCTTCCAACCTTTGGTATGACTCTGGACAGCCGCAACTAGAAATATCTCTTCTGGTAGTGGTAGATACTCTTCCTTGATTTCAAGTTCCTTAGTGATTACCTTCCTTCTCTCTCAGTCCTCAAGTTTAAGTCTTTTTTTTTTTTTTTTTAAGATTTTATTTATTTGAGAGAGAAGAACACAAGTTGGGGGAGAGGTTTGTGAGGGGCAGAGAGAGAGGGAGAGGCAGACTCTCCACTGAGTAGGGAGCCTGATGCAGGGCTCTACCCTAGGACCCTGAGATCATGACCTGAGCCCAAGGCAGATGCTTAACCCACTGAGCCACCCAGGTGTCCCCTCAAGCTTATGTCCTAGGAGCTGAGGGTATATGCAAAACAAACACTCATTGGCCTTTGGGTAAAGAGTTTTTTCCTTGAGGATTTTAAGATTTTATTTATTTATTTATCTGATAGAGAAAGAACAGGGGAGAGGCAGTGGGAGAGGGAGAGAGAGAATCTCAAGCAGACCCCACATCCAGCATGGGTCCTGACATGGGCCTTGATCCCATGATCCTGAGATTATAACTTGAGCCAAAGTCAAGAGTCAGACACTTAGCCAACTGAGCCACCCAGGTTTCCCTTTCTTGAGGATGTTAGTTCTGCTAACATTGGGTAATCCAGAGACCTTTGTAATCCATGGAATAGTCATTTTTGTCACAGAATTTTAAATGTGTGAACAAAATGAACAGTTATGAAGTGTACAAGTCCTAATCTTTAATACATTTGCTTTTATATACTGACTCTTGTTTCACCAGCTTTTTCTCTAGACATAAATTCTGCCTTGGCTTCAGGTAGGTCCTCTTCTTTTCATTGTGTTCCCCAGACAGGTCAGGAGGCCCCCTCTTTATTTTTCATGACTCCCATTCAGTGTGACCTTGAATGAGTTGATCCAGAGCTGTGTGTCCCATGGCTGTGCTTATGTGATGCATTGGAAGGCACTCTGGGGCCACATAGACTATTTCTGCCTCTGAAAATGAAGTTTCTGAGGGAGGAGTGTCATGGCAGTGTGTCGTCTTTTTTAAGTGGTCGTCTGCCTATCCCCGAAACCAGCCTCCACAGTGAGTGGCATGGCGCCCACTCCTGGAGCTGGGTCAGTCCTCCCCAAACCACATGGCTGATGGAGGAGAGAGTGAGACCTAGGGACCACACAGAGCAGGAAATGGACAGAGGCCAACGGAAACACCAACCACTGTGTTCATCTCAGGCTTATAATGGTGAAAGATGAGAAACCTTCACCTAAATATACAGGAATAAGGGAACTGATACATCCTTACAGTGTTACAGTATACAACTGTTAAAGATACCACATCCACAGATTTTTTTTTTAATAAAGTTTTAAGTTTCCATCTTCGCTGAAAAACTCCAGATAGGAAATGGTATGGTCAGTTGATTACAACTATTAAAAAGTACACAGAAAACAAGTACGTCAAAATGTTAGTAATGGTCCACTCATTTGGTGGTTAAAAAAAAAATTCTACAATGTACAATGACCTTGACAATGTTATTGAATAACCAAGATTATTAAAAATGTGGCTTGTAAAATTAACGTTACCACCGGATGCTGTAAAAATAACTATTGGGTCACTTTGCATTCTAAAGCATTTTTTTTTTCCAGATTTTATTTATCCTTCCTGGCTTATTTGAAATACTACATTCTTCAAGAAAACATTCTCATGTTATGTTGCTTTCACAGGTGTATCTTATTGTCTGAAAATTTGTGACATTATCAGCCTTACAGCCTCTATGCAATGTCAGGATATAAATAGACAAAAATTGATAAAATGGTTTGTTCATTCCATTTTACATCTGCCTATACACTTGGTTGTTTCCCAATTTATTTCACTAAAAAAATAACTGAATATTATGGTCATGTGGTAGAAATGCCATAATATATTGATATGTTTAATTCATCCAGCAAACTGAGAACACTTTAATCAGGAGAAAATATGGCTGTTTGTATTATATATATACATATATGTATATATATAAAACATTACAACCAGGAGTGTATTTCCTTCAAAATAAGAAACTGTGAAATTAAGTCCTCAGCAATTTCAGAATTTTTTTTTCTCTCAGTATGTGTTTTCTACAGATTCATGGCCCTTTACCATCTTATTAATAGCGAAATGGTAGTAAACACCAGTGTTTAAGGAAGATGGACAGGGTAAAAATATAAAATTGATAAAATTCTAATAACCAGTTTTCTTCTTTTACCGATTCATAAACCAAGACATAGCCTACCATTATCCATTTTTGGCAGGAGATACCTCAGTTCTGTTTCTAGAATAGGACTGACATACGGAAGCATAATTTAAAAACACTGCTCTGTTCCTATTTTCTGATAGGCATTTTGTCTCAGGTACATTGTATTACCTCCCAGACCAATTCACGGGACTTTCAAGAGGAGGAACCCAGTGTCAAGCACCTAGCTTATCACAGAGTACCTACTCTATTTGTTGGTTGATGATACATTTACTAACTGTCCTTCCCATTACTCCAGTTGGGTTGTTCAAGATTATCAAAGTGATTTGCCTTTAGAAAGGTTTCTTTTTCCTTTGTTACTATTTTTTTTTTTAAGATGTTGCTTATTTCCTTGAGAGAGAGAGAGAGAGCATGAGCTGGGGGGTGGGGGCAGAGGGAGAAGCAGGATCCCCCCGCAAAGCAGGAAGCCCCATATGGGCTCGATTCCAGGCCCCCAGGATCATGACCTGAGCTGGAGGCAGACACTTACCCCACTGAGCCACCCAGGTGCCCCCTTTGCTACTATTTTTGCAAGCATTCAGTACCTTTCGAAAAAAGTTAGGTATCTCTATTGGCTCAAAAATATGGAGCCCAGGTAGGCCTTTAATAGGAAATAAAACCAGTGTGAGCCATTTTTATCAGACCTTCATCAGTTTTGCCAGCCAAGAGAGATCGTCTCTCTCTCTTCTTCCCTCTTTCTCTCTCTCATACACATGCATACACACCAACTGGGATGAAAAAAAATGGACAAAGCAGGGTCTGGCCAAACTGTGTTTTCATTTTTGTTGTTGTCAGTGTTTGCTAGGCTAAATACTGTGTGTTCAGGAAATGAGGTTAGTTCTCTCTCTTCTAGAACTCAAATTTATAGTTTAATGAGCAGCGTTGTTGTTTTTTTTTTTCCTTCCTTAAAAAGACATTTTGTTTCCTAATTGTAAAAAAATATTATGGCCCCTAGCTTTGATGGTTTCCGTTTAACCAAAAAGCTTTAAAGTGTCTCCCAGGCAAGAAATATATGTACTTTAAAGCACTAGGGTAGACAAATGCATTTGCTTCCAGAAAAATAATAGAGATCATCTTCCTAATGGATAAACCTCTGAAAATGGAAAAGAAACAATGGAGGGTCTTTGAATTTTTCTGTGAAACAGAAAACTGACTTTAAAAAAGGGACATATGTTAGTGTAACTTAGAAAAAAACACTATCTACTTTTCTTTTATACCTCAAAGACACTCCTCTTTCTTCTGCCTTCTCCTCCAAACTCATATCGTTTTATTAAATCTGACTGTGGAGATGCTTCTAAGTTAGGTCAGTTTTGCTGTGGACTGAATTTTGAAAGCACATTTTAATTTCGGCATTCATGTAGCCGAGCCCTGCTAAATTGAATAGGGCTGTGGTTGTGTGAACTGCAGGAACTGAAATGGAACCAAGAAATCTGTTACTGGAGAAACCTTTTGAGAACTGACAGATTTTAAGTCACTCTTAATAAGGTCTGATAGGTTAAGGAATAACATGTTCTGGGATTCAGGAAAGCAGCTTTTCACCCTTCTTTGCCATTTGGGAATTATTTTCATCCTCACGCTGCTGCAGACCTATCAAGAAAACTGAATTGAAACGGGTCTCAGTGAGCTGTGTAGCATAAATCTGAAACTTGTGCAACAATAAAATTCTCTGAGTGGGTAGGTAGGACTGTGTTGCTAGCATGTGGCTCAAAGGGCATCAGGTATCATTCTAATTCTGTTCCTAAAGAACAAAGAATAATCCGTTAGGCTTCTGTATGGTCTGCTTAAAAAAAAAAAAAGAAAAGGATGGTTGAGGAATGTTAGCTATGGATCCTGTTGACTGATGCTGAATCTTAATGCAATGGAGAGTTAATTATTTTCCTGAATTCTTCTGTGGATTATTAGTTCTGGGAGAAGACAGCAGTTATTATGTAGGAGAAAAAGACATTCCAGGATCGAATAAGCCTTGAGAACCTTGGAGTAAATGAAGTTCTATAATTTGTTGTTGTTGTTTCATTTTATTTTTATTGCAGAATTCCTGTGAGCCTTTAATTGTGAATTTCCAGGAAGAGAATAGAGATATAAGCTCTAAAATGTTTGGTGTTCCCTTGGCAAGAAATCTTTTGAGGGACAGGCAAGGCTGTGTTATGACTTTTGTGATCCCCATCCTTCAAATACAAATATTAAAGATTAGAATTCTGTTAGTGTAAGGATGAATATATTAATATTATATAACAAAACATTTTCTCTGGCCTAAAAGTCCCCCTTTTTTTTTTTTTTTTTTTTTGCTTCTGATGTTAAAAGAAGTTAAAACATTTTTGTGGGCCCCTAGAAGTATTGAGGACCTCAGGCTTTGTACCTATTCTAAGAGGCGGGTTGGCCATATGGACAGGTGTTCTACTGGAGGAGTGAGTTCTCGCACAAAACCCACACAATGGAATCAGGCAGCACAGTATGGCGATCCTTCAGCGGTCCTGAGATGGTGAGTTCCAGGGTCATTCTCTTCCTTTATGCTGGGGTAGCTGAAGAAAGGAGAGTCTATACACACACACACACACACACACACACACACACACACACACACACACACACACACTATGGCAAGAAAGCCAACTAGGGCAACTCCCCCTGTCATTGATTCTGTGTGAACTCTATCCACCCAGAAATGTTCCCTTAAACTAAAATACTGTGTCTGTTTTTAATGGGTTCAGTGTGAATCTGCACAGGGTTAGATACATGAGCTAGAAAATTGTTACTCGTGTCTACATATGAATCTAAAAATCCTTTCATACTCAGGCCGTCTTTCAAAGGAAGAGTTCCACTGCTTAGATCGATGTCACCAACTTTTACCAGGACTTTCAATTTGTGGTTCTATTATTTTGTCACAGTGAACTCACTGACCAGAAATACTGAGAGAGGAACATTATTAATCCTTCCTTGACAAGTAAAGTAGGGGTAAAGAACTGTGGGTAAGGCTCACAGTGACTTGGGTATGATACCAAATCTGACTTTTTAAGTTATGTTAACCCTATTGTCAAAAATTCATCTTGAAAGATACATTAGTAAGAAGGAATTTTCTATTTAGTCTAGGGATGTTCAACTCCATCGTAGTAGTATTTTGTTTTTCTGTTAAGTGTATATGTTCTCAAAAGCAAATTGCCACGTTTGGCTCAGGGGCTAAGGTAAATAGATCCCAGAAATATACCAACTACATATGAGTATTTAGTACATCATAAATATGGTATTTCAGATTAGTGCAGAAAAGATGGATTATTTGGTGAATGGTTTCAGGCCAACTGATTAGCAATTTGTGACAAGAAGAAACTGGGTCTTCATCTCATACTTTACATCAAAATAAATTCTGATGCTTCAAAAATAAAAATGTAGGGACGCCTGGGTGGCTCAGTTGGTTGGACGACTGCCTTTGACTCAGGTCATGATCCCGGAGTCCTGGGATCGAGTCCCGCATCGGGCTCCCAGCTCCATGGGGAGTCTGCTTCTCCCTCTGACCTTCTCCTTGCTCATGCTCTCTCTCACTGTCTCTCTCTCAAATAAATAAATAAAATCTTTAAAAAAAAAAATAAAAATGTAAAATAATGAAATCATAAAAAATACTTGAAGAAAACATAAATAAATATTATTTACATTCTTGGAGTGGGGAAAATCTTTCTAAGCATGACACAGACCCAGAATTAGAAAATACTGATAAATAAAACTACATTAAAGATTTTCTATACAAGAAATTGAAAATAAAAAGTGAAAAGAAAGCCTTAGAAAATTGTGCAAATAACATAATAAATAAAGCGCTACATTCCTGGATATAAAAAGAGCTTTTACAAATCAACAAGAAAAGATAAACAAATATTAATACAGACAAAGGACTATAATGGCCAATTTCTAGAATTGAACAGAAATGATCAAGAGATCTATGAAGAGATGCTCAACCTCTGTAATAATTAAAGAAATCAAATGAAAGCAATGACAATATTTTGTACCAATCAGGCTGGCTAAAAGGAAATAAACCTTGATAACGTACTCATTGTTGGAGATGTAAAAAAAGACACATTTTCATTATATATTAGCTGTGAATATAAACAACATTGGTAGAGGCCTGCTTAGCAATAAGCTTTAACCCAGAAAATCCATTTCTAGGAATTTATCACACACAAATAATCAAGAGTGATGGGTGTTTACTGTAAAATAGTCAAATATTTCAGACACTTCTGTGTTGTACAAGTACACAATTACATGTATATATTCATTGTAGCATTGTTGATAACAATGAGTTGGTAGTAGGCCATTGGTTAAATAAAGTAGAGTAAACTAAAAGAGGACTATTTTAAACCATTAAAATTAAATTACAAAACAGCATGTGCAGAATGGTCCCATTATTCTTTTTAAAACGTTAGAGATTCATCCAAAAAACTGGGAGTAATATATAACAAACTTTAATAGTGATAGTCACTCTCCCCATCATGAACACCTGTAACTTGTACCTTTTATATCCAGCATTTATTATTTTTGTGTTCTGGAAAGGTAGTTTAAGAAAAAAGCAAACAAAAAATCACCATTAAAAATTTGTGGTAGAATTGTCTTTTTTTCTAAAAGTTTTTTTTTCCTCCTCAGACCCAACTAATCATTAGGTATCTTACAGCATCAAAGTGCCTAGCAATAGCATTTGTGATCAGTTAGCCTTTTTCTGTACACCCGACCTCTATGTGGTGGGCAGGCAGATGGAACTGGAAAAGATGCCACCACTGGCTTAAAATTCATATAAAATTATTTTTTAAGAAGATTTTACTTATCTATTTGAGAGAGAAAGAGAGGGCTTGTGTGGAGGTAAGCAGGAAGAGGGGCAAAGGGGAGGGAGAGAGAGAGAGGGAGAGAATCTCAAGCAGATTCCATGCTGAGCATGCAGCCCAGTGTGGGGCTCAGTCCCACAACCGTGAGATTATGACCTGAGTCAAAATCAGGATTTGGATGCTTAACTGACTGAGCCACCCTGCTCCCCCTGGAATGCTTTTATTAATGTCAGAAACCTGGAATCTATGATGAACACATACCATGGGATTTCCCCAATGCTCTAGACATAGCAGGGATTTGTTTGTCATATTATATATTATAAAGCTGTAATACATTCTCCTTGAGGAAAATTGGGTCCATATAAGAGTTGAAAAAACAAAATTACTATCAGGTCCGCCACCCAAAACAACTACTGTTGTTTTGCATGCACTTTTAAAAATTCTTTTTTCCCCTCTTCATTTTTAAAAATATGTGGTTAGGGGCGCCTGGGGGGCTCAGTCAGTGGAGCCTCTGCCTTTGGCTCAGGTCATGGTCCCAGGGTCCTGGGATCGAGCCCTGCATCGGGCTCCCTGCAGAGTGGGGAACCTGCTTCTCCCTCTCTCTCTGCCTGCCTCTCTGCCTGCTTGTGATCTCTCTCTATCAGATACATAAATAAAATCTTTTAAAAATATGTGGCCATACTGTACAAATAATTTTGTATGTTGCTTTTTTTACTTGGCACATTTATCACATTATTTAAAAAATTCCTTTGTAAACTACTAGAACTGACAAATGAATTAGGCAAGGTCTTAGGATACAAAATAAATATATAGAAATCTGTTGCATTGCTATACAGTAGTAATGAAGTAGCAGAAAGAGAAGTTAAGAAAACAATCCCAGGAGGGCACCTGGGTGGCTCAGTGGGTTAAAGCCTCCGCCTTCAGCTCAGGTCATGATCCCAGGGTCCTGGGATCGAGCCCCACATCAGGATCTCTGCTTAGCAGGGAGCCTGCTTCCCTCTCTCTCTCTCTCTACCTGCCTCTCTGCCTACTTGTGATCTCTGTCAAATAAATACATTTTAAAAAAACAAAAAAACAAAAAGCAATCCCAGGGCACCTGGGTGGCTCAGTCAGTTGAGCATCTAACTCTTAGTTTCTGCTCAGGTCATGATCTCAGGTTTATGGGATAGAGCTCCATATTGGGCTTGGGATTCTCTCTCTCTCTCTGCCCCTTGTCTCTCTCTCCCTCTTTCAAATAAGTAAATAAAATCTTTTTTAAGAAAAGAAAATAATCCCATTTGCAGTGGCACCAAAAATAATAAAATGCCTAGGAATAGACTTAACCAAGGAGGTGAGAGACCCGCATTCTGAAAGCTATAAAACACTGATGAGAGCACTTGAAGATGCCACAGACAAATGGAAAGATAATCCATGCTCAATGATGGGAAGAACAAATGTTGTTAAAATGTCCATACCAAAGGTAATCTACATATTTAATGCATTTCCTATCAAACTACCAACCAGAATTTTTCACAGAACTATAACAAAGTTTGTATGGAACCACAGAAGAACTTGAAGAGCAAAAGCAGTTTTGAAAAAGAAGAAAAAAACTGGAGGGATAATAATCCCAAGTTTCAAGATATACTACAAAGCTACAGTAAGCAAAGCAGTATGGTACTGGCATGAAAAATAGACACATAGATCAATGGAACAGAATAGAGAGCCCAGAAATAATCCTGTGGTTATATGGTCAATTAATTTTTGACAAAGGAGGCAGGAATATGCAATAGGAAAAAAGACAGTCTTTTCAGCAAATGGTATTGGGAAAACTGGACCACTTTCTCATACCATACACAAAAGTAAACTCAAAATGGTTAAAGGACCTAAATTTGAGACCTGAAACCATAACACTGCTAGAGGAGAGCACAGGCAGTAATTTCTCTGACATTGACCATAGCAGCATTTTTCTAGATATGTCTCTGAGGCCAGGGAAACAAAAGCAAAAATAAACTATTTGTATTAGATCAAAGTAAAAAGCTTCTGCTCAGTGAAGGAAACAACAAAACTAAAGGACAACCTACTGAATGAGAGAAGATATTTATAAATGACCTATCTGATAAAAGGTTAGCATCTAAAATATACAACCCAACACTGCCCCCCCCAAATAACCCAGTTAAAAAATGGGCAGAGACATGAACAGACATTTCTCCAAAGACATGCAGATGACCAACAGACACATGAAAAGATGCTCAACACCACTAATCATCAGGAAAATGTAAATCAAAACCACAATGAGGTATCACCTCACACCTGTCAGTATGGCTAAAATCAGAAGCACAAGAAATAACAAGTGTTGGCGAGGATGTGGAGAAAAAGGAACCCTCTTGCACTGTTGATGGGGATGCAAACTGGTGCAGCCACTGTGAAAGGCAGTATTGGAGATTTCTAAAAAAATTAAAAATAGAATGCCATATGAGCTAGTAATTCCACTACTCCATTGTTTACAATAGCCAAATTAGAGAAGCAGCCCAAGTGTCCATAGAGAGATGAATGGATAAAGAAGATGGGTCTATACATAGAAAGGACTATTATGCAGCCATAAAAGAGAATGAAATCTTGCTATTTGGAGCAACATGGATGGATCCATAGAGTCTATTACTAAGTGAAACAGAGTAAGACAAATACTATGATATCACTTATATGTGGAATTTAACAAAACAAACAAAAAAAGAGACAAACCAAACGACAGACTCTTAGCTATGAAGAACAAACTTGATGGCTGGGGTGGGGGATGGTTGTGGGAGAATGAGCGAAATAGGTAAAGAGGATTAAGAGTACACTTACCGTGATGAGCACTGAGCAATGTATAGAATTAATGAATCACTATATTTTAAACCTGAAACTAATATATTATATAACATTATGTATTATAATAGTAATATTATTATTCATATTAATATCATTGTAATTATTATAATGTAATATATAATATAACACTCTACATTAATTATACGGGAATCTTAAAAGTAAAATATAATTAAAATATCTGGCTTGAAACTTTTCCTTATAAACACCATTTTAATGGCTATATAATATTTCATAACTTATCTAATAACCTCCTGAATATCTTGACATGTAAGTCGTTTCCAAGTTTTTCATTAATGTAAATGATGAACACTGTATTCAAGTATGTCAACACTCTTTACACAACAACTAAGTTATTTATTCTTATTTATGCATCCATCCGTCATGAGAAAGAGTGCCTGTTTTATTATACTCTGATTATGAAAGACAAAACTGAAAACATTTGCTTATTTAATAGTTGTAAACTGAAGTCTTATTTTAATTTGCATTTCTTTGCTACAAAGACTCAATATTTTCCTTCCACATCTGCTAACCACCTTGTTTAATTTCTTTGTCCGTGTGTGTGTGTGTGTGTGTGTGTATTCATGGGTGTCTACACTGTGTCTACATCCTTTACCCATTCGTCTACTGGGGTCTTAGTGCTTTTATCAACTTGCAGGAATTCTTCATAGATCAAGGTATTCATAAATATTTTTTATTTGAAATAATTTTAGGGGCGCCTTGGTTGGTAGAGCATCCAACTTTGATCTCAGGGTCACAAGTTCAAATCCCACGTTGGACATGGAGCCTTTTAAAAAAAAAAAAGATAGAAGTGAAATAAACTTATAAGAAATTTGC
Source organism: Enhydra lutris kenyoni (assembly GCF_002288905.1). Classification (NCBI taxonomy): domain Eukaryota; kingdom Metazoa; phylum Chordata; class Mammalia; order Carnivora; family Mustelidae; genus Enhydra; species Enhydra lutris. The sequence goes on from NW_019154117.1 coordinate 10,919,136, forward strand.
AATAAAGTGTAAAAAAGTACATTTTTTTAAATCTGTGGCACTCCTGCAAATGTTGCCTTCAACTCATAGTTTATCTTTTTATTGTTAAGATTTAGTATTTTTAAAAAAAATTCTAGTATAGTTAACATACAGCATTCTATTAGCTTAAGGTGCTAGGATTTAGTTTTAATTTTAGACTTAAATTTTGAGTCCACTGGGCATTTTTCTCTGAATTATTTAATCCTTTCCATAATAGTTTTCCCTACTGGAGAGGTTTGAGATTTTCTTCCATTTTTGTCAAGATCTTTTGAAATGGTTTTATGTATTTTGCTTTTATCCTTTTAGCCCACTCAGAAGTATGAGATGAGTATCTGAATTGATTTTTCCCCAAATACTTAATGAGTATTTTCCAGTTTATTAAATAATCTTTCCTGTTGTTGTTGGTTTCCAGTGCCCCACTGATCACATATTAAATTCTTGTACCCAGTAGAACCTGTTTTGTACATGTGTCTGTCTACTTTTATGCCGGTATTGTCTGTATGTCTTAAATTATTCTATTTTTACAGAAGTCTGTTCCCCATTGAGAACATCACTTAGTTGTTTTTTCAAACTTTGCAATCATTTTGTGATGCATTGCTATTGGCATTGAGTTACACATACAAAGTATGATTGACAAATTTACAAAATTCATTCTCTCCATCGAAGAACATGATGTCTCTCCTTTTATAGCTCTCTGCAGTTTTGTGGCATTCTTCATACAGGTCCTCCACATTTCTTAGGAGATTAGAATATATTGTGAATAGAATTTTTTCAGCTGAATTGTATTATGTTTTGAAACTGATTACTGCTGCTGTATTAGGAACAAGCAAAAATGCCGGCTTCTGATAACAAAGAGCCAATTACATATTTATTTTAGGTCTAGAATCTTACTGAGCTTGAATTAATTCTAGAAATTTCATCTTATTATCATGGTTTTTCTAGTATATAATATTGTTCATAAGTAATGGTAATTATGTTTCCTCTTGTCCCAAATGTAGATCTCATTTCTGTGCCATGTATTGTTTGCATTGGCCAGAGTTCTAACTCAGTGTTAAATGTTAAATAATGTGAAAATTTAGACCTGATTTTGTTTCTAATTTTAATGAATGTTTCTGTGAAGAATTATGTGGCTATTGGTTTCAGATAGATTTTCTTCTATTAAGATAATAGCCCTTGAGTCCTTTGAGTTATTAAGTGCTTTTTAAAAAAATCAGGGATAGTCTTTTTTTGGAATAACAAATAATCACAACCATTATTTATTAATTTCATATAAACCAACATGCCACAGAAGTTCACTCAATTAACAAAAAAAGTTCATTGAATTAACCCATTTCTCACTAGAGGTCAAACTGTACACATTTAGATTATACCTTATTTTTTTCTAAAGCAAATGAATTCATGACCACTAAAATATTAACTAGGATAAGTGGCCCGGTTATCCTCAAATATTAAATTAATGTCTGCATGGGAAATAAAACTGTAGGGAGCACGTAAGAGTATACAGAATCTGAAAGATTGAGGGGTAACTATCCTATAAATTTACCCGGTTTTAATCTTCAATTACATTTTTATTTTAAAAAGATTTTTAAAATATAGTTGACATAAAATGCTCTATGAGTTTAGGTGCAAAACATAGTGATTTGGCAATTCCATATATATTATGTAATGTTCCCCTCAATTAAGTGGAGTTACCATCTGTCCCCATACAATATTATTGCAGTATTATTGACTATATTCTCTGTCCTGTACTTTTCATCTCTCTGACATTTTATAACTGGAGGTTTGTACTTCTTAATCCTTTTCACCTATTTTTTTAAAAGAGTTTATTTATTTGACAGAGAGGCAGGCAGGAGGACGGTGTGGGGGGGGGGAAGCAGGCTCCCCGCTGAGCAGAGAGCCAGCTGCTGGGCTCAATCCCAGGACCCTGAGATCATGACCTGATCTGAAGGCAGAGGCTTAACCCACTGAGCCACTCAGGTGCCCCTCCTTTTTACCTATCTGCCCATCCTCTTAACCCATTACCCTCCGGCAACCACCAGTTTGTTCTCTGTATTTATGAGTCTGTTTCTGTTTGTTGTTGGATAGTCTTGACTTTATTTTATGCCTTTTCAGCATCAGTGGAAATGATCTGTTTTTTTTTTTTTTCTTCTTTAGATGGGCTACTGATGTGCCATGTTGATGTATTTTAAAATATTAAGCCATGTATAAGTCCCTAAGATACATTAGACTTCCTTTCTATATTATGTATTGTCAATTATTTATTTGATTAGTTAACTGTAGAAATAATTTCCCCTACTTTATCTCAGGCAATTGAAGGCTGCTTCTGAGGATACATAAAATATGATAGGATAGCAAAAATTTAAAATAGGAAGTGATCCATCGCATAGGCCAGAGGGTGGTTACGCAGATAGTAAGTGATAAAAGGAAGCTCACACTTGAAAGCGTGTGCTCTTTCTCTACTCACTGGCTCTTACGAGTACCTGGCTTTCTGATACTCTTGAAAGAATGCATGGATCTTTGTATCGTTCAGAAATCCCACATTCACACTGTGTTTCTCAACTGAGATTTTATGGAAGTTAGGCAACAATGAGTTTGCCTTCTGTAATGAGTACCCGGGTTCTGGTTATTTTCTGTGGCCAGAAACACAGCTGCCTAACAGAGCCAGTTCAGCTGGGGACAGACCTATATTCTCTCACGGATGTGAAGGGGCTTCGGAAGGTCTGGTGCCCTAAATCAAATGGTCCCTCTGATAGAAAGGAGTAAGAGAGTGCCTGGAGAAGGGTCAGATTTTTCCCTTAGAGAGAACTTTGGGTCCCCTTTAACACAGTGCTGGAAGCGTGAGCTTTGGTGCTGGGCTTTGTTGCTGATTCTATCATGGCTCCAATGTTTTTAGTCTGAATATTTTTAAGGCAGTAAAACCAGATGCCTGCTTTAGTCATGAAAAAAAAAAAAACATAGCAAAAAAAGATCATCGATCCTTTAAAAAAATACGAAGAGAACACCTAGCTTTGAGCTATGTTAGTTCTGAATGTGCTGCTCTCCAAGATAAAGCATGTGCGGTATAACTGAGTCAGTTCACTTGTAAGGGATCATGATTCTAAATTTGTTAAATATTGGGAAAGATTTCCGTAATTATCAACTTTGTTCCAGAATAATTCATCCGTAGTACTTCCGTAGTAGCAGTAATTAGGGAGCAAGGTCAGTTGTTTTTCAAGTCACTGTTAGTTTGAGATAAGATCATAGTTGTAGTATCTGCACATAAAAGAATGCTTGTCTTTCTTTTATCAACTACACACAGCTCATCCCAAAATGGTACACTCATTAAAAACAAGTTAAAAAGCAACCCTGTTTTATCCTGTTGGAAAATGTAAGGCTCTGGGAGGGGACCATTTTTCTGGGTGTGCCTCTTCCAGGAATCAGCGTGGGGCAGATTCTTCAAAGGGGCAAGGCTGTGTGAGTGAAGCTAGCCTAGAACCCGTTCCCATCAGTGGAATCATAAGCCAGGGCAGGGAATAAATGACCGATGGTCTAATATTCGCCCTAGAGATTGCTCCTCAAGGTAGGAAAGCATATAACAAAGGTTGGAGGTCAAAGTTACACCCCAAAGCCATCTGTGTTTAGGGGGACCATCATATAACCTGCAAAAGTCATCTCTGTAGTTTTGAAGGGTGGCCGGTGGAATTAAAAATAAAATATTGGTCTCTTCAAATATTTGCTGAAGTTAGAATCTGTGCCAAATGAAATCTGTTAAAAAGTAAGTTCACTGGAAAAAAACTGAAACATCAACTTTGATGAAAGAAATGTATTAACTTTTTGATCATTTTATCCTCTTACCAAATGTGCTTGCAAACTGAATTTTTAGAAGTGTTAAAAACATTCTAATCAAATTTTCAAATTAAAAATTTGTTTTGCTGATTTTGTAAGATTTTAAGGTTTTAAAAAATATTTTACAATGTCTCTTTGATTGGGTTTCAAATTCTCAACATCCTACATCTGAGATCCAACATTTTCTACTATTTATGCAGATTATAGTATATGGGCAAATTACTATGATATAATTTAAATTTTTTAAAAAGTAGGATCCAACATTTTGTTACTACATATAAAACATATATTAAAAAAATTGTTAGGATTGAGGCAACTCAAGTAATTTTTTCTGTTTGTTTTCTGTTTTTCAAACTTTTCAATGTTATGTTGCTTCTGTGATTAGATAACTTGGAACATTTACATGTTTTGCTATTGATTTAACTTAAAAACTAGAATTCTAGATCGAATAACAATATTCTCATCATCTTCCAGTGTACTTATATGCTCAACATAGTTCAAATTAAGGCATTATGATTGAAATTAACAGATCCAGAAGCCACATTAAAATACTTTTGGTTTTATTAAATGTTGACAGTTGTTAACTTCATCTCAGCAAATAGGACATACTTTTAAGTTTGACATGTTTACTCATAATCATGTTTACTACAGAATCACAGCTATCCCTGTCTGTCCAGTGTTTATTAAGATAGTAAGCCAATTTATGTTGTCTATTGTTAGCCTTTGGATGGTTTGCTTCTCAATGAAGCAACCATACTCTTGAACAGAGGTTACAAATTGGCAGCTGTAGGATGTTATATGAGGACGGGGGGGTGGGCAGTTTAATTAGTGTCACTAAGCAAAAATACAGGTAGCTCAGCCTGTCTACATCCAGCCATCTTTACACATTTCCTCTAACTGCATGCTGTCCTGTCATTCGAGATTGTGACATTGTTCACAGTTAGGCCAATAAACAAGCCAGGAGTGTGGTCTCAGTACTTTGTTTTGGATATTTTCCCCTCTGGTCGCTTCAGTTTGATATATATTGATTTATATTCTTTGATCTACTTTGCTATAGACTTACGCAACTCAGCAAATCCCAAAGTGCATGTATTTCTTTTTAGTTATAAATCCAATTTGCAATAGGTTTCCCTTGTCTAGACACAAGGTTCATCTTTCTCCCAGATGCCTAATTTGGATACATGATGGCCGTTTGAATTCTTATTTGGAGAAATAACCCAATGTGCTTTTTCAGATGATATACCATATCAACTTTTAACTGACTAGTAGTAATAAAGTCTGCTTAACTATGAGTCTTTCCTCACCCTCCCTCAAAAATGGGAATACTTTAAAAATTATTTAAGGACACATTAATTTAAAAGCATTATCATACTACCCTATTGTGCTAAGCCAAATAAGTTAGAGAAAGACAGTTATCATAAGATCTCACCGATGTGTGGAATGCGGAATTCAAAAAACAAGGCAGAGGATCATAGGGGAAGAGAGGAAAAAATGAAACAAGGTGAAACCAGAGAGGGAGAACCATAAGAGACTCTTAATCTCAGGAAACACACTGAGGGTTACTGGAGGGGATGGGGGTAAGGGGATAGGATAACTGGGTGATGGGACACTGGGGAGGGTAAGTGTTGCAGTGAGTACTGGGTATTATGTAAAACTGATAAAGCACGGGCCTGTACCCCTGAAACAAATAATACCTTATGTTAATTAATTGAATTTAAAATAAAAACATCATAGGAAAGATAAAAATAGGAAATGAAAATCTCTCACAGTTCCACATACTTGCTGACACTTGTTTTTGTATTATTATTATTATAGCCACTGTGTGAATGTGAAGTTGTATCTCAGTATGGCTCTAATATGTATTTTGTAATGACTAACCATGTTGAGCATCTTTTCATGTGTTTATTGGACATGTGTATATCTTCTATGGAGAAATGTTCAAATTCTTAATCCTTTCCCCACAAGTTAATGGGTCATTTGCTTATCACTGTTGAGTTGTAAGGGTTTTTACTATATTCTGGGGACTAATCTCTTATAAAATATATGAGTTTTAAATATTTTCTCCTATTTGGTAGATTTTCTTTTCACTTTCCTGATAGTGTCCTTTGAAGTACGAAAGCTTTTAATTTTGAAGAAGTCCAATTTATCTTTTTTTTTTGGTTACTTGTGCTTTTGGTGTCCTAACAACAAAAACATTGCCTAATACAAGGCCACAGAGATGTACACATATGTTTTCTTCTGAGAGTTTATAGTTTTACCTCTACATTTAGGTCTTTAATCCTTTTTGAGTTAATTTTTATATATGGTGTGAGGTGGGGATCCAGATTAATTATGTTGGATGCATGTTGATACTTAGTTGTTCGAAGAATCTTTTGTTAAAGAGACTATTTTTCCCATTGAGTGGTCTTGACACCCTTGCCAAAAAATAATTGACCAGGGGCACCTGGGTGGCTCAGTTAGTTAAGCATCAGCCTTTGGCTCAGGTCATAATCCCAGGGTCCTGGGATGGAGCCCCGTGTGGGGCTTTCTGCTCAGCAGGGAGCCTGCTTCTTCCTCTCCCTTTCCGACTCCACTTCTAGTGCTCACTCTTGATTACTGTGCATTTATAGTAAGCCATCTTTTCAAGACTGTTTTGATTATTTTAAATCCTATTCATTTCCATATAAATTTTAAAGTAGTTTATCAATTTCACTGAAAAAACTCACTGGAATTTTGAGATTATGTTGAATCTAGAGGTAAATTTGGTAGGAATTTTTTATGGACTGCCTAGTCCATAAATATGGTATTTTATTAAAAACAATTTTGTACTCTAACTTAAAAGGTATTCTTCTTTTATTGTGAATGTAGCAATGAGAAAAGTACATAAAATATGTAAGACATGTCCACATGGCTCAGTTCAAGACACAGAACCCTGCCAGAATCCCTGAAATTCCCTTTCTTGATTGTGGCCCCATTCTTTCCCGACCAGATGCAACCACTATTGTGACCTTTACAGTAATAACTTTCTTGCTTACTTTGTAGACTTGACTATTTTCAAAACTTTATATGAATGGGAATCATGTATGTGTGTATGATTTTATTACGTGTGCTTATTTTACATTTGCTCCCCAAAGAACTCTTTCTGTATGTAGAATTCTATAATTGTAGTTACATAACTCCAGCACATTATCATTCTCGTATCTTCTGACTATAACAAGAAGTTGGTTATGAATTTAATGTCTTTATCTTCAATTACTTTTAAGATGGTATCTTTCTGTGGGAATTCTGCAGTTTCAGTATGATGTGGATTTCTTTATCCTGCTTTGAAGAAAACTTCTAATATTTTTCCTAACATTTTAGATAGTGTTCAGTAGGAGTGCTGCTCCATTACTGAAAATGGGAAGTAATTTTAATTTTTAAAATAAAATCAGAATCTTACTTTACATACTTCTCTGTAACATTATTTTTTTCTCTTTAACTTCCTTTCAAAAATTAATTTATGAGATCTTTTTCATGTAATTTTATATTTTGTTTTTGCGAGTACATACAATACCATTGTAGGAAAATACCAATTTACTGAATCTCCTGTTGCGTATTCATGTCATTTCTGATTTTTACTATAATAAATGCCACACAAAATGGTTTAACTTAAAAATGTCTTCACATGGAGTAACTAACATTAAGACTTATGAGCTCAATGTTACCAATTAGATGTGTCCCCACTTAGTTACAGACAAGAGAGAACTGGTGATTAATTTTCCTCCAGGCACCTTACAGGGTATGTCTCTACAAAATTTCCTTGAAAATAAAACAGATGGGTGACTGATGCTCTACCAATCCCAATTACTCTAGAGAGATCACTAGCGATTTAAGAAATATGAGAATACAAAAATAATATGATGGAGGACCATTTCAGCTCACAGTTAGCTCATCTAGTCAGAAAGCAAACCTTCCGTCAATCATACCGTAATTACTATGAGAAGCATATAAAGAATCTAATACAAGAGATTTGTGTATCTTCGGAGGATTTCGATACTGAAAGTATAAATTTGTAGGTATTACCTGTCTGTTTTTCATATAATTATAAGGAGTGGTAAGGGAATTCTTCCTGGCAGCCAGATAACTCTAAGAATCTTTCTGTGAAAGAGAAGATACTATAGTAATTATTGCTTCTATTTTCAAGTTCTGCGGTAACATAGGACACATATAATGATACTTCACTTTTCATAAGAAAAGAGCATACTGTAACTTATTATTTTAAATAAAGCTGATGCCCCATCTAGCCATTCTGGAGTAGAGTGGGACAGAGAGGAACCTTGGCACTTTTTGAAACAATAACAACAAAAACAAGCCAAATCACTGCTCCTTCTCAAAAAAAAAAAAAAAAAAAAAAAGAGCACTAAAAGCAAAATTTGAGCTTGCAACATGAGGAAAGTGGTACTGCTAAATATACACAAATGATGAAAGGTTTATCGTATTTAAAAATTTTAATTAGCTAATGTATCATCCTGCCTCTGTTATTACTGTTAATCTTTCATTTCAAGAAGCACCCTATTAAGCACAGCAATTTCCCAGGGAAGCACTTTGCTAATACTAATTGTTGTCTGAACTTCTTTTTATAATCTGCTAACTCAGATCAACACTGTCTTTAGTGAGCTGGTTCCCTTCCCTAGCATATCAAAGCGAAAACAGTACTGTAGTTTTAAACACTGTTTGTGGGATTCTGGCATGATGCAGATAAATTCTGTATCCTGTTTTCTACCCAAAATAGGCACAGATAATAGTATGTTATTTAAAATACAATCCTGAAGAGTCATGAGACAAAGTAATAAAGGCCTTTCCCACAAAACATCCTTTGTAGTACTTAAAATCTTGAGTTAAAAAAATGTCCAACTTCATCAAATACTTTTCGGAGTATGCTCATGTATTAAAACAATTTAATGCTGAATGCTGTGTCCAGCTTAAAGCATATGAAGTGAGACTCAAAGCTAAGAAAACATGGGATTTAACACTGACATTATCAATTCCCTGCTCTATGCCTTCATTTAAAATGTAGGAGAAAAAAGCAAATCTAGTTATAATGACTTTCATAAGTCAATTAGTCATTATTAATGCACTCTAAAGACAAGTGTGACAATTTCTTTAATTTGTTTTTGACATTTTTTTAATGTCCTGGATACAAATGACATTTTTAATTCTTTCTACAACTGTAAGTGATCAATTTGCTGAGACAACAGCTCACACATCCACCCCACCACCACCATTACAGCAATTAAACAGGACCGCTTGGCAGCTGGGGCTGAGGTTGAAACACTGAAACAAGCAAAAATAAAATCACACTTTACACTCATCTTAGGAGATGAAAAGTTTACTTAGAAATTGCAAACATTTAGCAAAGATAAGACATAAACACTATTTTCCATCGTCTACAGAAATACAGTAATTTATAGCTGGTTTGGTACATGATCACATGATAAAACAATCTAATGGAAAAAACCAATGGTTCGTTCTACTCTTCTGCCACTTGTAACAACTTAATAAGTGTACCAGTAAGTACTGGAAGACAGATGCAGAGGAAGATTAGAATCCTAGGGCTGTTTGTTAATACATATTATTATAAGAATAATATAAAAACAAGTCAGATATACAATTAACATGCAATTTAAGCTATTATTTTGAAGAAACAGGACAGAATTTAGTGAACACATTGAAAAATGTGTTAATAATGTGTTGTTATAGTGAGCATATCATGGTATTTTACATGGCATGGAATTTCTTCCTCCTTAAATAATGCTTGGCAAATTGGAACAGATTGAGCTAGTTCTACAGCAAATTTAAAATGAAGACAATATGGATAACTGTTAGATATTTTCTAAGTATACTAAATAATTTTTAAAGTACCATGATTTCATGCCTACCTCACCACCTCCCAATTCAAAATAAAGTCGTACTTTGTACCCTATGAACCTGCACTGTCCAATATAGCAGCCCTTAGCCACATGGCTATTAGAGCACTTGAAATGTAGCTAGTCAGAACTGACATGCAATGTAAGTGCAAAATACACAATGAATTTTAAGAACTTATGATGGGGGAAAAAACGGCAAAATATCTCCATAATTTTGTATACTGCTTATATACTGAAATGATATTTTAATATACCGGGTTAATTAAAATATAAGGTAATGTCACTGGTACCTTTTTTAATACACCTGCTAGAAAATTAAAAATTATGTATGTGGCTCCCATTTATTTCTATTGGACAGTGCTAATACAAATAATCTATACTCATATACTCATCATATTAGCCTTCGAATTTAGCATCATAATTTAAGCACTCTGGAGAACTAAGTCCCAGAACACCATAAGCACCCTCTGCACATATTTACTGCAAAATCTATTTTTATCCCTCTGCAAGGTATACATTTTAAGTATAAAAAGAATTCACAAAATATTTAATCCTTAAAATATGTGAATTAGTACACTGTGAGAGCTAAAAGAACGTCTAATGCAGACTGTTACATTGAGAAAAGTAGTTTAAGAGAAACAGCAATGCAATCAGAGGGAAGACAATTACTATCTTCAGTAAAATAAGTTAGCCACACTTATCTTTAATGCCCAGGATCTGCCTTTGCACCACAGATCAGATATGTAACTTGTCCATTTAACCATAACCTACAGGAAGATCTTAAAACAACATCAACTGCAACCTAAATACTCCATTTCTGGAAACTCTTCAACAATGTAAAGTTCATACACATGGTCCATTCTAATAGCAGAGTACACATGGTATCTGAGAGCCATCCCGTAAATTAAAGTCCCGCAGGGTTAAATAAAGTAAGCAACCGCTTAGTGTCCAAGAGACTTGGATTAAAAAAAATTTTTTAGAGGCTATAAAAAAAAAATCACTGACCTTTTATCATTTTCTTCCCCTCCTCTGTTTTTTTGTTTTTGTAGTAGTGTGCATAAATATCGGGCATATTTATACCACATCGTTTTTATTCTGTCCATCTCAAGTACAAGTTAATCTAGAACCCATTTAGTCCTTCTCCTAGGAACAACACACATCAAACTAGAACACTGACAGTGGTCACCACAGTCAGAAGCCAGCATCACAGTCAGGCATCAAGAACCTCGCCAGGAGGCAATGCCCAGTTACACTGGTGCTACACTCTGTTCTTCCCAGCTCAGGTTGGAATGTTTGTTTTTAAACTGTTTAAATGTGTTCACATTGGGCAAGCTCTGTCAAAAACGCTCTGAAAGCCACAAATTAAGAGATTCTGAAACAAATATCATTCATAAAAATTTCTCCCTCATATTAAAGATGCTCTGAGAAAACAAGGAAGTACAGGTTATTGAAAATAACTTCACATTTCACCACTACCACTTTTAAGACACTGGAAAGCAACTGAGATCTGGGGAGAAATGAGCAGTACCTAAGACAGGTAATACTAGGTCATACTAGGTATACCAATGCAGAAGCTGACTGCAGAAGTCTACAGCCATTCCCTCTCGAGTTCAGCAGCCTATTAGGACATTTACTCACATTTACTAATGTCTTGCACAAAAAGATACTGCTTAAACTTTTCCCATCTCCTACCTTCAGACCATGTTCTACACAAAAGTATTTGTATCGCATGTTACTAACTCCAGCCTAAATAAGCCTAGTAATTCATGTCAAATGATACAGTTTTTCAGTTCCAAGCATATATTACTCTAAAAATATACTCCTCCATGAAAAGATAACTGTTAGTTTGATGGCAGATGAATAATTGACTATTTATTGAGCACCTACTATGACTGCAGTCTATACTCATTCTTTAACCAGTAAGAAAAAAACACCTGCTTCAAACACCAGTGAGGGAAGATACTATATGAGCATTTCTTTTTTTTTTTTTTTTTTAAAGATTTTATTTATTTATTTGTCAGAGAGAGAGAGAGAGCGCGAGAGTGAGCACAAGCAGATAGAGTGGCAGGCAGAGGCAGAGGGAGAAGCAGGCTCCCTGCTGAGCAAGGAGCCCGATGTGGGACTCGATCCCAGGACGCTGGGATCATGACCTGAGCCGAAGGCAGCGGCTTAACCCACTGAGCCACCCAGGCGTCCCTATATGAGCATTTCTAATAGAAAGCCGTGTGAGTCACTATCTGAACATGTGAAATTGTTCATCCCTAGGGCATGAAAAAACCTCAGATTTATTACTAATCACTTTACAGGGATAAATTAACATTTGAAGAACGCCATATAGTACTTTGAGGAAGCGATGCCCATACATGAAATTAAGGCCGATTCCCTAAAGATATGGAAGAAAAGCCAGAATGTCATGGTTGATAATCATCCAAAGACAGAATAGTAGTCTACACAAATATCTCTGCTTAATTCAGGCAAATGGCACTTGTGTTAGGTTTCTAACTTTGCTTGAGGGGGCTGGTTTAATAAAGAAAACTACCTTTAAATAGGAGCACTTTAAGCAAATACAAAAATAAAAACCCTTTAAATAAAATTCTCTATAAAATCACTATATAAGTTCAAGTTCCAAATCTCATTTACATGTCCATACATACATGTATGTGAATACGCACACATACATGCCTTCAAAGTATCTGAATTTCACTTACGGTGTTTTGTGCAGCTGTATACCTTGCCTTTTATGTTTGAGCCGAATTGTGTATCTTCAGCACAATACTGTGTTTCTCCTGAAGCTGAGAATGTGGGCAATGTGAGGACACAGAGGTAAGCTACTTTCTAGCCTTCAGCAATTCTGACCTGTTGGATCCCTGCAAGGTACCAGGCACGATACGATGTACTGGACATGAGCAGGGTTTCTTTCAGGGAAGCTGAAGTTTTAAGAACCAAAACAGTTGTCAGGTTGAAAACCAAGAGTAATTTTCTGAACAGTATTTCCAAAAACAGAATGATGTCACCTAAAACACCCCCAACTTCTGCCCAACGTGGAAAACAATAGATTACAGAAATCGTTTCCATAGAAGACGTGTAAGAGAACATTCATAGGGCCACAGGGACTGAAGCAGCGAGACGAACAATGAGGCAGTCACAGAGCGTCTAGGAGCTACTGCACTGGTAGTGGTTTATAAAAAATACTATCTATACTAAAGTTTTAAGAGCTATTAATATATTTAGCGTATTTTTGCCTTTTCTTTTTTTGACACTGAATATAAAATTTTGTCCTAAATTTACTAAATCTTCTACACCCTGAGGAATAACAGATTAATGAAAGAAATGCCAGGGTTAGCTTTGTGAACCATATTATTGTCCAAAAAGCACAACCTATAAAGAGCTAATATTCTTGGAAGCACGAAGTTTCATCTCCAGACTAAGCTAATGCTCTCTATTTTTTTTTGAGCAAAGAGTTTGGTTTTAAGTGTTAACATGGCCTAACAAGAATACAGATGTCCAAATTGAGAGCCAGAGGCACACCCTGCCACACACACACACACACACACACACACACACACCCCAGATCTACAACTGACACAATGTTTTTCTGTCTCCACTATAAACTATGACATATTGCTGCCATTTAGGAATATATTATTCAACAGTCCTCGGAAAAGCACTTTGGAATCTTTACCTGTATATTTTTATGAAATTACAAGTTATTTGCTATCTTGAAATCGGGAATTTCTATTTCTCCCCTCTCCATACCCAAATACAACATGCCACATTTTAAATTTCATCTTAGTATTTACTTTTTTTCCTTCAACATGGAATTTGGAAGGGAATACTTAAAGTCCTTAAATCGAGGCAAAAGATTCATTTAGAACAATCATTTGGCCTTCTTGTAGGGCACAGTGCCACTCCTTCCCTTGACCCTGGGCTGCCCAGGCTTCATGCTTATCTTTAATTACACACATGCTTACCTCTAAATACAATGCCTCCGACCCCCAAAAAGTTAGTTGCTATAGGAAAAGAATGAATTCTTCTTGGTAGGGTGCTTAAAAATGCTAACTAAGAAATACAAACCAAAGCATCCTACCTGCTCATATTAGTATCTCATGAAAGGACACAAACTCCAAGGGACCAGACCTAACAACTGGAATCAATGTAACGAATTACAATCAACTGTTTGATAAAACTTCCATCCTTTGTTTTCTACCTGAACATTAAATATAATCTTGTTCCCTCTAGAAAGAAGAAAGGCACTCAAATTAACACAGTATGTTTAGCTATTTTTTAAAAGACATAGTGTGACAAGAATTTTCTTGTCTACTACTACTACTACTACTTTCTACTACCTTCATGCCCCTGAATTTATCTATGCCTTCTTGTGCCTCCACGTACACCTCCATTCAATAGGAGCACACTGAGAGTACATGTAGGCACGGGGAGGTGGCAGCACGCCAAGTACCAGGGTCTGCATGGTTCTGTTTGAGACATTTACTCAGAAGACACAAGTTAATAATGCTGTTCAAATTTTCTAGAATATTTTAAATACTTTAAAGTTCTAAAATATAATTTTCTAGTAACAAAATAACTGTAAGCTTACAAAAAACTTTCTGCAAAAAAAAGAATATATGTTATTCCTTTTTTTAACTAAATCTTTAGTATCTTCTATAATTAAGAGGGACTAAGAGATTACACTGTTGTACAGCAAGAGGCAGTTGTACTCCTAAATTATATTTAGCCCATGCCAGATACCATATTGTGCTACAGAAAATTATTACTTTTAATTTGTTCTCAACAATATTAAAAGTTCTCCTTATATACTAAGCATGAATTGACACTACCTGAATACGTGGAAATCACACAAAGTCTACCACCATATACGCTTTCCTATCAACTGCCACAGAAAAGTCCAGGAACTTTTGTTTTCCTATCTTGTGTCACATAAGCCCTCATCTGAAGATTTAAATAGCTCTGGGTGACAACTTGTATAGGTTTTATCCTATTAACAATGAAGTCCTGAATTTAATTAGAACCGTACCACAGGAGTAAGGGATATGATTTAGAGTCTGAGCCCAGGGTTTCCAAAGAGGGAATAGAAAATGCTAAAACCTAGAAAAGAAAAAAGGGATATTAACAGGTAACTAATCCTAAAATTTTAAAAAAATGACTTATATAGGTTTAAGAAATACCTAAAAGTTCCACAATTCAAGCTGGGGAGGAGAAAAGGAGAAGCATAAAATGACTATCCAGGCACAAATACAGATCACCAAGTCTTTGAAATCAAAGAATTTCTTCAAATGCCCCAGTGTCTCTGGCTCTGTTGGCAAGATCTGTCCTCTAATATTATAAATGAACAGAAAGTAGTGTTCTTGATGCAAACGAGCTTCGTTCTGTGAATTTTTAATATATATTTAAAGTACAGTTATTTCATAATTATAGAGCTGCATTTCTTGGCTGGGATTTAATGAGCTTAAACAAGGTAGTTAAATGAAGAAAAAAATCTAAACTACCTTACTGTGTATGTAAAAGCTCACCTGAAGTATCATGAATCGAGAATCTATCATTCATTCACAATCCATTGCTCTAATCTGTTAATTTCTCAATCATAACTCATTCTATGCATTACTCATGATCAATCTTTCCCTTCGTCAAACAGTTAATCATTTATTAATTTGATAAATATTTAATGAGTCCTCACAATGTGCAAGGCACACAGTATAATGTGGGAACACCATATTAACAAAATAGGTGTACTTAAAAAAAGGTGGGATGAGGGAGGAAGGTGGTGGTGAAGGTATTTACAGATCTTATTGCTTTTGGCTTGTCGGTAGTATTCTTGATCCACAGGAAGGTACCATAGCCTACTATTCTCCCAATGGAAGTTTGATGAAATGTGTGTCAATCCAAACTATCTTTTTGACAATGACTTATTTATAAGAAAAAAAAAAAAAAAAGACTGACAAGTCCCTGAAAATAGACACACCTTTCCACTGCATAAACTCATCCAAAGAGATGTTACCACACTCCAGCTAATGAGTGTAGATGTCAACCATTTAGAGAAAAACACAACCAGATAGGGCAATACTAGGTTCTTCTGTGAATGAACACTTGAAAAATGCAAATTTTAGAAATAAAGTAGCACATAAAAGTCACAAACAGTAAATATCCTTTAGATATTTGTACTTTTACTCCCTACTCAAAACGTTATTAGGAAGACAAGAGACCAAGGTATCTTATAGGATTGCATGGCTTCATAAAGGGGTGGATTAAGGGCCTTAAAACACATGAAGACAGATCACATCAAAGGTGGAGGCTATAAAAAGGTGGGGCCGCGATCAAACTGAGCTGATGTTTTATAGGGTCTTGTCTCTACTCCTGTCCTGACACTCTCACATCAAAGCATAAGAAGCCCTAGTACTTGGGATACTCAGACTGATGTGTGGAAAAAAGGTAAACTGAGTGAGGCCAGGATTTGACAGCATGTATTTAGGGGAATGGGCTGACTCTCATGCCCTCTCTGTGTGGTCTCCCCACCATGCCCTGCAGGTGCTGAAAATCACAAACTAATGGTTTTATCCACAGAGGTCTAGGTAGACCTTGAGGTATTTGATTCAAAATATGCTTTGTCCACAAAGGGCCACAGAATTATGTTCAAAATGATAGTTATTTTCTTACCTAAATATTATGAAAACTATAAAAGGTTAATTTTGCCCCAAGAGAGAAAAGCAGGTTCTGTCTACCAAGACGCAGGCTGAACAATTTTTCTGGTGTTCTTAAGTCTTACCGGACAGTTTGCTACTCATCAAAATCATGATGCACAAAAAGAACTCATTCTTCTCCTAAACTTAAGGCAGTGTGCCTCTCTCAAGCCCAGGGTTTCCATAATAGAAGACAGGAGAGGTCTGCCTTTCCCTAGGTCTGTCCCCTCACCCTACAGGTGACCTAGTGAGGAAAAAGGAGAGCAAGCAAAGTACGGCGGTCACACTTACTTAGGCCACTAGTACATTCCGCACACATATAGGACAATAGGCAGTTTCTGTCATTAGGGGAACTTTTAGAGGGGCAGTTCATTTTAGTATTTTTTTTGTGTGTGTGTGTGTGTGTGTGTGTGTGTGTGTGTGTGTCTATGTGTGTTTAATGGGGTATGAAACTCACTGGAAAGAGGACAGAGAGTATCTTCAGTACACATCCTCAAAATAAGACAATTAAGGAAAAACATACAAAAGTGAAAGTGTCAAAACATATGGAATGGATTGGGAAAATAAAGAAAAGGATATGTGGAGAGGAAATAACAAACACAGACCATTTACATGGGGGAAAATATATTAAGAAAGTAAACATTACCAGGCCCTTTTCCCACCCTGCCTCACAGACCTGAAAAACCCAGCCCTTATTATTGAAAAGATAAGATATAGCTGTGAGGTGGCTACTTTGGTACCTCATCCCTGATAAGTTTAATATCAAAGTCTTTAAGTTGTTTTTTTTTTTTTGTTTTTTTTTTTTAAAACAAAGGTTGAAGAACTAATCTTCAAAAGCTATTCTCTCCTCTGGCATTTACCAGCAAACTTTTAACAATTACTTCATAAAAATTTTGTAGTTTAAGTATATCCTTAGGAACTTAAATTTTTAAAAAGAAAGATTTTTATGGATACATTTCCATGCATATTTTCCCCACTTTTCATGGCGAATTTAAAAGGGAAATAAGTATTAGGAACTAAAAATGACATTTCAGGTTTAAACAACAAATGATGTTTATATGGGCTAACTTGAGTGTTTTTGGCCTGTACCAAATTCGAGGTAAAAAGAATCTATCAAAACTAGTAATAAAAATAATTTCCCAGTCCTGTAATTACATAAACTCTTATAATTCATTTTTCTTTTAAAATAACCATTTTAAAATGGATTACACATTAGAAGCATGTTTTTATATAAATTCCAATACTTCTGACTTTGGTTACATTGGTCAATAACTTGAATAGAGAAAGAGAAATGATTTATATTTTCACGAATCCATCTATCTGGCCACTTGATTTTCAAAACAATAATTAGATATGAGTAATTTTGAGCTTGTATTATTCTAAAGCTGAACAACATAAATTTTTAATTAAAAACAAACAAACAAACAAAAAAACCAGCCTATGCAGCAATTGCACCGAGTGGGGTAGACGTGTCTGTGAACCAGTCAGGAGAACCAAATGAGAAGAAGCTACACGTATAGAAATATAAAGGATGAGAAGTTAAGAAAAAAAAAATTAAGACTCACTGTTTAGCAGGAAGAAACTACACAGTTATTTTATCCCCAAAGGAATGCCAGTTCTTAACAAAATAAATAAATGAAACATTTACTACGGACTTTTAGCCTAAAGATGAAGACCACATCATAGCAAACAGTTCATGCAACTATGTAAGGAAGAAAGGAAAGCAATATTGCACTAAAAGGGTGACCTTGCAGAACTAATCCACCTCTTTCACTGACTCAACGTAACCAGCCATTTCCTGTAGGCATTGGCAAACCTGGCCTGCTCTACGTTCCGGCAGGTGGACAATACTTGATCGATGAACCTATGCTCCATTTCCAGGCCCCGGGAGTCAGGAGCTGGGGTCCGCTTCAGGCGTTTGGTTTCCTGGGAATAGCCTTGCTTGCCACAGTCATTCAGCCCATCCACCTCCATGGCCTGAGGCATGTGCGGGCCTGCTGGGGGGAGGTGCAAGTCACTCAGAGTCCCCCCAGGGCTGTCTGCAGGTGACAACTGGGTCACACTGTGAGGAAACCTACCACTTAAGTGATGCTGAAGGTAGAAAATGTGCCGCCTGGGAAAGAGGAGGGGGAGAAAGGGAACACCGAGAAGAAAAATCATTATCGTGAAGTCAAGATGTTCAGGGGAGAAAAAAAACACAATAGTAATAAGTTGATAATTTCAAAACATATAGTGCTCAGTTTGCTGCCCCCCCTTAGCGACCAGAGTTACCTGGAGGCAGGGAGGAGGAACAATTACCTAAGTCTCTGCATATTTAGACCAGAGTCTTACAAGCCCAGATTACTGGACTGTTTGTGAGAAAGAATCCTACATATGACCCCAAAGGGTTTTGGGTTTTTTTTTTTTTTTTTTGACCCCAAAGGATTTTTACACCATTGACTGAGATGATGCTAATCACTTGGAATTGTTACTCTTTGTAACCACAATACAAAATGAGAAATAGGTCTTAGCCCAATTTCTGCTATTAAAAAACAAAACAGAAGCAAAAATTAACTTCACTGATATCCTAAAACAGAAGTGATTTAGGAACAAGGGGATTAAATAGCTCATCCAAAGGCTTTTAGTCCATGGCCTCTATGTTCTGTATTTTCTTTAGTAAGAACATGTATTATCTAAAAACCAACTGAACTTTTCCTAAAACCCACCACTACAGTCTCATTAAATAAATGAATGAGATTTATTTATTTATTAGGGATGTGCTGGGCTCTGAGCAAAGCATGTAAAAGGCACAGCTCTTGCACTTCCTCTAAGGAGAGCAGTTCTCCTGCCCTTAGGCTCATCCAGAATTATTTGATTTTGTTTGTTTGCTTGAAGATTTTATTTATTTGACAGAGAGAGAGACAGCGAGAGAGGGAATACAAGCAGGGGGAGCGGGAACAAACTCCCCCTGAGCAGGGAGACTGATGAGGGGCTCCATCCTAGGACCCTGAGATCATGACCTGAGCCGAGGGCAGATGCTTAACAACTGAGGAGTTATTTGTTAACAGTGAAGATCTATGTGTCTAATCTGCAAAAATTCTGACTCAGTGGGGGTGCACATCTGCTGTTCACAACTGGTAAACTACATAGATTCTAGGTTGTTCTATCTCATTATTTATATTAGCAACTCTAAGCCCTTGAAAGAGAATTCTGTTCATTTTCCCAGCATATTCTGGAGTAGACAGGGGGCATATGATTTATCCATTTTATAGAGGATAAAACTTAAAGAACAGATAAGGTGCCTCAGTGCAATGAATGAAGAGCCAGAAACTGGCCTGTATAATATAGAGGTCATCTAAACTGTCACTTCTCCCCATGCCTCACCCCAAATTTCAATTAATCTTTATAGAAGGCTTCTGCTAATAGCTATCTTTTTTTTTTTTTTTTAAAGATTTTATTTATTTATTTGACAGAGAGAGATCACAGTAGACAGAGGCAGGCAGAGAGAGAGAGAGAGAGGGAAGCAGGCTCCCTGCTGAGCAGAGAGCCCGATGCGGGACTCAATCCCAGGACCCTGGGATCATGACCCGAGCCGAAGGCAGTGGCTTAACCGGCCACCCAGGCGCCCCTGCTAATAGCTATCTCTTAACACAAATATAATTTTTAAATTTTCTCAGCCTTGCTACTGATGCACCTAAATATAGAATAGCAACAGAAATCTATTAACGCCAAAACAATATGGAAGTTAAGATCTTCTCTCTAGAAAATGTAGAGGAAGAGTGTCTTATTTTTTTTTTTTATTTTTATTTTTTTTTAAGATTTTATTTATTTATTTGACAGAGAGAAATCACAAGTAAGCAGAGAGGCAGGCAGAGAGAGAGGAGGAAGCAGGCTCCCTGCTGAGCTGAAAGCCCGATGTGGGGCTCAAACCCAGGACCTGGGATCATGACCTGAGCCGAAGGCAGCGGCTTAACCCACTGAGCCACCCAGGCGCCCCAAGAGTGTCTTATTTTTACGAGAAAAATTTTTTTCATGAAGGTGCCAAAGAGGGGAGTCTTCCATCTTCTAAATACGAGCAGCAGCTGAACGCATCTCCTCAAATAGCCTACAAGAGAGACTAGACTGGCAAAAGGGGGGCAAATCTCAGCAACTTTAAAAATATAAAAACATACAAATATTTAAAATGCCTACCTCCTGCCTGGCACAGCAAGTCCTTTGTTTATAAACAGAATCCTCTAGTCTGAAATAGAATCCATATTTATAGAGATGGAGATGCCTCAAAAAAGAATCAATCGGGGGTTCCCACACCTGGACTTCATCCCAGTATGACAGTTATTTTGAGGTCAAATGTACTCAGAACCCACATTCTGAGGTTGTTCATTTCTTTTACTGCTTCCTAATAATCCTGCCCTGTGTGTCAAGAGCTTATACTTAAGGAAACTTAATTTGCAGACTATCAATAAGCTTAACTATTCTCAAGGCCTAATCAATGGTCTACATCCGACTCTGCATCAAATTTACCTGTTAAGTTTTTTTGGTTTTTGTTTTTTTAAAGACTAGATGGCAGTGTTCCATCCCAGATAGATAGATAGATAGATAGATACAGATATCTATCTCTCTCTCTATATATATATCAGAATCTCCAAGGAGAGAGTTGAGAAACTTCTGTTCACAGTTTGGAAGTAACAGAGGCTACTCTGTTGGACAGTCAAGCTTGAATACCCCCAACCTAAACATTAGGCAGAGATCTGCATGAGGAACCTCATATTGAAGATCACGAGGAAGAAGGATGGTAGCATAAACTCCTCTGAATTCACGCAAAGCTCCACGATCAGTTACCTACCACCTGAGCAGGCAGGCGGAAGACAGAAGACCTTCTACAGCTCTCATGAACTCAAGCAGTTCCATGCAGAAAATAGATTTTCTGTCCTCTTACCTGTGACACCAAAGGGTTTCATGTCCTGGGTAGGAATCAATAAGATCAGTGCTAAATTCAACTTCTTCTTCTAGAAGACGGGGAAGATTTATCCTCGCTTCCTCTGTTGAAGCTGCTGCTTCTTCATCTTTTAGAAGAGCTGGCTCACTTCTCAAAGGGTTTTGCTCCAATACAGTACCATCTATCACAGTTTGGCTAATCAAAGACTTTAACAAAAACTGGCGGTAGTGAAATCCACTGTGGTCTGAAACATGCATGGATGCCCAGTGTTTAGTAGAAGAGAGTTCATCAAGAAGAATCTTGTAGGAAGAAAAAAGGGAAGTGAGAAGAGGAACTGCTAAAGGAATTTCTCCATTAATGCTTCCCATTTCTCTTTGATTTGTTCCTTGTATTTTTTGGTAACATTGTTTCTATCAATACTTTGTATACAATGTCCAACACAGTGGTATCAGTCAGTGTAAGCTCAGTAAAGGCTAGTTTCCCCTTTCCCTAATAAAGTTGTAAGACGTGTGCGTGTATATACACACACACACAGACATACACAATTTAAGGACTTATTTTTCATTCTTTCTCTGGACCTTGATCAATCACATTCTGATTGGCACATACATAGAAAAACTATTCTAAAATAATGATGAACATTAGGGTGTTTATTTACAAGAATGCTGATGTTGAGAGAAAATATAAACTCAAAGGTTACTTTGATGAACTTTAATATTTAATGAACATTACAATATCTAACTTATTATTTGTCAAACAACTGATTCATTGTATTATTTGTTCTTCACTGTAAGTGCCATGAGGGCAGAGACGGTCAGTTTTGTTCACTATTAACTCTAAGGGCTTAGTACAAAAAATATGATGCATTAGTAACAGGAATTTTCAAGAGCGCATGATTTTCACTATTCATCTCAAACTCAATTAACATCAATGATAAATGATTTTTTTTTTTTAAGTAGAGGAGACAAAATTCAGCAGTGAATTAAGTCTTTGTATTATCAATCCTGCAAACTAAGCAACTTCAAATGGAATAATTAAAAAGAAAAGCAGCAGTTATGAAAAAATAAATTATCTGGCAGTGTCTTGGACAAGCAGCAAATGCAAATGGATTCTGATCAGCAAAAGCTATATTGAGGGCCTCCCACATGCCATTAGAGGACTTTCAGACCAGTTAAGTAAAAAAGACATATACTTGCCAGCAGTGAATAATACAGACAGCACAAAGCCCAAGTGCTCCTCCTCTATCTGCTTTTCAAGGGTCCCACGCAAATGCCTTCTCTCATACCGAGAGTCCTCTCCATTCCTCACGGTTCCTTTCTTCCCTAGAAGAAATCTCTCCCTCTCCTGAACCTCCATGGTTCCTGTGTGCTCTACTATACATATAGAATGTCTGCACATCTTTTCATCCCCACTAAATTCTGTAAGTTGTTGAAGATATTTATTCATTCCTAATTAATGCTTCCAACATTCTATACTCAATGGCATCAGAGTGAACACATAAGTATTTTATGAATGAATCAACGATTGAACTGAACAATTTGATGAATTAAGTGACTAGTAGAGAGGAACAAGATTACTCCCAGCAAAGGACAGTTGATATATATCAGGGAAATGCTTTAAGCCTCTCCTTTAAATTCTAATGAGTTTATTCAAAGCCAAATAGGTTTGTTCCAGAGCTGGTGAATCTCTGAGAAATGGCAAACAAGACTGTTCATCTGGTGAGCAAAACAGCACCAGATAAACTTCCACCTTAGAAAAATATATACTAACCCTGAGGTTATTACATCTTTGAAGAATTAACCTGCAGGATATTTAGGCAGTAATACATCAGCTTTTTAATTCTGGTTTGGTAGGGTTTCTTAATACAGATTGAAAAGAGTACAAAACTGTTTCAAAGGAATTTACGTAACATGAAAAACTTTTAGATTATTTCTTATTGCGCGTTTCTATATGTAAAATTTTCAATTATTTTAATTTCGAGACAAAATAATAGCACATATATGATAAATTTTCAACAATATAAATGTAATTCCTTTAAAAATTTTTCTCAGACTTTTTAAGAGAAAAATTCACTATATTCTTTGCCCTTCCTATATTTAAGAGGCATACTAAATGAGAAAAGAAACTTCAACAGGAATTTTGGGGCATTTTTTTTACTAAAATCAAAAGGCGCAGAGATATAAACAATATTTTTTCCCAACATTTTCTTAGCTATTCTTGAAGTTTTATTCTTCCTAATGTACTTTAGAACCAGTTTTTGAAGTTGAAAAATAAACTGGTGGTTTTCAGTATATATACAGACTTGTGCAGCCATCACTGCTGTCTCTTTTCAGAACATTTTCATCACCTCCCAAATTCCTATTAGGAGGGTCCTATTCCTATTAAGGGTCCTCTAAATCTCCATTCCCTTCAGCCACTAATGTGCTCTGCCTATTCTGAATGTCATATAAATGAAATTATAGAAGATGGGCATTCTGAACCTGGCTTCTTGCCATCAGCATGTTTTTAAGGTTCATCCACATATCAGGACTTTGTTCCTTTTTATGACTGAATAACATCCCATTGTAAGGATATACCACACTGCATTTATCTACTCCTCAGATATTGGACGTTTGAGTTGTTACTTGTTTTGGCTATTATAAATTATGCTGCTACAAACACTGCTGTAACGAGTTTTCCATTCTGTGGGATATATACCTGAGAGTAGAACTGCAAGGTCATAGGTGGTAATTCTAGTTTTAATTTTTTGAGGAAATGCCAAACCGCTTTCCACAGCGGCTGCATCATTTCACATTCCTACCAGCATGTATAAGGGTCCCAGTTTCTCCACAACCTTGTCAGCACTTTTAACTTGTTTTTGTTTCAGCCATCCTACTTGGTATGAAATGATATCTCACTGTGGTTCTGATTTGCATTTCCCTGATGGCTAATGATGCTGAACATCTTTTCATGTCTTTACTGGCCATCTGTATGTCTTTTTTTACAGAAATGGCCCTATGTGCTTTCTCAGGTGACATACCATTATCAACTTTTAATTGGCTAGTAGTAATAAATTCTGTTCAACTTTTGAGTTTTTCCTCTCACCCCACCCTCACAAATGAGGCTATTTTAAAATTTACTTAAATAAATATCTACCTAAAACACACACTCACCACAGAAAATAAAAAACTCGTAATTTCATCCTCTAGCACTGTTCACAATTCTTTATTCTCTCTCTCTCTCTCTTTTTTTTTTACTAGAAAATGAATACGTGTATGTATTATGGAAACACAAGCCAATATATCTGTAATAGCACTGTGTGTGTGTATATATGTTAAGCAGTTACAATATGCCAAGCACTGCTCCAAACACTAAGATCTCATTCAAAGCTAATAATATATTAAAAAATTATATTAGGGCCATCTCATATTTAGTTTTAAAGATTCTTATCCTATACTGAACTTTTTCATTATTTTATTTTTTTAAAATTTTATTTATTTATTTGACAGACAGAGATCACAAGTAGGCAGAGAGGCAGGCAGAGAGAAAGGAGGAAGTAGGCTCCCTACTGAGCAGAGAGCCCGATTCGGGGCTCGATCCCAGGACCCTGAGATCATGACCTGAGCCGAAGGCAGAGGCTTTAACTCACTGAGCCACCCAGGCGCCCCTGAACTTTTTCTTTAAATACTCTTCCAAAATATAATTTTTAGTAATAATAAAATATTCCAATATGTGGTGAACTGCAATGTAACTGATCTGTTATTATTGGAGGGTTAGACTGGTTCTACCTTTCCACTATTATAACTAGCATTTCTATATATCAAACTTTCATATTTAATAGCCTGTGTTTATTGAACACTTAGTACGAGCACTTCTGGTGGCCACTTTACGTGGATTTCCCATTTAATTCACATCACTCAGTAAGGTAGGAATTTTCACCTGTCCCATTTTACTGATGAAGAAACTAAAGTTAGTGAGGTTAAGAAATTTCTCCAAGGCCACAAACCAAAATGGTGGTATAGTCAGGATTCAAATTAGGTCTGTCTGACCAATGAGTGGAGCCTTTAATTACTACACCACCATACACCGGTATTTCTTTAGGATGAATTCCCATAAGCAGAAATCCTAGATGAGAAAGAACACAACTTTTTTTGTAGAGTCAGATAAATGCTGCCATTCTGTCCTTCAGTAAGATCCCACCAATTTCTATGATGCTTGCTTTCATAGCCTTATCAATGCTGTATACCAGCACTTTAAAAAAAATTTTCTTGGGGGGTGCCTGGGTGGCTCAGTCAGTTCAATATCTGCCTTAGGCTAAGGTCATGACCTTGGGGTCCTGGGATTGAGCCCCACATCATGCTCTCTGCTCAGTGGGGAGTCTGCTTCTCCCCCTCTCTCTGCCCCTTCCCCCAGCTTGTGCTGTCTCTTTCTCAAATAAATAAAATCTTAAAAAAAAAAAATCGTTTAAAATTTCCCAAGTAAAAAGATGACAGCTCATTTTATATGTACTTTTTTTTTTTAAAGATTTTATTTATTTATTTGACAGAGAGAGATCACAAGTAGACAGAGAGGCAGGCAGAGAGAGAGAGAGAGAGAGAGAGAGGGAAGCAGGCTCCCTGCCGAGCAGAGAGCCCGATGCGGGACTCGATCCCAGGACCCTGAGATCATGACCTGAGCTGAAGGCAGCGGCTTAACCCACTGAGCCACCCAGGCGCCCCTTTATATGTACTTTTAAGCTGCTTTAGACCAGTGGTACTTCTGTGATGACTGCCTCTAACAGACAAAGCACAGGAGGGCATGATCTCCTAGCGGGGCCCAGTGGCTTCTAAGAACAGAAAGAGGATTGTGCAAATTCAGCATTCTTCACTGAGACAGCTGCAGTGGCAGGGGGAAAGGAAGAGTATGGAGCTCAACCAAGGGCAGGGCATAGCCGGTGGACAACATGTGAGCCTAGCAGTGGACTCAGGCCGCTGAATCAACACACCACTAATGAGTTGTCATCTTCAATATCAGATAGCCTCAAAAAAACAAGAATTTCACTTTACCCCCGTGTTCTTGATTTTAAGGGAATGCCACTTTAAAGGGTCCACATCAAGGCAGGCAGGTCTCCAAAGACCGTTCAGCTCACCTGGACTCTGCCTTTCTCTTTATACTCAGTCCCCATGCACCTTCCCAGCCCCTACACACTATCAAGTTGTGGAGTTGAGATGACCAGACTCCGTAAGAACTCCCCTATCTCCCACATCCCGCCAGATGACTTGAACTTGTTCCTCCGGACTCCTGACAATGTAGCAGCCTTCCTTCTGGCAGCTGTTTCCAATGAGCCCAGCCTAGATGAGAAGCCATTTCTGTGCTCCCACTGTCCCCCGTGCTTCCCTCAGCTCCTGCGAGGGTCAAACTGCTTTGTGAGTGCTGGTATCCACTTCCTCAACTAGATTTTCAATTTGTTGAGAGCAATCTCGCTGTCATTATGCCACACCCAGCATATAAGGCATTGTCTGGGAATGAAAGAGTTTCAGTACTTTTTCATGAATAAATTACATTGAGTTGATCAAGCAAACTGGGAGTCAGTTTCACCTAAACCTTCTATCTGTGAGGAACAGAGAAAGGAACTAAAATACAGTAAGCCTCTATTAGGTGCCCAGTACTTTACACACATGAACTCAAATTGTCAGAATAATCCACTGAGGCAGGCAGTGGAGCTGGTATTTCACAGATGAAACATGAAAGCCTTACTTTTCACACATAGCTAGTAAGGCCAAAATGTGAAGCCAGGTCAGTAGGATTCTGTCTTTGCTCTTTCCACTCCTTTAAGGGGCCTCCCCTCCTGAAACACACAACTGGGGGGAAGGGCTACTCTTCCAGAACCGTTGGCTTAAAATTCCCCAGAAATGAAAACTCTTATTTACACTGGAGGAATCTCTGGCTAGGACACAGAGTGGGGAGAGGGGGATGAAGGAAGGGGCTGGTGAACGAAAGGAGAGAATGTTTCCTAGTTAATCTGAAAGTACCACTTGAGGTATTCTGGCCCCTTTAAGTCGTCTCAAGCCTGAGAAGCTCTCAGAGCAGGGCCCTACATTCTTACGGCACTGAAACGTAAGAAGTGAAGAAAAATATAGAGAAGCTATAGTACGTAAGAAGGAGAAAAGGATACCTGGTTCTTGTCCTGATGAATAGTAAGTGACGCAACTGTGGCTAAGTCTAAGCCATTAACATTCTCTGGAAACTTTGATCTCCTCATTTCTAAACTGAAGGGTCTAGGCTATGATAGCTTCCAACTCAGCTCTGTCTCCAGATAACCCCCTGAGCCCCGTGAAAAATACTGATCTTAAATCCTACCCTCTCCCCAATTTAGTAGGCCTGGGGTGGGACTCAGAAATCCTAATGGAATTTATAGACTTGGGCAAGTTTGGGAACAGCAGGTGAGGTCTCTTCCCTCCCCAGGAGAGGAGATGGTGAGAAGGCAGCCAGCTGATTCAGCACATTAAGTCACACAAGCAGAGACCACTAAGAAAGAGCAATTCCAGCGCTATAAGGCCTAATAATCCCTTCCTGTTTCAGAGCAAAAGGAATTATGCTCAGTCTTCTTACTGCTTAAACTTGTCCTCATTCTACCAATATACTAACCCCAAGAGTGCCAGAAACTGCACTGGTAAGAAATGCAAACTTTTTAAATTGCCGGGGTTTCCTTGGAGGGATCAGTTGCTAGATCCTTCCCACGCTGCTAGGTCATTAGTTCCTCTACTTTCCTCCTTAAAAGCTCTTCTGAGGAGGAACTACTATCAGAATATTTAAAGGGCACACAGGGAATGTGGCTCGGGAGATGAAGAACAGCCTTACCTTCACGTCTAGCTTGGCCAGGTGCTGGAGAACCCAGATGCGATGGGACCAGGCATTGTAGTTGCTCGGGTATCTGCCTGCTGCTTCGCCACAGACTTCCATCTCTTCTTGGATCAGTCTCTGTGTCCTTTCTGCAGGAACTGTTCCCAAGTTTCCTTTCGTCACAAAGGAAGGCAAGGAGGTTTCCTGAATGAGCTGTTGTAGCACCCATCGCCTGTGAAGGTACATGTGGGAATGAAAATGAGGAAAGAACATAAACCGGAGAGGTGCAAAACAATGCAAAATGCAAAACAGTGCAAAACAATCCCTGTCCATGAGCCCAATTTTGGGGGAGTGGGATTATTCTGTTGTTTTTGTTTTTAAAGATGTAATTAACTTCGGCAGCATGGACGGGGAGGAGGGGGAAGAAAGGACAAAGAGGAAAGAGAAACCTTTCTAGAACATTAAAATTTGTCAGAAAGAGAATGCCTCAACTCCAATATAACAACTCAGTTTGAGTTGAACTGGAGTTCAAATAGAACTCCACGTGGCCAGAAAATGCAAAGACAAGGTGCGAATGTGGAGGGGGACTGCGTGGTGGAGGGGATATTAAGTAATGGCTGGTAAATACCAGAGGAGGAGTCACAGTTCACATCTTTAATTACACTTGCACGCCTCACCCTATGTGTATTTGCCGCAAACAAGAAGCTGCATTGTGACTGCTTTCATTAAGCAGGATTTCTATGTTACAGCATAGAATCTGGGAGGACACAGATACAATATAATTAGTTACAACTATGAGGAGGTTTTAAAATGTCTTTATCCACAAATATTCCCTTGTCTAAGATTTTCATTAGCACACTTATTTAAATGAAAAGCATTAAAAAAGCATCTCTGGCCACTTAACGTGCTTAGTTTTTACAAGTATTTTCTCGAGCATTCTTTTAGATTAAAAATTTCCAACCCGGAAGTTACTAGAAATTGAGTAAGAAAACTCATTTTGTCATTTTCAAATAGAAGTTTTTTTTACTTAACTTATAAAACAAAAGCTTGCTTTATATAAAATATTAGACAAGCCTAGAAATTGGTGAATGCATATTCAACACTGCCCTCCCCAGCCACCGCTCCTTTCCAGACCTCCACACACACAACCACAGGCCTCTTTGAAGTGCTATCCCAATTCCTACTAAGAAAAAACAACCAGCATGGAAGCAGCTGATCTGCAGTGCTAGCCAAAGGCAAGATCATAGTGAAGATACCTCAAACTGACTAAAATCCTAAAAATGCTCAGGATTTAAGAAAAGTTGTAAGCGGCTTAGTAAACCGAAAACAGATTTCTTTGAAGAATTTCCCCGCTGACCCCAGGAAGCCAGCCCACACCATCTCATTTAGTCAAAACTGAGTAGTTCCACAGAGTCCAAGAGGAATGCGCTCCAGAGAGCCAGGGTGGCGAGGAGACTTTTCACGTGCACTGGGGCTGACTCAGGCCTTTACGCTAAAAATATTCTCTGCATTTACAGTCTTAGCAACTTCAGCGCTGCCTCTACACCACTCACCTCAGCCGCCCTTATTTTCCTTATTTTGTTAATTTTAATAACCACAGCCATCACCACAACCATCCATACCAGAAACATATCTGCATGAATTATAAAACCCAAGTTCCTCATTATAGTTGACCATCTCAATGCCATTTCTATGACTGCTCAGATAGTTCATAATGAACAGTAACAGCTAAAATTCGCTGAGCATTTAGTATGTGCCCGGCACTGTGGTAGTGTTAATATACATTATTTCATGGAAAGCCAACCATTAACTCTGAAATAGGTGTAATTATTATTTCCACTTTATGAATGAGAAAACTGAGGCTTGAAGAGCTTAAATCATTTCTGACAGTCACACAGGGAGCACGTGATGGCATCTGGAGCTGGAAAGGAGTTAACTTGAGTTTAGAATTCACACTCTGAACCCGTATGTGACTCTGCTTGACACGTGTTTCTCCAGCAATTCTGAACCCTCGAGACCTACGGTGTAAAGTAACCACACCTGTGAATCCATGTTTCTGGACTCTTTGGAAATTTAGTTAAGGCCAGTTTTCCCAGATGCAAGTCCTTAATTGGATTTAAAGTGCCAGAGAGGATGAGCTCTTTTCTGTAAAAGAAAAATGAAAAGAACCATTACTCTACCTTTCCATCCAAACATACTGCATGGCTATTAACATAACCTCACTGGGAAGAAAATAAGAAAACAAGAAACTCATTAAGTATCACACACAGTAATCAGAATATATTTTTGTAATCTCACAGTAACAGGATTCATAAGCAGAAACAGAAGCTCTTAAATCGACAGCGGAACTTTAGTTAACCTATTTGGGAAAGGGCAAAGAGGTTTTCTGGCTATTTCATTTCCAAAACTTACAAGGCTGGACATCAGTATCTGTAAGGCAGATCCAACACTGGTCAAGAATTGTTCTAGCTTCCTAAGCTAAGTTCATTACCAAAAATACATAAAGAGCAACACACAGCATGATTAAGGTGTAAGGAAAAAATCATTCATTAATCACTATCTTAACAAAATTACTATTTTTATTTTTTAATTTTCCCTCTGTCTTTCCTCATATACATATACATTTTACCATATAATTTTCTATTCTGCTTTATAGCTTAAAGAATTATTCCATGGTTCTACATAATCTTTAAAGCAAACATTTAAATCAAATAGTTTTCATTGAGTGGCTATGCTATTTTTCCTCTTTGGTTATAGACATTTAGGTTGCTTCTAAGTTTTTACTTTCCTGAAATAGAAATTTGTGCTTAAGATGTCTTTCATTTCTGCTACTACTTAGGGTACGTTCCCAAAGATATTATTACCAGGTAAACTGCCTGCACGGCCCTTGATACACGAGACCATTCCTTTTTGAAATACAAATACAAGTAAGAGCAATGTGAGGTTTTTGTTGTCATTTTAAAAGTGTTCAAAGCTCCCATGCAGTTATAAAGAATGTCATGCAAGAGCTCTCCACCTGTTATTTCTCAAGTAAATACAATTTAAGTTTTGATTTAACTTCTCAAATAAGTTGATAATAAGCTCTGATATTACTGATTATACTCCTAATTAATTTTCAGTGTATCTATTATAATGAAATTAGATCATTTACTAGAATTTGTTCATCTTAAAAAGTCCTACCTGTGGTAGGGTTGATAATTCATTTATTTTAGAGAACTTTAATCCCAAGAAGACGAGAGCCCAGATCACATACCTCACCTACTTAGATGAACTTAGCTCCTAATGACCACTATACATTTTCTTTCCAACAGCAATGTGCTATTTCTAACATTTATTTGATAAGGAAAATAACTTCCTTCTTAGTGAAAATACTGAACAGTGATGACAAATGTTTTTATTTTACAATCATTTTAGGTTAGGCACTTCACTCCAGGATATAATTTCAAGTGATACTAAGAAGGTTTATGGATACTTTAACAAATGGGTTTATTGACTATTTTTCTTTCAATGTACAGGAAGTCTGTGTGGCATTGAAAGGGTATTTAATGCAGCAGCCAGTTACTTTTGCAGTTCTGCAACCTTTTTCTTCTGAAATCAGTAAGGTCTCATTATACAGTAAGTCAGGATACCTATAGTGTAAAAAGGGGGAAAATATTATTCTATATAATTGTATTTATAATTCTTTGTACTTCAGTGTTTCTCAAAGTAGGTCCTTAACTGCAACATCACCATCACTTGGGACTTGTAAGAAATACGTATCTCAGGCCGCAGCCCAGACCCGGTGAATCAGAAACTAGTGACAAAGCAAGGTGTTTGAACAAGCACTCCAGGTGATGCACACCAAAGTTTAAAAACCGCTATGGTGTGGAATTTGCCACATTAAGCCTAATTTCCATTTATTAAATTAAAAACCTCTCCTTATTACAACTATCTATACTCCCATCTATATGTATGGGGAAATAGTCCAAATTTTCTTCAGTAAAGACGAGTCACTTTATACCTGAATCTTTAAAAAGTTTCTTAAATTAGGGTTCCTTAAAAAAAAAAAATAAAAAGAAGATTTTATTTATTCATTTTGAGAGACAGAAAGAAAGCCAGCAGGGGAGGAGCAGAGGGACAGAGAGAATCTCAACCGGACTCCATGCTGTGCGCGGAGACTGAC
The DNA here is from genome assembly GCF_002288905.1 of Enhydra lutris kenyoni. Lineage (NCBI taxonomy): Eukaryota > Metazoa > Chordata > Mammalia > Carnivora > Mustelidae > Enhydra > Enhydra lutris. The sequence goes on from NW_019154117.1 coordinate 10,951,437, forward strand.
GTAGGGCTCCATCTCAGAATCCTGAGCCCATGACCAGAGCCGAAATGAAGAGTCAGACACTCAACCCACTGAGTCACCCAGATGCCCCTGTGGGTGCTCTATTAATTTATTTTGCACAAAATATTTGGGAAGATATCTTAGCCTAAAAGAACGCCAATCAATGGTATATGTGGATGCTTAAAAAGATCACCTGATAGAATAATAAAAAAGGAAGCAGAATTTAAATATCAATTCAATAAACATTCCTGGCCACAGGACTCAACACTGTAGGCATTGAATATTATCAAAAAATTCTTAAAAATAATCTTTTTTTTTTTTTCAAAGATTTTATTTATTTATTTGTCAGAGAGAGAGAGAGAGGGAGAGAGAGCAAGCACAGGCAGACAGAATGGCAGGCAGAGGCAGAGGGAGAAGCAGGCTCCCTGATGAGCAAGGAGCCCGATGTGGGACTCGATCCCAGGACGCTGGGATCATGACCTGAGCCGAAGGCAGCTGCTTAACCAACTGAGCCACCCAGGCGTCCCATCTTTTTTTTTTTTTTAAAGAGTTTATCTATTTCTTTGAGAGAGAGAGAGAGAACAAGCACAAGAGGAATGAGGGCGCAGAGGGAGAAGCAGACTTCCTGCTGAGCAGGGAGCCAGATGCTGGGCTCAATCCCAGGGGCTCTGGAATCGTGACCTGAGTTGAAGGCAGACATTTAACCAATTGAGCCACCCAGGCGTCCCATAAACAAAATTTTTAAAGATGACTTAAAAAAGGAATATAGTAAATGATTACATTATAGCCAGCACTTAACCAAGAGATATAATAAAAGAAAATCAAGTGCTCGAATACATTCAGTAGGGATCTATCTTGAGAAAAATTTCAGTCCCACATGGGTTCAAAAAGTGCTCTACGTATCTCAAACAAGCTATACATGTAAACATTATGTGCTCTGGAAAATGTCTGGATAAGTTGGAAAAAAAATAACTCTTGTGATGACAAAGTCACTGATGTCAATAAGCCATGTGAGACATCGGAATTAAATTGTTTAATGAAATTTGAGTAGGAAAATGACAAATTAATAAATTCAAATACTTCATTTAGCGAGTTATTTTAAAGGTATCTAACTAAATTTAAGAAGTAAATAACATATTAAGATATTTGCTTATTTCATGCACATATCTTTAAGTTTACATATTGATATTAGCCTAAAATAATTTTTTTGGACTTTCTTTACTGAGGAAATGGAGTACTGCCTTCAATTTGAGGTGGCTTTATTTTCAGGCATATTGACTAAGCTGGGCTTTGAGATTCATCCTTAAAGCCTTAGGTGATCCACTGTAAACAGGAGGAAGGAATAAAACAAAGGTCAAATAAATGTGGGCGAGAAGTATACAGGTAAGGAAAAGGCCACGTGTGTTGTGTTGTAAAGAGGAGGGGTTGGTAAGGAACAGGCAACGCTGTATGTGCAATCCTGTGCGATATTACGGGAGGGGTTTTCTAGCTCTACAAAGTTCTTCTTACTATTTTTTTTTTAAAGATTTTATTCATTTGTCAGAGAGAGAGAGCACATGAGCAGGGGGAGCGGCAGGAGGAGGTAGAAGCAGGCTCCCCGCCGAGCAAGGAGCCCCACGTGGGGCTCATGGGATCATGACCTGAGCCAAAGGTAGATGCTTAACCAACTGAACCACCCAGGCATCCCTGGTTTATCTTATTTTTTAAAGTTTTTGTGTCTTCTCTCTATCTCGAGGTATTAATTATGGTTTCCCTCTGCTGTCACTTGATTTAAAACCTATAGGAAACCAGTGGTTATGTGTATCTGTCCATGGCAAAATCTCCACTGGCTAGCTCAGTACTTGGCACACAGTATAACGGAATAAACAAATGCCATCTTTTCCCCATGCATCTTTAGTTATTCTGTCTGAAATAACAGTAATGATAATAGTAAGAGTCATACTCCTAAAAATCACCACTTACTGAACACTTCTGAATCAGGCACTGTGTTAAGTGATCTACATACATTATCTAAATTAATCCTCAAAACAATCCTGTATTAAGTTGAAATATAGGAAATTGCCAATACTCGATTTTTTTTTGTTTTTTGTTTGTTTCTTTAAATAAACTTTTGGGGTATCTGGCTGGCTCAGTTGATAGAGCACGAGACTCTTGATCTCATGTAAGTTTGAGCTCCACGTTGGGTATCGAGACTACTTAAGAAAATAAACAAAATCTTAAAGTTTTAATCTGGGAATTGTTTTAAATTCACACAAAGGTTGTAAGGATAGTACAGAGAACTCTTGCATATGTTGTACCCAGCTTCCCTTATTAGTAATACATTATTATGGTACATTTGTCACAACTGATGAATCATACCTGTAAATTACTATTGGAAGTCCATACTTTATTCAGAATTCCTTACTTTTTACCACATGTCTTTCTTCTAGTCCAGCATCCTATCTGGAATATCACATTATATTTGGTTATGTCTCCATAGACTCCTCAGAGCCAGTTTTTATGAGTACTAACGAGGTATTTTATTATGTTTTTCTTATGGTTAGATAACTATTTTGAGGAGGAAGAGATCACAAAAGGTAAGTGCCATCTTTATCACATCACAGTCAGGGGCACAAAATACCAGCATGACTTGTCACGGCTGACAGTGACCTTGATTACCTGGCTAAGATGGTCCGTGTCCGGTTTCTCCACTGTACTTTTTGGAAGAAGTTACACTTAAGGAGGAAGGTCCTCGAAGGCGGCTGCCTAGATAAATTATTTGGAATCCTTCTATATGAGAGATTTGTCTGTTGTCTACTATTTGTCAGTTATGTCAGTATGAACATCCATTTTATACTTTAGGGTACAACCCAATTTTATGTTATTTTATTGCTCAAATTGTTCCAGCTTTGGCCACTAGAAGCCTTTGACATATTTCCATCATTTTGTTTTTTGAGCACTTCCTTACTGTCTGGCTCTTCGAGATGTTCCAGACAAACCTTAGAGATTTCCTGCCTTGGTCCTAGAATCAGACATTTCTTCACAAAGCCTGTTTCCTTTTATTAAAGAATGGTGTAAGACACCGGGATCTGGATGCTTAGGTTGAACTATTTTTGTTTTATAAAAAAACAATTTCACATGGCACAACATAGTATTACCTCAGTTTTACCGATGAGAAAACTGAAGCTGGAGGAGAATTAGTAACTTATACTGAAGATCTATGGATTCAAAGTGCCAGAACCAGACATCAAATCCGCATAAAATAAAGTCACCAATTTTAACAGGCTATGAGTAAAGGACATGATCACTGAAGCTTGGTGTTAGCTATTTTAGTTACTCAAAGAGGTTTTGCTTACTCTATGTTCATAGACTGATGGAAAAAATAGGACACTGTTATGTAGTCCAGCCCTTTCATGGAATAATACATTGAATTTCAAAGTAAAAAAAGGACCATTTTTTTCTTTCTTTTTTTTTTTTTAAAGATTTTATTTATTTATTTGTGAGAGAGAGAGAGAGAGCACAAGCAGGCAGAGTGGCAGGCAGAGGCAGAGAGAGAAGCAGGTTCCCTGCTGAGCAAGGAGCCCGATGCAGGACTCAATCCCAGGACCCTGGGATCATGACCCAAGTCGAAGGCAGTGGCTTAACTCACGGAGCCACCCAGGCGTCCCAAAAAAGACGATTTTTTTTCTATAGCCACGTAGATTTTTAAAAGTATATCCATCACTCACTATAATTACAGGAAATCAGTTCAAAAACCCATTCTTGCAACTGTTTTTTCCCCTAAGACCAAAATACCTATAAAATGAACAACTGATGTATTAATACTATCTTTAGCAGTTTATAAAAATACAGTCAAGATAACTGAATGTTTCCCAGTTACTGCAGAAGAAAAATACCAAAAATTAAACATAAAGTGTTGAGTATTTGATTTGCAAGAGACCTTATAAGATTAGACCGATTTACTTCCAAAGCTGGTGGTTTTTGCATAAAATGTACTCCTGATTCTATGTCTTCATGTTAATTAGTTTTACTAATACAAATTAAAACTTACTAGAATACCTAGCCACAATGGATCCTTTTAAAATCAAGGTTTCCTATTTATTCATCTAGCACAAAACTTTATTAATCATCTTATTAGAATAATTTTCAAAATCAACTGCTGTGAATATCACTGAAGTTAGATTTATGGAGCAATTTTCCCTTTCCACAACCAAACCACAAAAAAAATAAAAAAGAAAAACCAGTTTGAAAGGAATCATAAAAAATTACCTAGTTCTGGGGCACCTGGGTGGCTCAGTGGATTAAAGCCTCTGCCTTCGGCTCAGGTCATGATCTCGGGGTCCTGGGATCGAGCCCCACATCGGGCTCTCTGCTAAGCAGGGAGTCTGCTTCCCCCTCTCTCTCTGCCTACCTCTCTGCCTACTTGTGATCTCTGTCTGTCAAATAAATAAAAAATAAAAATCTAAAAAAAACCAAAAACATTACCTAGTTCAAACCTCTTATAGAAACTAAAGTATTGTGAAGCTAAAGGTTTTGCCTAAAGTTCACTGCTAGTTAATTAATGAAAAAGGACTAACAGCCACATATCTTAAGACTAGGTTCTTTCTCCTATACTGTACTGCCCTATAAAATATACAATAAATTATATATATATGTGTGTGTGTATATTTATGTATATACAACTATATACGTATGTATTATGCTAGTAAGATTCTTTTCTTGTTGAAGGATTTTCAAACCGTCTGTAATAACAAGGAACTGGAGAACAAGTATAAAAATGGTACTCCTACTCTATTACCCTCAATTCATTTTCACTGAACTTAATTTTTTTCAGTGCCCAGTCTACAAGCTAAGTATGTGCCAGGCACTAGAGGGCTGGATGCTTGGAGAACAAAGACATGGTCCCTACCCTTAAGAAAGCTCTCAATTTTAAATTCATAGCACCCTCCTAAATGTCTCCCGTGCTGATTCTTCCTTATCACACAAACTCTAGAAGAGTGCTCCAACAGAAATACAATGTGAATCACCAGTGAGCCATGAATATTACGTAATTTCCACACATTACGTAATTTCCACATTACACACATCCCTCCAACAATCTCATGGCCTTAAATACCACCCATTTTCTAGTGACTCCCAATTTATATCAGGCTTAGACTCCCACCTCAACTTTAGATTCCTACACAACTCCCTGCACACAAACCTAACATGTGCTACACTGAACTCCTGACTTCCACCTGGCTCTCTCCACCTAAATCTGCTTCCTCTTCCTCTCTGTGAAGGGCAACTCCATCCCTTCAGTTGCTCAGGCCAAAAACCAGAGTCAAGCTTGACCCTCTTCTTTCTCCTTCCTGCATCCAGTTCATCATCTGTCTTTAAAATTGTTTATTAAATACAGTCAAAGCTTATACAGTTCATAAAATACAGGGAGAATCACTACTTCTCACCTGTTCCACTGCTAAGTTCTACTTCAGGTCACAAGCATCTCTCACCTAAATCACCACAACAACTGCCTACCTTCCACTTCTCACGGCTCCCTGCACTCTTACAGTCCACTTTCCACAGGAGCCACAGTTTCTAAACCCAAGTGAGATACTGTCCCTCCTCAGCTTTAATGCCTTCCTATTTCACCCCAAGTAAAACTCCAAGTTCCTCCAGCAGCATGTGAAGATCGACAAAGCCCTGTGAGGTCTAGTCCATCACTCTCTCCCTCATGCAAGCTACTCCAGCTACACTGGCCGCCTTGCTGTCCCAGAGCACCAAGAGCACTTTCAGCACCACTGAGAGCCTTCCCACTTGCTACTGTTCCCCCTGCTTGGAATGCTTTTACCCAGAACCCACAGATTGATCCCCAAATCATGCCAGTCTTTGCTCAAATGTCCCCTATTTAGAACTGCAATACTATTCTTCACATCCTCTGTCTCGTCTTCCCTTTCTTGTCCCACTTTTTCTCCAGAGGATTTAACCACCACTTGATAATGTATATTTCATTTAGTAATGTCTTTCTTTTCTTCCCCTATGAGAATAAAATTCCACCAGGACAGGGTTTTGTTTGTTTTGTTCACAGTTCTATTCCCGGTGCCTAGAACTCAGCATACAGCAATCAATATATTTTTTTTAAAAGATTTTACATATTTGACATAAAGAGAGATCACAAGTAGGCAGAGAGGCAGGAAGAGAGAGGGGGAAGCAGGCTCCCTGCTGAGCAGAGAGCCCGATGTGGGGCTTGATCCCAGAATCCTAGGATCATGACCTGAGCCAAAGGCAGAGGCTTAACCCACTGAGCCACCTAGGCGCCCCATCAATAAATATTTGGTAAATGAACAAATGCTGTCAAGTATTGTATGGATTAAATGAGATCATAAATAAAGCTGTAGTGTGTCCCTATAATACAGCAGCCACTCATGAACATTTGCCTTTTTCTTACTTGTGGTGGTGCTTTCCATAAAAGAAAAATCAAAACTCTAAAATTACGTAAATTCTAAAGCCTTATATCTCATTCTATACTTTTCTTACTCCTTACTCTAAATATCTGATCATTAATTGTTCAAGAGACAATTTAAAAAGACATATAATAGAAATTACCTAATTTTTAAAAATCAGTAGGTAGATATAAAATTCAGTAGGTATCATAGAACACTAACTCAGAATGTAATCTCCCTTAAAATACGGAGAAAATTAAATAAAGTGCTGTTTAAATCATTTTTTTAAAAATTTTATTTATTTGACAGAGAGATCACAAGTAGGCAGAGAGGCAGGCACAGAGAGGGGGAAGCAGGCTCCCCACTGAGCAGAGAGCCTGATGCAGGGCTCGATCCCAGGACCCTGAGATCACGACCTGAGCCGAAGGCAGAGGCTTAACCCACTGAGCCACCCAGGTGCCCTGTTTAAGTCATCTTTAAAGATAAAAAACCATAATCTATGGCTCTCTCCTTTAAGAAAATTTAAAATGGATTCACAGTGTTCAACAGGACTTCACTTTTATTCATCCAGAACTTGTATCCTGCTTTCCTCTAAGGGAATTTGTTTTAGTCTAAGAGATCATCATTTTCTTTAAAAAAAACATGAACAAAAACAAAAACAAAACAAAACAAACCCAACCATACATATTGCTTAACTGAAAAAACTTCAATGAAAAAAAAAATGAACCTAGTCTGAACTTTGGTATTCCTATAAAATTATTTTGTGTTTAAAGCTAAAATAAATAGATTAAGGAACTAAGATATTAATAAAATGTGACCCCCTTTCCAAAACACTGAGTGCCAGAGACTTCAAGTGACTGGCCCACAGAGATCACAATGTTGGTGACTAAACTGAGACTAAAAGGTCATGGCCTTGAATCCTCCTCTTACACACTTGCTACTACACTTCACTAATACATAAACCAATGCCTTACACACCAACCAATTATGCTGGCTGCCCCTGCTCCTTTAAAAAGGAAGAAAAATAAAAGCAAATGGAGTACTGTAATTTGCAATGATAATTTCTACTTCAGACAGGAAAGTTTATGGAGAAAAGACAGAAACATGCACAAACGAGCGAAGTGTAAGAATTGTCATGGAGATATTATAAAGACAGGTAGAAGAAATAAGCATAAAATGCCATAGATACATGGTTTATATTTCGTTTTTCAAAAAGCTAACAACTCATGGGATTTATAGGTGTTCAGAAATTTGGATAAAATTTCATGTTATCACTGATGAGAATGACGTACCTTACGTTCCACGCAGTGGTGAAGTCTGGGTTTAGAAGCAGCAGGGTGCATGTGACATCTATCAGTTCTAAAATAAAGAGAAATCACATTAAAAATAGTCCTACCCTTTGAAGCCTGGCTTTTCTTTAAGTTATATCTTGTGTATCTGTACCTGATGTTATACTAATATATATACTATGTCATAATAACTTTAATGGCAGATACCCTGTTCTAAGCTGTCAGAAATATGAAGATTACTCTCAAGATTTTTTCTACTTTATGATAAAAGTTACTCTTAAAAGTTGACACTGAAATAATTTTACAACACTTTATGGCTACAAAGACTATTCATTCATTCTTTTAATAGTTTTTGGCTCTAATTTAATATTGACCAAGGAAAAGAAATACAATTTCTGTACCATTATTCTTTTAATTCCACAAATATCTCAATAACTGACTATCTGCAAATTTTCAGAAAGGGAAAAAAGACCCACTCATAATCATTTAACACAATTCATTTACATTCGCCTGCAAAGATTACCCTTTCTTACCCACATTTTTACATAGTCATAGCAATGATAAATGCACCACTTTGTTCTCTTTTCCATTCAATATTATTTGACATGCATTCTCCAGTATTGCTACAGTTATGCATTTTTAACAGCTGCAAAACAACCCTTAGTGTAATACACTATCATTTATCTTTATCATTCTTTATGTTTTTTCCTGTTTGTTTTTACTATTATAGATAATATTACTGTAAACACACTTTTTGTCTCATAGATTATTTTCTCAGTACATATTCCCAGGAGTTGAACTACTATGTCAAACAATACAAATACCAGTATGGCTCCTACTAAGCATTTCCAAACTGTCCTTCAAATGAACAGCATCTACTCATATTGCCAAGATAACAGGAGTGCACTTATGTCCCTGTAACTCTAACCTATATAATGGTATTTTAAAAAATGAATGTAGCAGATAAAAAATTATACTTTGCTTTATTTTACAACTTTAATTTATAATCATTAATATAAATACTTTTTCATTTTTGTTCAGTATTTTCTATTTTCGTTTTTAAACAGCCTATTCAGTATTCATTAGCTATTTGACAATCATGGTACTGTCGGAATTCCATACATTCAAATAAGCTCCATAAGCTTGTTTAATAGGGCAAAATCAGTAATATAATTAGAATATTGTCTTCATTTTACTAAAACTGAAAAGAGAATTTTAGGATTAAGATGATCAATGTAGGACCATGAAATTAAAGTAACTTCTACCAAGCTCATATTAACCAACCAAACACCAAGTAAAATAAAATAATAAAAATAATTATAACTATTTAGCATTAGTGTATACCAGGCACCACTGGAGGTCTTTTATTTACATTATTTCATTGAGTTCTCATGATTATGGTTCAAGATATTCTTGTTTCGCTTCACAGAAAGGAAACTGACATATAGAAAGTTTAAATAATTTGCTCGTGGGCACCCAATATGTATATGGCAAAGTCAGCATCTGACTGTTTTTAATAATTTAATTACATGGTAATTAAAATACCTGTCTATAATAAATAGTTGGGACATCTCAGTGTTTAATAAACTTTTTAAAACACAAGAGCATGCATAAATATATCTCTGTATTCTTTTTAAAATATTCTAAGTGAAAAAATCAATTATTTAATTCTCAACCATCTTATGAAATTAACATGTATTGTCAGCCTATCATTTCATTACTGTAACATTCAATAAATGAGAAATAAGATTAGCATACCTTTTTTTTAAAAGATTTTATTTATTTATTTGACAGAGATCACAAGTAGACAGAGAGGCAGGCAGAGAGAGGGGGAAGCAGGCTCCCTGCTGAGCAGAGAGCAGGATGTGGGGCTCGATCCCAGGACCCTGGGACCATGACCTGAGCCGAGAGCAGAGGCTTTAACCCACTGAGCCACCCAGGTGCCCCTAGCATACATTTTTGACCTTTATCTTCCTCATTACAAGTCATTATATGCACAAATACAATATGTCTATAAAGAATAACCTAATTATTAACCTCTTCATTCTTTTACTTTTATAAGCTTTTGGCACTAATTTAATATTTACTAAGAAAAATAACTGTAATTTTCTATACCATAACTTGTTTAATTCCATAATATCCCAAGTACTGATTATGTGCAAATATTAAACTGGGCCCTTAGGACTGGCAGAAGAGATATAATGATAAATAAGACCCGATCTTGCCTTCTAGAAGGTTACCCTTTAGTTGGAGAAAACATACAAAGAATTATATAAGACAAAATGAAATAATGATGAACTGGAAACATGTACCATATTTTGGGAACCACCAAAGCAGTTGAAATTAATTCTTACTGGAGTAAGGGAAGGCTATAAGTGAATAAAGTGGTAAAGAGCACTGCAGACTGGAAAAAAGTATGAGCAAGGATAGAGGCACAGAAGGTCACACAGGGTGCTCTCCAAGAGACGGTGGGTATCAGAACTTGACTAGAGCACGGGATACTGGAGAACTGTACCAGAAAACTAGAACCTGGTCAAAAACAAGAACCCACAATCTCCTTCTCAGCCTCCCTTCTACTACTTGCCCTTCATGTGCTATACTCCACCTGAGCCAAACCCCACTATTCTCTAAACACAACTCCTATCTGACTACCTTCTTTGGATAACCAGCTTTACCTGTTTGCTCCTCTCTCTGCCAGAAATGTCCTCCTTTATTTGAATATTAAACAAAATTTTCTTTTTTCCATAAAGTCTCTCCTGACCTACCTACCTGGAGCAATCTTCATTTCTATGTTCGTATGTATCTTACTTTATTACTGATACTGTATAAATAATCTCTTCTTGATGAGACTACACTCTTTGGAGGCAGGTCCTCTCTAATACATCTTCAGATTACTCATTCACTCAACAAAGATGAGAAAAATATGGCCCCTGTCCAAAAAGTTCCATGTGTACCCACAGCATAGAGGAATTGTAAGCCATGGCACGTAGGTTTGAATCCCAGCTTCTCCACTTAATTGCCTATGTAACTTAACGTTTTCGAACATCAGTTTCCTTATCTGTGAAACAAGAATGATGAGAAGGTCAATCTCTGTTGTGAGCCAAGTGAGATTCATTCCAATTCTCCAGTTATTTGACATATAGTAAATGCTTAACCAAACCAAAGATTTGTCCAATGAAATACCATTGCTACTTACCAACCAAAAAATGAATACTTTCAACATTAATCAAAGAAATCAGAAATAAGGCCGTTGTTTTTACAGTGAAACTATGTAAACTTCTAAACTTTTAAAATAAGGAATGAGAAAAACCCATGTATTAAGTAGCTAATGGAAATCCTTCTGTATTATGGGAAGACTTCTAGAATTTCTTTTCAAGTCTACAACTTTTCAAAATCCATTACACTACCTAGGTAACCTGGTACTTACTGGACTCTCTTTATTTGGCATTAAAAAGAAATGTGTGGGGGCACCAGGATAGCTCAGCTGGTTAAGCGACTAACTTTGGCCCAGATCATGATCCTGGAGTCCTGGGATCGCGTCCTGCATCGGGCTCCCTGCTCAGCAGGAAGTCTGCTTCTCCCTCTGATCCTCACCCCTCTCATGCTCTCTCTCACTCTTTCTCTGTCAAATAAATAAATAAATAAAATCTTAAAAAAAAAAATGTGTGTAACTAAAGGTAGTTGCCATTTGTTTGTACGGCTGACCCTCGAACAACATGGGTTTGTGCCACATAGGTCCATTTGCGAATTTTTTTCAATAAATACAGTACAGTACTGTAAATATATTTTCTCTCCTTTATGATTTTCTTTTCTCTAGCTTACTTTATTGTAAGAATACAGTAAATAATATATGTAACATACAAAATTTGTGTTGACTATGTTATCAGTAAGTCTTCTATCAACAGTAGGCTGTTACTAGTTAAGTTTTTGGGGAGTCAGAAGTTATATGCAGATTTTTGAATGCACTACGTGGGGTGAGTCCAGTGCTGTAATCCCTGCATTGCAGAAGAGTCAACTACACTTCTAACACAACTCTCCTTCCCCACTCAGAAGTGAAGGCAAGTTCCTCCTCCATCACAGAGATACTTCTGTGAGGCAGGACAAGGCAGAAACCAGTAAACACAGAAAATACCTAAGTTGCCACTTTTCATTTTGTGGCTGTGTGGAAAGAAAAGCTAATCAAAAGAAGGCTTCTTCTACCAGCAGGGCTCATCCTACCTCTAGGATACCAGCAACGGCTGGATTCAAAGCCCAGCTCCAACTTTCCAGGAAGCACCTGGGCAAGGCACTTAACCTCTCTGTGCCTCTGTGTCTTCCTCATATGTAAAATGGAGCTAATAATAGCACTACCTCATGAGTCTTACATGATTCACACTCACGAAGTGTTAGGACAATACCTGACACACATTAAGCACGCAACGATAATTCCAGTTTCCGAGCCTGAATCTCCTAGCCCAGCTCTGCCATATACTAGGACTGGATGCCACCAGAGGGCGGAAAACAATCGCCTGAGCAGGCTAAGCAGTGACTGCTCGGCCCCTTATTCCTCAGCTTCTAAGAATCTCAGGATTTACGACATCGACGGCCTCACGGGTTGTGTATAAAACACCTGCAGCCACAAGCCTTTTTCCTGTCCTGTTTGACAAACTGCCAAGTCCTCCCCACTCAGGACTCAAGTTCAGACAGGACCTCCTTCAGGAAGCATTCCAGTCAGATCCAAGAGGTGGGGGTGAAGTGAAATGTCAGAGACAGGAAAGGGCCAAAGAAAGAGAAGCAACCGGTTTAGAAATATTGGATAATTAAAGAATCATTCCTGAATTACATGTTATTTTCTTTTTTTCTTCCCCACTGGTTCCGATTAAATCAGAGAAAGGAAATCGTGTTTTCTGAGAGCCTAGTATGTGCGACACTCCTCACTGGGTGCTTTATACACACTAACTCGTGTGATCCTCTCAAAAACCCTCTGAAACCTTTTACAATTCCTTCTTTTGGTGAAGAAACAGGAAGAGGTTAAATAGTTTGCCTTAAGTTACTGCTAAGTGACTTCAGCATGCTGACCAACCGAATCTACAACTAGATGTTTTCCTTCAAAGCAGATGTTCTTTCCACTCCAGCACACTGTCTACAATTACTTTGTCCTCTTCAAGTCAGGGCGGAACCAAGATCAAAAGATAAACATGTATGATCAACAGCTGACGGTAACTATTTTACTTTAACTTTTTTTACTTTTTACTTTTTTTAAACTATTTTACTTTTACATTTTATCAACCATACACCATATTCTTTACCCAGAAGATGTGAGGTACCGATATACCTATGGTCTCTTGAAATTAAACAGATCTCTCTACAAATACCAGAACATATACCAGCAAACAAATGTTCCTTTGTTAAACCACTCCGATATATGACTAATTCATTATCACATCACAAGGAGAAAATGAATCAAGGAAAGTAGCTAAATTCCAACTGTGACAAGGAGAGGACAAAAGGATGCTAAGGAAAAGTCGAAGAAAAATCAATTTCTTCTTAGCCACAATGGGATTCCAGAAATGGCCCAAAGCCAGCAGTCACCTGGTAATGGTCATTGCATTTGCCAACTGTTCCTGACAGAGATATGTTTCTATGCCTCTAGAAATAAGTCCAAGATCGTGTGGATTGGTTAACCTCCTTTTCCAAAATACATTCTGGTGACCACAAGAAGAGAGGTCTGAGATAAAGCTATGTGAGAAACACAAGAAAGGTCCTTTCATTATAGAATAGATTCACTGAATCGATAGCCAGACTAAGCTAAATCCTCTTGCTTTACCAAACTCTCACTACTTATTTGGCAAACGTCTATTGAAAACATAAAGGAGCCGAGGACATAAAGACAGACAAGCCACAATCCCCCTTTCTAACAAACTCGCAATCTACCCGGGGAAAATGTTTAAATAATCAACTACGATGACGCGTGGTAAGTGCTACTTTGCAAGGAGCCTGAATAAAGGACTCCTGTAGGGATGAAGAGACATAATCCTGGCTTCCCGAAGTAGTCAAACAGCCTTTGCGTGTGTGCACAGCACTGCCAATCACAACAATGTGACAGCATAAGATGTGAACCTAGCCTCAGCGAAGGCATGGAAGTAAAGCAGGAGGACACAGTAAAGTCCAAGGATGGCACAGAGTGTGTTGTGGCTGGGAAGTATGTCAAATGCTGCAGACTCTAATGCTTCTATATTCAAATGAACATCAAAAAAGTAGCAAAGCAAACCTGATAGTAAGTAGCAACTGACACTCTGCCTTAGTGTCTGAAGGACATGAGGAGGTTGTGGCCAACTGCAACAGGCTTACCCCGCCAAGAAAAGCAGAGGCTGGGAGCCCCAGCCAACTGTTGCCGTGCAGAAATTTATGATCCAGTTTTTTCGATTTTTCAAGTGAAGACAAATCCAGATTTCCATCTGAACTTTCAAAGTTCATCCTGTCTTTCAATGTTTACCGAACATATTAAAAACAGTTTAAGAAACATTTTATAAGCCAAAACGAAATCTGTCTGTGAGCTGCCACCAGAAGCTGAGAATATATGAGCTCTGATGCTGAATGTAAGGCAGAGGAAAAGCTGGTAATGAAGGCTGAGGACAGACTGTGAAGGTCCTCGAATACCATACCAAGGAGTTTGAACCCCAACCTGACCCTGTAGGCATCATGAAATAAGATGCACAGATGCGTATTTCAGAAAAGCATCCCTCAAACTGTGTTTCTAAGAAGTGTTGCTGAGAAGGACATTTGAAATGATTGGCTAGTGGCATGATGAACACAGGCTACAGAAGATAATGAAAACAGGGTAGACCAGCGATGGGGTCATCACAATTGCCCAGGTGAGAAAGAAGACACAAAGAGCAGAAGATGGCCATTAAAGAGAGAGCATAGTTGGCAGAGGCTGTGAGAAAGAGGGAGCAGCAAGCGCAAATGATGGGAGGACACACTTGGAGACAGTCCAAGTGTGGGACAGGGCTCCTCTACTCAGGGAGGACTCCAATGCTGTGGACTTCTCTCGTTTCATTTCTGTCGTGGATTTCTCAAAAATCAGAATTACAGTATCATTCCCCTCTCAACCCAAATATGGCTACCACGGCAGCAGACTTAAAAAACATCAGTCTCTAAGTGATGAAGAGGGATGCTGTGATGGTTAACTTTGGTTCTACCGTTAAACTTGACTGGCTACAGGGTGTCCAGATGAAACATTAGTAAACATTATTTCCGAGTGTGTCTGTGAGATTAGCATTGAGTAGACTCCATGAAGCAGGCTGCCCTCCCCAATGGGGGTGCGCATCATCTAGCCTGTAGAGGGCCCATCTGCAACAAGAGGAGGAACCAAGAGGTCTTTGCCCCTCTTTGTTTCCTGTCTGTCTGCTTGAGTTTGGACAGCTCACCTAATCTCTGGCCTTTGGGCTGGGATTCAAAACTTTGGCTCCCCTGGGGTCTGAGGCCTTCAGACTCAAGCTAAATTTTATCATTGGCTTTCTTGGGTCTCCAGCTTGAAGCAAGCAGACTATGGAACTTTTCAGCCTCCATAATCATGTTAGTCTATTTGTTACAAGAAATCTCTCTATATATAAAATCTTCTGATTGTTTCTCTGGAGAACTCTAACTAGTACAGATGCTTTCCAAACATCTCAGGAATTCAGCACATTAATGAGAGCATGAATTCAGTCTGGTTAAAAAGAAAGAAATCTATCCCAAGAATAAAGGTCACCTTCAGTAATAGAATACATTCCTAGGTGATGCCTAGGATTTGGGCATGATCAAACACAGACACTGATGTTTCCGAAATGCTTAAACTGAGAGCTTTGTTCACTTGACTCTTCTTATATATGTTTTCCACAAAAACAGCTTTAAAGGTATAGCATTTTCACAAAATAACTGCTTTTTTCTAATACCTTCCCCTTTTTTCCTTAGCAATATTCACTTCTGTGTAATAACTGCTTCAGTTAACAAGTTTGGCAGAATTCTCTTCTGTTAATCAGCATTTTCAGGTATCTTTTCTGTCACATTAGAAATTCACTTCCATGTTTTTACTGTTAATACACAACCTGAGTAGTATGTGATACTACACTAAACTACGCTGTCGCCATGCACCAAAAATGGGAAATTAAAAACTGTTTCCATGAAGATATAAGTTAAAATAACATCAAATTGCTTCTGTACTCATACACAGTTGTGCCAGAATTCAAAATTTAGGTGCTAGTTATTTGTGTGAGTGAGCTTAACCATTTGATCTTCTGCGTGGGTCTTCTTGGGCCTACCAAGACTAAAACTTCACGATGAGGAGACTCAGCAAAGTCTGCAGGGCAGTGTCCAGAGAGATAAGATATAGGAAAATGGAGAGAAGGACCCGGAGGGCTGCAGGGAGAGGGCAGGCTAGGCTAGCATACATGAATGGGCAAAAAATGATGATCTGATACAACATTAACAGTAGACTTTGACATTTTAAAAATTTATACTGTTTCTTCTCTACTATAAGAGCATTATCTGTCTCCCCACTTCCCCAAGCTAGTTATGTATTGGCTCAATTATACATTTTTGTGTGCATGAACACACACAATACAGCTGTATTTGGAAAAACAAAAACAAAAACAAAACAAACAAAAAAATTCCAAAACAAAAAAAACCTTGATGGATCCGGATGGTATTACTTTATACCTTAATGTTACTGAAACTTACTATAGGTTTCATAAACAAACTATCCACTTTAGGGTGATGGAAGGGAGAATGAGAGAGGGCCTAACAAGGCATAAATGTCCCTACTTTTAAATTTACGGCTAAACTTATTCCTTTAAGTTTATGCCACTAACTTAAGCTATGCCATAAACATAGGCAGAGTCTTTTTTTTTTTTAAGATTTTATTTATTTATTTGACAGACAGAGATCACAAGTAGGCAGGGAGGCAGGCAGAGAAAGAGGAGGAAGCAGGCTCCCCGCAGAGAAGAGAGCCTGATGTGGGACTTGATCCCAGGACCCTGCGATCATGACCTGAGCCAAAAGCATAGGCTTTAACCCACTGAGCCACCCAGGTGCCCCCGTAGGCAGAGTCTTACAAGAAATATGTATCAGAGGACTAAGTGAAACCCACAGAAAACAGAAACTATGTCACATTAAATCTTCAAGTCAGATTCATTTTCTACTGGTCTAAACAGAGAAAAATGCTATTATGATAGTATGTTAAGGACAATGCTAAGAGGAATACAAGGAAATCAGTATGTCATGCCTTTGGCAACACTCCACAAAGAGATTGTTTTTCACCCAACTGTAAGCTTCTTGAGTAAAAGGAACACGTATTATTCATCTTTTTATCCCCACAGTACTTAGAACAGCTTCTGTAGGAGTAGGCTCACAGTAATGGCTACCAAACTGGTAATTAAAATTCTCTAGGAAGCAAAGTTCTTATTCAAAATGAGTCTCCAGGCATACTGAGCACTTTGGAAGGTATGGCTGTATATGGGAGCAGGCGGCTTTACAAAAACAGTTAAGAACATGAATGAATATTCTACTTTTTTTTTTCTTAACCTAAAAAGCAAAGGTAATTCATGCACATGGGTGCTTAATATCTCATATGGGGGGGGGGGAAGCTAAGAAAAGAGACCAGGTAGGATGAACAGAGATTGTCCCGTGCAGCGAGAGCTGTCTCAGAGGAGAAAAGAAGTGGAAGCTGGGATGGTTTTCTTTTGCTTATATCAGCGTAGAAAGAAGACACAGAGGGCCCAAAGCCCAGTGGGGATTCACAGCACAACAGCACCTCCATAAATCACTGAGCTGGGTCACAGCGTAACTAACACCATCATCCCTCTGTTATCCCATTTGCTCTGCCACCAAAATGAGTTCTGTAGCTTTTAGAGTTCCTAACGGATTAGAAACCAGAAATCTGAGCTTGAAGGAACTGGAGTCCTCTTCAGTATTTTTCCAACTTTCTTTTACAGCCATAGGATGTCTTCTTCAAATAAAATTTTATAAATAACCATGATACATAACAAGGTAAAATCAGAACTGCTCTGATGTACTGTCCAGGTGCAGTAGGTAGCCTGGAATCCTGTATCGCTATGGAGGCAAAACGAGAAACTACTGACAGATTCAAACTCCTCATTTGACAGAGAGGTTAAGCTGCCACCCAGGCAGCGAATGAAAGAGCCAGAACCCAAATCTAGGAATGCCAACACCCAGAGAAGGTTCCTCCCCCTGTATTCCATGCTGTTTCTAAAAAACAGAGGAGGAGGACAGAGTTCATACTCACCATCTTTGTTCAGCCATTGCTTTCTTGTTCTGTACAAAAGGAGCTTGTTGTGGACATATGGTAAGAGGAACTTGACACACCAGCTCTCCACACCAAGTTTGTTTTCAACCAGGACTATGGGACTCCGGTTATACCTAGCTTCAGGGCATGGGATCAGGCCAATTTCATCTCTTAATATGTAAAACAAAAAGAAGAATTAAAGATAAGACTATTTGTTTTTTCAACATTTTTCAAATCCTACAGACTATTAAAAAGAAAAGTAACATATTTCTCTTTCTCTTTTTTTTAAAGATTTATTTTTTGTGGGGGAAGAGGGAGAGAGAGGAAAGGCAGAGGAAGAGGGAGAGACCCTCCAAGCAGACTCCCTGCTGAGCAGAGAGCCTGTTGTGGGCTCAATCGCAGGACTCTGAGATCATGACTTGAGCTGAAATCAAGAGTCACTTAACTGACTGAGCCACCCAGGCGCCCCCATATTTCCCTTTCTTAAAAATATTATTTAGTTTACCTGCTAGATAAGTAGAAATTTAAAAAGTGTTTTTTAATATAGATAAGAGTGCAGAAAAATTAGTATGCTGACTTTCTGATAAAAACGAAAACTTGTCTTTGGATGGAATTTTGAAAATGTCTTCCAAATTTTAAATTGCATATACTCTGAGCCCCAGTGATTCCACTGCTCAGAAATTATCCAACGCCAAAATACGCCAACAGGATGTTTACTGCAACCGTGCAACGAAACTGGAAACAATCTAACTATGTATCAGTATAAGAGGGGTAGAATAAATAGGGTAATCCATGTGGTAGAGGTGTACAAGGTAGAGGTGGTAGAGACAGATTCGTATATGCTGGTATGGAAAGGCTGTCAAGACGTATAAAACCAGAAAAAGAGCAAAATACTAAGTATATAGTGTAAAGCATTTTGTATTTCTTTTGAAGAAGGAGCCCAAGAAATTTGGGGGGAGACAAAGTATTTTATTTTTATACAGTTTAAATTTTCTAATCATTTGTATGTATTATTTCCATTTTAAAAATATGTCAACAAATGTACTTACACTTGCCTAGTAATCTATGCAAAGGAGAAACAAATTATCAATAAAAGTTATCTTTTCAATAAGATTGGGGGCCATTTTTTCTTCTTTATAATCTTTCATAAGTCATTGAATTTAAAAAAACACACTGATAAATGCTGCTAAAACACAAAATACATTTCAGAATTTAGGTCATTTTCATTTAAGGTGGCACCTATGTCCTTCAATCTGCCTCCCCTTAAATTGAAAATTTATATTTGAGGCAAAAATTTAATAAACGTACAGCAGCTGACGTACACAGTAAATGAACCAGCAAACATAAAGATGGTTTTGCAAAAACTGCACACGCCTTTCAATTACAAAGATGTTATAACTGCCTACATTAAAGAAATAAAAAACCGGTTTTCAGAGCTTATGTATGACATTTTCTATTACGTCCCTGGAATTCTCCAGCCGAGAACACAGTAGTTTGGTAGATACAAGAGGGGAAAACAGGTACAATTACAGGTTATAAGAAAAGCCCTCTTTGTTAGGCCACCATCACAAATTGGTGGGAAGCTGTGGAACTACAATAGAATTTCTCCTGGAAACTCCACACTAGATAGCTCAGACGTAACCTACTTTCTACTGATCACTTCATTAATGATACAGGGACTCATCGATAAACAAGGGTACTCTATGGGTTAAATCACTAACCATTCGTTCAAGCTGCTTTCACTTGAAGTAGATTTTGAGACCTAAGGCTTTTGGTCTCGACAACTGGCTCACCTGATTCAGAGGTGTTCTAATTATCACATCAGTACATTCTCTGAGTACCAGAAGGTACTGAGTACTATGTTAAGTCCCGAAAATACAAAAATAAAACAAGGTGGTTCCAGCCTCTGAAGTGCTGATAGTATTGATGCAAACTGTATCAATATCTATAATAAAATGTTAACACTTTGCCATTCCAGTAGTACAAAGTTTTGTAGGAAGCATGAAACAATGTTGTGCACATCTGAGCTCAACATGTGGTATTTCAAAATGTTTTGCATTTGTATTTGGTTAATGTGACATCTATCTAATTCACCATTAGGACACCTAGCCATGTCCACAGCATTTGCCTGTATCTCTGGTATTTTCTGATATTCAGGTCTTACTATATAAAATAGAACATTAAAAAATTAAGCTAGAATTAAAGAAAACAGCATAATTATTTTAAGAAAGTCTATTCTCTGAGATCTAATAACCACTTAAAACACTTCAAAGAACTGCCTAAGTCAACAATATGAATGCTAGAGTAACAAGAATAAACAAGAATAAAAGATCCTACCTTTTGGTACAGTCCATTTGCGAGGGAGGAGCAGTTACTGAAATTCACAACGTAAAAACCTGCCTTGCTCATTATTAACGCCAAAAATAAAATGTCCAGTTATTAATTCAGTACCTAAATGAAAAGGACAGAGCCATCTGCACAAATAAAAAACACACTTCTTTAGTTGGGTACCATTCTTTCAAGAACTAATTTTTAAAAAAACAATACTGTCTTAATACAGCAGATGCTCAGTAACTGCTCCTGAAAGGTTAATTATCATGCACTTCAGTGAAAATATTCAAATAAATGGTTTTCAAAGAATATCCCTTCTTGACTCTCCAAAAGAACATTATCTCTGACTTCCTTCTAATGCAATGGATCTAAGTCCTAGCTAGCTAGCTCCGTCAGGATTTCATCTACATTGGCCTTATTATCATTTGGCTTCTACAGACCTTAATTTCCTCATTTGTAAAATGGTGGAACTGCATTACATCTCTAAATAAGGGAAATGGACTGCTAGGTCTCCTCCAGCTTCCAAATTCTGACTGCGAAACCTGACAGTTATTTTCATGGAAGTGGCCATATCACGGAATGTAAAGCACTACGGAAAACATCAGAGAGAGGTAGTAGGATGTAGACAAAAGTGGTCCATCTTCCAAGGTCCAGGGTTCTAGCTAGCCTCCGTTCTACCACTGAGAGTCAAATGGGAATGTGGCAAGCCACTTGTCATCGGGATCCTTATCTGAGGAATAATAATGCCTCTTAGGAAGAACAAATACTACAAGGTAAAGCATGTGGTAAGCTGTGAAGTAACAGGCAAAGATGCAGTGTATTATCTTTAATTCAGTCAAGAGCCTGAGGCCAACCAGAAAAGTTATTTGATTAACAGACGGCAAGGTGAAGCAAAAACATTAAGCCTTTGTCAAGTGATTTGACCCTAAAATACAGTGCTTTGCTGCTTCCTAAAAATATAATCTGTACTTGATAAAGATAGGTAGGTCAATAAGCTTCCAACTTCACAGCGTATTTGACTTCAGAGTTCTCCGATGCTCAGTCCCTCAGGTCGTAGTCCACTTTTATTTCACACAATTTAGAATAGGATTCTAGAATCATTTTAAAATTGGGAGGGACCTCATTCCCCCCAGTATCTCATTTTGTCAGACAAGAAAACTGAGGTCCACTGAGGTTAAGATGATTACCCAAGGTCACACCGTCACACCGCTAATGCGAAGTTAAAAATCTGGATCTCTTAATAGTCAGCCCCAAACCCAAGACACTGAAGATAAAAAACATCAGTGAAAGCAAGCAGGATTTAGATAAATTCCTTCTAGATTTCTATTTAAATTTTAATTTTATATGCAAGAAAAGTTAGAAAACTCAAGGTGGGGGGTACAAAACTAAAAGTCTCTTTGTCTATCTGTCTACACTACTGTTTGGGTATGCACCCTTTTTTTCTAAGTGTTTTTATAGAAGTGGTATTATAGTGGACATGCTCTCCTACAGTGTTTTTTTTTTCTTTTTGTTCATTTTTATTTAAATTCAAGTTAATTAACATACAGTGTCATATCAGTTTCAGAAGTAGAATTTGGTGACTCATCACTGATATATAACACGCAGGACTCATTACATCAAGAATCCCCTTAATGCCATCTCCCATTTAGCCTATCCTCCCACCGACCTCCCCTCCAGCAACCCTCAGTTTGTTCTCTACATTTGAGTCTCTTATGGTTTGCCACCCTCTGTTTTTATCTTATTTTTCCTTCCCTTCCCCTATGTTCATCTGTTTTCTTTCTTGAAATGTGAGTGAAAATCATTTGCATTTCTCTGACTTATTTCGCTTAGCATGATACACTGTAGTTCTGTCCACGTTGTTACAATCCTACAATGCGTTTTTAGAATTTAACAATTTATATTAAACATCTTCCTCCATAATTAATTTTTGTATTTTTAATGGCTGTAAGAAATGTACTATAAATACCAGATATATCTCCAGTTTTTTCCTTGTGAAATAATGTTAAAAGAGAAATTTCTGATTCTTTTGCTACCACTAAATTACAGTCTTTTATATTTTTAGGTTTCTGAGAATTAGATCCCTTATATTTAACAAGGACACTCAAATAGTTACCTACATTACCAATGTCATAGGATTGTTAAAGACCTGAAGGTTTGGGATGGTGGAAAAGTTCTAATATCCTCAGATACCACGAACCTTACTTACTAGGTTACTTTTAAGGGTTGCTCCAAAAAAAACAGCACAATGGAATGAACCAACACCTTTACTTAAAAAGATCATACAAAGCACCAACAGCTTTCTGAGTGCTTCACTTCACAATGGAGACCCACTGACTTCCAAAAGAAGTTCAAAGTTCAGGTAACACAGACATTGACTTTACTCCTCCTATTTAGACAGCTTTTCTTGTCTGCACTTTCAGAAACATCATCAATTAAGAGTAGGCTTGCATATTATTTTCAAAAGTAGTATCACCCAGTCTCCCCTTTGGGAGGGAAGAACGGTCCTCAAATATACTAAACTGAACCCAGTAATGTGGAGTGACCATACAGAAAACTCAGCCCAAGGATTCAGGAAATGGCCAAATCTTCTTAGTCTAATAGTTATTTGGGGGGCACCTGGGTAGCTCAGTCAGTTAAGTGTCCCACTCTTGATTTCAGTTCATGTCATGATCTCAGGGTCGTGAAACAGAACCCTGAGTCTGATTCTGTGCTCAGAGCAGGGTCTGCTTGAGATTCTCTTTCTCCTTCTCTCTCTACCCTTCCCCCTCCTCGTGTTCTCTCTCTCAGATAAATAAAATCTTTAAAAAAAAGGGGGGTTTTGTCACCTTCAAACTGGAATTCTTTCCAAAATGACTAAAAAGTAAAGTTAGCAAAATATCTAAAGGAACTGACCCTTTCATATTGATAATTAAAACTTTGCTGGTGATCCAGATATTTCAGAAACCTCAAAGGCTTTCTCAATTCTAAAAAGTACAACTCCATGTATAGCTGGAATGGTATGACTGGACATATTTTAAAAACAGCTACAAAAACTGCTACTGTCTATTGAGTGTAGTGTGCAGGGCTCTGTGTTTCATTTATTTCACACAAGGAATTTAAGGTAGGAATTTTAACGCATTTTATAGATGAAGAAAGAGTCTGGTCTAAGT
The DNA here is from genome assembly GCF_002288905.1 of Enhydra lutris kenyoni. Lineage (NCBI taxonomy): Eukaryota > Metazoa > Chordata > Mammalia > Carnivora > Mustelidae > Enhydra > Enhydra lutris. The sequence goes on from NW_019154117.1 coordinate 10,974,868, forward strand.
CTACCAGTTACTGATCAATAAGCTAAGATTCAAATCCAGGACTGCCAGATTCCAAATCCAAATTTTTACAACTATGCTATTATTTAAATATATAGATAAAAAATGAAGTATAAGAAGACAATTCAGACTTGTGGTTTCCTACTTTTCAAATTCAATTTAAAGATGTGCTTTTCCTTACTACTCCTTTACTCCAAAGTTATCACTGGGGCCTATGCACTGCTTGGGAAGGCTGTTTTGTCTGAGCCAACTCATCCATCCCTTATGTCCCAATTTAGTTGCTATTTCCTTAAAAGATTTATTTTGAGGTTCTCGTTTAAGTTAGGCCCCTCTGTTATTATTCCTTCAAAGTATCCTTCTAACTCTTTCAGGCTCCTTTCATATTCTGTGTGTTGGTTTGTTCTACGGGGCCAAGGACGATGTGTGATCTGTGCACCCCACTCCGAGACCTGCACATCCAGGGTCTAGAATTGTATCTGTCATATACAAAAAGGTGCTCTTTTGCTGAATGCACACATGGAATGAAAGAAATTAAGCCACATAGTCAAGGACTTCCATAACCTGACTCTACTATTATCTTTTCAATCACATTTTGCTACTTTGGGTTAATTCACAGTTTCGCGTGGAGGTCCTTGGCTCTGTCTCTGAGACTGTAAATCCTATCCAGCCTTCAATGTTCAGCTCAAAACCCGCCTCCCTTAAGGGCCCTGGCCTAGACACAAAAAGCCTTCCTCCTACGCCTCGTACACTCTCACAGCACTTGCTCACCATGCTTCCAGTCCAGCCTTTATCACCAGCTGCTTTGCAGGGTTAATTCACTGTGCGTGCAGGTGGGTCTAACGTCTCCATCCAGAGCTACACTGTGCAATACAGTAGTCACTAGGCACATATGGCCACTATGTAGAATTAACATTAAATAAAATATAAAATTCAGTTCCCCATTCACATTAGCCACATTTCAAGTACGCAAGCATACTAAACAGCACAGACAGGACAATGCCAGCACCACAGATACTTCTGTGCCTTGAGTATAAGAACTATGTTTTATACTTCTCATTCCACACTGTGAGGATAGTACCTATAACATCTCATCAACAGTGAGAGTTCAATAAATATTTTAAACAGTAATAAAAAAATAACTTGGTGGGCAAGAGACTTTTGATAGGACCCTAATTACACCGTAAACAGCTGTCTTCCACATCAGCATAGGCCTATTCATTAAAGCTACTGCTAGTCCCTGGGTCAAGCCTTCAGCTGTTTTTCCAGTGGTATTCTCCAAGAGTCAACCTTACAAAATTCGTATGGTATTTTTCAATTTATAAAGTATTTCACATTCACCATGCAGTTGGCTAATATGGTTTTCTGAGGAATACAGAAATTCAGGTTAAATCTAATATTTAGCTAGTGGCAGCTAAGGGCCAGACATTGGGCAAGGTTATTTTCCTGCATTCTCATCAACCTCACTAGTTCAAAAGGAGAATGAAGTTGACAGAGGGTAACCTATCCACATCTACCAGTAATAAAATCCACATCTTAACCAATGTATGTTCGACTCCTCCTGGGTAGGCATTTTTACAGAAACAAAGTCAATATGTTTAATGGAGTAGATGATGTCTAATAAAATTACAATCCATCTTGTGTGTGAGGAAAAAAGGAAAACTAAAAGAATGAAAAACTTTTTCCTATAATACTGAAAAGTGTAATTAGGTAACTAACTATTGAGATAAATAATGTCTTCTTTTTTTCTTTTAACCAGAAATACAGCCTATTTATTTTGGAAGTAAGAGGGCTAGATTAGGGCAAGAAGTACAGGCAATCAAAAAAAAAAACAAAAAAAACCCAAAAAACCCAAACCATAAGACATTTTTAAAGATGCCGTGTAGTAATATTATTGAAGATATCGTTATTATAGGAAATATATACTACAAAATGGCTGAAAATTAATATTAAACAATGAGTTAAGCTATTTAAACTCTTTGCACCTGTATTATGTATCATTTCAAATTTCAAATGCTCAACTTATTTCAAACTTTTAAATCTTTGAATGACCCAAATGTTTATTAATAATATTAAATTATGCACTGATAGAGAGCATGTGAGCTTTCATCATTAAAAATATGATTGGGGCATTAAAGTCCTTTATGAGTTTGAATAAATATGATCCAGAAAAACTGAGATGTATTCCAAACTGTGCTCTCACCCACCAAACCAGTGAACACTCAATCTGTTTCTTCAAACATAAAACACTGATTTTTAAAAAAGATTTATTTATTTGAGAAAGAGAAAGGGGGGGGATAAGGGGAAGGGGTAAGCAGACTGCCCGCTGAGCAAGGAGCCTGATGCAGGAGCAGGGCTCCATCTCAGGTCCCTGAGATCATGACCTGAGCTGAAACCAAGAGTCAGATACTTAACAGACTGAGCCACCCAGGCGCCTCTGATGGGCTTTTTCAATCTACCTTAAAGAAGAGAAACTGCGATCGCTGTTTTTATTAGGCTTCTAATCTCTGCTACAATTTCTTCAAGAAAAACAACATCAGTGATGAGAAAATAGGCCATTCCCTTAAACAAACTTTTCTTTTTTTGAGGTTGTCTCTTACTTACACTGAAGCTCTCATTTTCGAAAAGGGACTGATGCCTGATATACAAGGCATCAAAGCATTCTTTACAAGACCCAGTACCCACTATAGTTACTGCCAGGAAAACATTCCAAACACTCATTTTAAAAAAGGCAGCAGCGACAAGGGGAAAAGAAGAGGACACTCTCAGAGGCAGGTGTGTTTCGAGGCTAGCAGCGTTTTGTTTTTAATGAGGCACTATTACAGGTCTCCAATTGTGTACCGCAGGGAGCAAGACATCTGAGGTCTTCTTAATTTTTATAAGCACCGCTTTGAAGGAAAAGAACACTTCATTTAGATGTAAGGTTGGTACCTACGGTTTAAAATACATAAAAAACCATAATTCATGTGTTCCCGTTTAAAAAATAAAATATTAAAAAGAAAACCCTCACGAACAATTAGAGAAAGTGAAAATAATGTAAAACTGGATTCCATGTATCTTTCTTTTGCGGTGAGCAGGGAGAAAAGAAAGGAAGGGAAATTAAACATTCTTGCTTCTCCCTCCTCTTTTGTATACTGTAGACATTTCTTTTAATAGCTTCCTTTTTCACCCGTTACATGAAGGCAAAAGTGTCAAAAAGAATACAGTCTCTTCTGGTATCTTCCTGGAGTACTCCTAGTACCATGCAAAGGAAGGAGGGAGCGAGACGCGTGTCAGTCCTGTGGTGTCCTACTTAGAGAGGGCGGCAGCATCTGGATACGAAAAGAGTTAAAATGTTCCCCGTAACTATGAATCAGCTAATGCTAAAAAGTGTCAAGGTTTCCTGGGCTTTACACCAGACGCATCCTGTGCCTACAGAAGCTACACTGCTGTGAATGCTCTGTTCACCTTCAAGGCACACTGTTCCATCGGAGTCCCTCCACGATCTTGGGACAAGTGGGGCGAGAGTCAAAAGCAGCCTCAAACTAGCTCTAGCTAGTACACTGGCCCACTGAAGGAAAGATGATCGGTGACCCCCCCCCCACTACCGGTCCGAGATGAACCTCAGAAGAGTTGTGTTTACAAAGCATCTGCAGGACCACAACGTGCGTGCCCGTGTACCTTACACGAATGTAGGCTGGGGACACACGCGTGAAGTCCTTCGAGTTCCGTGAAGTCCCAGGGAAGGGGAGCGAAAAAAGTCGCTCCGTTGTGATTTTCCGAGGTCACTTCTGGAGACTCGCGCGCGGGCGCGTTCCGGTAGCGGAAAGCGGGCCCTGCGGCGGCCGAAGACCGTCGGGCCCCGGACCTCGATCGGTCCCCTCCGGCGAGGGGCGCGAGGGCCGGGACATGCCTCCAGAGGTCCGCTCGAGGCTCAGCCCCGCCCATGCCCGCCCCCGACGACCCCCGCAGGCGGCGGAGGCGGCGACACCGCCGGCGCGCGACTCACATGTGCGGATTCCTCCTGAAGGCGTTGGTGATGTCCTTCACCACCCGCTGCACCAGCACCGCCACCTCTTCGCTCGTCTCGGCCATGTTGGCGGCGGCCGCGGCGGCTCGGGCGCGCCTCCGGGAGAGCGCCGGGCGGCCGGCGGGAGTTCCGCGGGGGAGCGCGCGCGTGTGCGCCGGTTTGGCCGCGCCCCCGCCCCCGCCCCCACCCCCGCGGCCGTCGCAGCCGCCGCCGCCGAGCACTTCCGGGTCACGCGCCGGCGGCTGGGGCGTGGCGCCCGCCTCCCACCCGGGCTGAGGCGGACTGGTTGGTCCCCGACGTTTCGCTGGTAGCCGAGGTTCTAAGCGTCCGCGGAGATGCTGCAGATTCCTTTGCAAAGTTACTTGAGGTCGCTGTTTTACACATTTTATTCTAATTTCTGGTTCACTTGGGGCCGAAGAGGGAGGGGTCCTAGAGTCCCTCCTTAGGAGCCAGAGTCGGCGTGAAGCCCACCCCCACCCCGTCCCGGCCGCCCACTCTCAAGTGTTGTGGGAACCGACTTTCCCGGGCTTCTGCAGGAAAGTTTAACTGACGTGCGGGTCCCCCTGAGCGGTTGGTCCCTGGGCGTGTGGAGAGCCTCTTCGCTCTCTTTGCCCAGGTGCAGGGATGGCGCGGTCCTCCGACGCCGGTCGCGAGGGAGCCCAGTGGGACCGTGTCGGCGACCTCCTTCTGTACCCGCATGCCAGTTTCGGCCTCTCGGCCATTTAAAAAAAATAATAATTAAAAAAAAAAAACTTAATGTATTAAAAGAAGAAGAGAAAGGAAAGAAAAGGTGTTTCCCAGGATATGGTAGACGTACAGAAATTTTAAAATTAATTTTCTGAGTGTACTTCACTTTGTCCATCACTTGATGTGCTTTGAAGGTTGCGGGTCAGTTTCGGAGTTAGAAAACCAAGACCCTGACAGAGTTTGCTCTTGATAGCCGTTAACCTCGCTACAACTATTTTTTGTAAGAAAAGCTGGCTTTCCAATTCATTTGGATTTTGAAATGCCTTATGTCAGATTTCCCTTCACCCTTCTGTGATAGAGAAATCTGGGTGCTTTGGGTTCAGTTATCTTTACTTTATTCCTTGAGATCCATCTTTTAAAAACTTTTCAAAAGCAAGTTCATGGTCTGTTTAATGCGAAATAAAGTGGAGCGTTTGAAGGACAGTAGATGATTGTGAATGTAAAAACCATGCACTTGTTGCAAAATTCATAAAGCATTGAATGAAAACTATAAGTGAACTACATTTAGTGGGTAGTACTCCCTGTGGGTATTGATATAGGAAAGAACGTTAGGGGTTGAAGCCAATGGCCAAGGGAGAATTCCTGAGCCGATTCTATTAAAGCACGGGGACAGGACCCATGGACAGAAAGAGGTGCAGTGGGGTCAGGAGAAGTGGCCATTACATACTTTCAAGTTGAGAGGGGTTAGGGATAGCCTAAGTCTCTAAGGAATTTTGGAAGCAAGATTTCCAGGATGTTGTTGGGGCTAGCTATTGTTGGGACATGGTCGCTTATTACTGTCTAATAAAACTTTAGTCATGAGACCCTTCAAATGTATGTTGGTGGGTCATATGCTTGGAGGGTGATTGCCAACACGTATTTTGGGGGTTTAGAGATAAAGGAAATTTCTAAAGGAATTTTTATATGTTAAAGTAGAGTATCCTGGGGTGGGGGGGTGGGGGGTTGTCAGGCTAGGATTGCCTTTTTTTTTTTTTTTTAAGATTTTATTTATTTATTTGACAGGGACAGACATCACAAGTAGGCAGAGAGGCAGGCAGAGAGGCGGGGGGGGGGGGATGCAGGCTCCCCGCTGAGCAGAGCGCCTGCTGTGGGGCTCAATCCCAGGACCCTGAGACCATGACCCGAGCCGAAGGCAGAGGCTTAACCCACTGAGCCACCCGGCACCCCTAGGATTGCCTTTGCCCTTAGCAAAGTATTAATATCGAGGCGATTGAGTCCCCCAAAGAATGTCACTCTGCCTGTTTCAAGGAATTGTCAAAATTTAATAATTTTTCTTCTGCCTTTGTTTCCAACATCAGTATGTTGATAAAAGTTAGACCTGCTGTCTGGACATTAGCCTTCTGGCTTTAAAAGAAATGAGCTAGAAGTTTCACGAAATTGTATAAAAGCAAGATGGGACAGGTTTGAATTAGTAAAATTGAACAAACCTTAAGCTCTTGATAAGTTCTCAAATGAGGCAGTGAAGTGAGTGAATGTGTTTTTAGAGTCCAAGGTCAAGCATTACTTCAAATATCCTAGTTACTCTTAAGAATGTGATGCCAGTTCTTAAATGGTTTGGGTTACATCTGATAAGCCTTCCTCTTCATTTAAAGCCTTGCATCCTTTCCTAATAAAGGTAGCAAATAATTCCTGACTTCTGGGGGCACCATACTCAAAAATACAATTTTTTTTCAAAGACTTAATCTTAAAAATTAGTGAGATTTTAAAATCTTAAAATATATTTACAGGGAAAAAACCCCAAACTTTATCCTTCAATCCTGAAATAAAATTGGTGATCTAAGAAGATAATTCCTCTGTATGGTTCTGTTTATGCCTTCCCCACCTACACACACCTCGATGCACATACACCTTCTTTGTGCTCATTTGAAAGACATGAATTATATATCTCATGTTTCTTCTAAGAGTTCACAAATGCTTTTACTCAATTATTAAGGAGCTACTATGTTTACAACTCAAATTTTTTAGAATTGGAGCATATTAGAACTGTGATCTAACCCCCTAGATTTGCAGATAAGGAAGTAGGTTCAAAGAAGTTCAGTATTGAAATTCATGAGACTTACTTATGATATGTATATAAGAATAGGATATGATAAATTTATCATGATTTGTCGAAGGAATCAAAGATTTTCATTCAGGGATCTGCAAAATAATGAAATATTGTAAATAGCTTAAGTGCCCAATGTTGGGAATTTAGTAAATTACAGTAAATCTGTAAGTTGAAATACTATTTAGTCATTTAAAAGCACATTAAAACTGGAAGAATATATACCAAATTCTTAGTGGGAGATTTATTTATAGGAGAATTTTACTTTCTAACACAAAGAACAAATTACAATTTTCATAATTTAAAAAGAATTTTTTAAGTATATGTTAATAAAAACAAAGATCTATTTGTTAGTTAACTATTTCTTACTCATATTTTTTTAGAGATGTATTGAATTTTTTAAAAGATTTTATTTATTTAATTTATGCAGAGAGAGTGCACAAGCAGGGGAAGGCAGAGGGAGAAGGAGAAGCAGGCTCCTTGTTGAGCAGGGAGCCAGATGTGGGAATCAATCCCAGGACGCTGGGATCATGGACTGAGCTGAAGGCAGATGCTTAATGGTCTGAACCTCCCAGGCGCCCAGAGATGTATTGATTTTTAAGTGACTTTAAGTGACCTCTAATGTATCTGTGAAAATATTTCGACAATCTGCCCTTCCTCCCCACTCATGCTTTTCATATTATAGAAGACTATTTGATGGTGGGGAAAAGGTAGATATGTAATGACAAAAAGAAATACCAAAACAGCATACAAGACAACCCTAATTATATATATAAAACAAATTATATGTAATATCAATGTAATCACATATACATCTGTATAATAGACCAGGAGGATATAAAATGAAATGTTAATAGTTGTATCTGTATGATAGAATTACTAGAGATAATTAAGACCTATGTATATTCTTACATAAAGAATTATCTCTATCTTCTGGGTATTCCAAACTTTCTATAATGAAAAACCTAATATATATGCTGATGGCCTTGCTAGGAAAGAAGACAAGATGATTTTTTTTTTAAAGATTTTATTTATTTATTTGACAGAGATCACAAGTAGGCAGAGAGGCAGGCAGAGAGAGAGGGGGAAGCAGGCTCCCTGCTTAGAAGAGAGCCCGATGTCGGGCTCGATCCCAGGACACTGGGATCATGACCTGAACTGAAGGCAGAGGCTTTAACCCACTGAGCCACCCAGGTGCACTGCCAAGGTGATTTTAATGACAAACCTAGTATTACTTTTGTGAAGAACCATGGAGAAACTTACAATGTTTCCAATTTCACTCTGTTATTCTACTTAGATCACTATGATGTGTTGTTTATTTACTCCATTTATTTGAAGTCCATTTCCCATGGTAATGTTACATAAGATAGAGTGTAAATAGTACTAGCTATTATTACAAAAACAATGAACTTCTTTCCACTAAGAAAAAGTAAGTGTTCAATTTTAAATGCTTCGTAATATTACCATTGTAACTATATAGTCATAGTATGCCAAACTTCAATTTTATCACTATCATAAAATTTAAAATCCAAGAACTTATTAACAAATAGCAGGGAAATAATGCTTGTCAAAAAGCTACACTATCAATGTGTTTTTATGAATTCTTAAAAGTTAACAGAAGTAGTAATCATTTTTAAAGTTTTTATTATATTAAATACCACTTCAAAAAATGGAATAGAAATTAATAAATGAATTTTAAATAACATGTGCATTAAACTTAGGAGAGTTTTGGTATACTCTTTGCCTTGGTGTATGGGTTTATTTTCGCCAAAACAAAACTTCATAGACAATCAAATACTACTTTTTTAAAAGTTACAAAACCATGAATACAAATGCCATCTATTCTTACACTTAGTTGTTATTGCTAGCCCTTCATTATTCTAATTGTTGAGATAAACAGGAGAAGATGCATATGATCTCATCTTTAAACTATGAAGCACTATATAAATTATGACTTATTTCTGTGGATAAAGAAAGCCTCATTATGAGTAATGAGTAAAACGTTATGAGTAAAACAATAGTAAACCAAGACTAACTGAATACTATCAATATTAAAATCTAAAACAGTTTAAAGAAAATTATTATACTGCAATTGTAGTCTCCTAGTTAAAACGTGAATTTTTTTTAACCTGACAAGTTTGATAATTGTTATCAAGAAGCTAATCATGAAGATGACTTTAAATGACCAGTTAATGCTGATGTTAGAATCCCTGAGGATACAGAAGTGAGGATACTAGTTGAATAATAAGGTTTTTGTTGCTGAGTAAGTGATATTTTTCTTGACATTTGATAGTTTGAAAATGTCATCCTTTTGCTTTGCCCTCTTCTTCCTTCCTACCACAGAGGCCCAAGAGACCTATGGTGTAATCTTCAGAAAAGAACAGAAGAAAACGTCTGAGAGAAACACAGAGAAAAGAGCCAGTCCAGGACCTGCATGCGGAAACAGCTGGGGAGATAGGTATGCTTCCATGCTGCGATGACTGTTTCTCATGTATTGAAGATGTCAAATTGTTGTAGGAATTTTCTTGGTAATATGCCTTCCATTGGATGATGAAATGAAAGAAGTTCCCAATTATGAATACATTCTTAGGGCTCTTTTCTGCTTTACATTTTATTTATTTTTTAGTATAAATATTACAACAATAAAAACCGTAGAGTTAGGTTAAAAAATCATAACTAAACATTTAGAAAGTTAGTAAAAGTTTCATTTTGATTACAGAAGAGGTTGAGTCTGAGACTTCTTCAGTAATTGCCTAAAAGTAAGACAAAGCTGTACCTCCCTTTCTTTCATCTCACTTTAGTTAATTTTTCAGCTCAGAAATTTTATCACAAAAATTTACATTATTTCTCCTTTTTGTCCTGTTTGCATGTTTTAAGGCAGTGGTGAGACTCATCAAAATTAACGTTAGGTCAAAATCACCCATAGGAAATGCTGAGCCTTCTTTGTTAAATATTGAACTATGCTCTAACTTACAATACAACATTTATAGAGAAGTAGATTCCCATAGTCTAAGTTTTAAGAAAATGCCAACAGTAACTCCCCAATTTGTCCTGACTTTAAGCACTTTAATTTCTATGGTAGGTCTCCCAAATCACCATCGGTGTGCAAAAAGGACAATGTGAAAGATGGAATACTGGGTTTATAGAAGGAGAAGGCCAAATACCGCTCTTGAGAAGATGAGAGTCCAAGCGTTGTACTAATTTATTCCACGAACTTTAGTGTTACAGTGTATAAGACATTGTGCAACTGTAGGATATACAATGGTGAAGAAAGCAGATATCATTTCTTGCCTTCTTATGGGACTTATAGTGTGATGGAAGAGATACACAGTATTCAAATAAACAGACAATATGTAACAGCAGATTGTAACACATGGCACAAAAAGGAAAAGGAAAGTACCTTGATAGATGATAACAGTGTGGCGGTAAGGGCAGGGCTTTAGACAGGGTGGTCAGGAAGTCTGTTCTGGGTGGTGACATTTAAGCTGAGACATGAAAGATGAGAAGGAACCAGCCCTATGAAAAGCTGGAAAAGAGCCTCACCAGCAGTGGAAACAATGTGTGTGAAGGTTCTAAGAAAGGAGCCTACATGGCATGTATCAGGAATTGAAGGAAGGCAAGCTAGTAACTTTTATTGACCTGACAGTGGTAGTAAAGTGATTTCAATCTTGCTGTTACCTGAATGTCAACTATGAGTATGATTGCGTAGCTCCAGTTTTTCTCCCTTTCTATATCCTTTGTGTTTTTATTGCACTACACTGGGCAGTTCCACGACAGCTCCTGTTTCGTGGCTATCTGGGATCCCATGGCTCAGGTATTCAGTCTTGGGAGCCCAGCGGCAAGCCTAGAACTATTTCTCAAAAGGGTAATCTTCATCAGTGGAAGAGGAATAGGCTTTTTTCCCTAAACTCTAAGGGTATTGCCATGATTTTTCCCCCTACCATTGGGTCTTCTTGGTCATGTGGCCCAAGATCAGCTTGCCTGGAAGCTCTGGGCTCCGTTGAAAACTATGAGTTACTCAATAAATTACTCAAACTAGAACATTCAAATAGAGGATTTGTTGCCTCCTGAATCCAAAGTGACCCATGTCTCTTTCTCAGTGGTGGAGTATACAACGTGAAACAACTTGGCGTTCACTTTGGTGAAAAAAATTTTGTGATGTGCCCCAGATGGCTGCAATCTTAGCAACTTCACTATGATAGCAGTCCCCTGAATGTTTTAAGGGTTTATTTTCCATTCTCTGTCTTATATGTTTTTACCAAAGACTGTAGAATATTTACTACTCACTAATCATGAAGTCAAATACCTCAAAGGAAAGAAAGACTAAGACTATCATTGTATATTCATAGACTCTTGTATTTTTTTTCTTGTTGCATATGTCAAATGTAATTAACGGCTGTCTTATTGGTTCAGTATCTTTATCCTACAGAATATCAACTTCACAAGGGCTAGAACACTGTTTATCCTGTGTGGTGCAGTACCCCTGTACGTTGCCTTGCATATAGTGGGGCTCTAAATCAGTACTTAAATGAATGAATAGAAGGATGGGGAAAATAGGAGAGGATGGAATAGCCAACACAGAGTACTGATGCAATAAAGTGGTGGAGGAAGTCATGTAGGAATTTAATCAGAGGCTTATTCATGAGAAAATTTGAGGCCATATATTTTTTTAAGATTTTATTTGTTTATTTGACAGAGAGAGAGAGATTACAAGTAGGCAGAGAGGCAGACGGGGGGGGTGGGGTGGGGGGGGAAGCAGGCTCCCCGCTGAGCAGAGAGCCTAATGCTGGGCTGTATCCCAGGACCCTGAGATCATGATCTGAGCCAAAGGCAGAGGCTTAACCCGCTGAGCCACCCAGGCACCCCTTGAGGCCATATTTTTGCGGTTGAAATTTCTCTGAAAGGCCACAAGGAGCCATTGAAGGGGTTTATGGTTCTTTGATGACATCCACTCATTCTTCAAGAGTGCTTTCCTTACTTTATACTTGGTTTATTTATCCATACATATGTAAATTAGCACACATATTTGTACATACACATCAGTGAGAGAATCCATTTCATTTTTAATTTTATTTTCCTAGCACCTGGCATATTACCTGACCATAGTAAGCCCTTCAACATTTGTTAAATGATTAAAGGCCCAGTTAAAGTGCTGCTTCTGCTATGAAACCTTCTTTGATCACCCAGCCAGAAATGCTCTCCTCTATTCTTAAACTCAACTCCATTGTACTCTGTGTAGTCTTTGCTTTTCTATATTGCCTTGTTTTATGGGATTGTCAACTTCATTTTTGTATCCGAACAACATAGTGCAGTTTCTTACATGAAGTAGGCATTAAGTATGTATTTATTGAATGGAGAAAAGAAAATACGTTTGCTCTTTTATTGTTAATGTTATGGGTAGCAAAAGAATTATGCGATGAAAATCATAACTCTTAAAATTTACCATTCAATTGTTGTAATTTCAATAGATTTATTTTAATTCTATTATGTTATTTTCACAAATTGTGTGGGTGTGGATGGACTTTTGAAAAGAAAAGACTTTTGGAAAAAGTTATAAATATGTAAGGCTTTTCTAAAACCCATTTTTAACAGATACCAGATTTTTTTTTTTTTTTGACCAATACCAGAAAGTTAATATAGTTACAAGGTCATACAGCCATCACCACTGTGTGATCCAGAACATTTTCCTCACCCCCTACCAAATCAGGTTCTGGTGTTAGGTTTTCACTTCAGATTCTGTGGGGTGTTTTTGTTTGTTTATTTTCTTTCCTTTTAGCATGCCATGTAATCTTTTGTTGAAAACTGGACATGGTCAAGGGATAATTGAAACAGAGGGAAATAGGCCTTAAATGAGAGGTTTCATGTTAATATGGTTAGGAGCTGGGCTGTATGTCATGTTACGGCTGTAGCTGCCAAGGATTCAGTTTCCTCAGGTGTACTTTTATTTTCTTCTCCCCTGTTGTCTTAGGTTTCCCTAAGAATTCCTTCTTAAATAGAATCTGTGTCTTCCCACTCTTGCATTTATAACCCACTGTTATCATACTGGAGTCCTGTTGATATAGTGCTAAGCTGTTGTGGGAGAGGAATTATTTCGTATTTATTTATTTCATAATTATACAAGTCCTTGGGGTGTGACTTCCAGAAGTACTCCTTAGTTTTTTGCTTTTTTTCCTGTTAGGTTAAATGGGAGAGGGGCTGGAGTTGGCTAACTGCCCTTCCCTAGGTGATACAGGGGTCTAGTAACATCATTTTACTTGGAGCACTGGGCTTTACTACAGAGAATGCTTTGGATGTATTTAAAAATGGTTACTTAACCCCTCCCTGTGACTAAAATGGGCAGGTATTTTGGGGGTCATTATCATGAGAATTTGGTAGGGTTCCTTGAGGTAAAATTCATTTGGGTTCTCCTAAGATTGGGTCCTCAAGGAGTTTCTCAGTCACGCTCAGCTTCCAACCATTTGTCAAGTTTATCACTGAAGTATTCATAGCAGATTAAGACTCCAGCATCTTTTGCTCTAGGTAAGCTGATCTCAGCTATGCTTCTCTGTGTTTGACTGTCTATCAGATTTCTGGGTGACAGTCTGCCCTGTGATCTTAATTCTCTGATGGGTCTAAGAAAAGGCTTTTGGTTTCAATTTGTTCATCTTTCATCTTGTTGTAAAGATGGGAGTGATGACTTCCAAGCTCTTTTGTTGGAACTGAAACCAGAAGTCTTCCAAACTTCTTTTTAAAGTGCTAAATAGAATGTATTTTAGACTTTGTGAGGTTGTATGGTCTTTGTTCCAGTTATTAAACATTACTGTTGTAGCTTGAAAGTAGCCATAGACAATAGACAAATGAATGGGAATCTGTGTATTGTTTTGCTGTTATTTTACCTATTTCTGCTCTAATCTTTACTTCCTTCTGATTATTTTGATTTAACTTTCTCCACTTTTTATAATTTTTTAATATGGAAGTTTAGGTTATTGATGAGTTTTTTAATATATATTGGTATTTATGCTATATGTTTTCCTCTAAGCACCGTTTTAACTGGATCCCCTAAGTTTTCAGCATGTTCTGTTTTCATTTGCATTCATCTCAGGGTATTTTCTAATTTCCCTTTTCTTTGATCTGTTGGTTATTTAAGAGTGTGTTGTTTAACTTCTTCATATTTGTGGACTTTTCCAGTTTCTGCTACTTATGTTCTGCTACTTATGTTTTATCTCATTACATTCAGTAACATTCTGTTACTGATGTCTTGTTACAGACAACATGCTTTATATGATTTTCATATTATTAACTTTATCAAGACCTCTTTTGTGGAGTAATATAATGATCTATCATGGAGAATGTTCCTTGTGCTCTTGAGAAAAATATGTATTGTGTGGCTGTTAGGTAGAGTGTTCTATAGGTATCTATTGGGTCCAGTTGATTTGTAGTGTTAATTCAAGTGTTCTGTTTATTTGTTGGTCCTCTTTCTAGTCATTCTTTTTAAAATTTTTAAAGATTTTATTTTTTAAAATAGTCTCTACACTCAACCTGGGGCTCAAACTTATAACACTGAGATCATGAATCACATGCTCCACCGACTGAGTGAGCCAGGCACCCCTCTGGTTGTTCTTTTAATTATTTAAAGTGGGATGTTGGGGATGCCGGGGTGGTGCGGTCGGTTGAGCGTCTGCTCTTGGTTTCAGCTCAGCTGGTGATCTCAGGGTCCTGAGATTGAGCCCTGTGCCAGACTCTGTGCTTAGCTTAGAGAATGCTTGAGATTCTGTCTCCCTTTCCCTCTGCCCCTTCCCCATACACATGCACTCTCTCTATAAAATAAATCTTTAAAAAAAATAAAATGGGATGTTGAATTCTTCAACTATTATTGTCATTTTCTTTTAATTCTGTCAGTTTTTGCCCCGTGTATTTTGGGGCTTTGTTGATAGGTGCATATATGTTTATAATTGTTATATCTTTTTGAGGGTCAGTCCTTTTATCATTGTAAAACATCTTTGTCTCTAGTAACAAACCTTGTCTTAAAGTCTGTTTTTTCTTGATATTAGTATAGCCACTCTAGTTCTCTTTTCCACACCATTTGTGTCATGTATCATTTCCCATCCTTTTCCTTTCAAGTTATGTCTTTGAATCTAGAGTGTGTCTCTTGTATATAGACAGTATAGAATTGGGTTGTGTTTTTTTTTTTTAAAAGATTTTATTTATTTATTTGACAGAGAGAGACATCACAAGTAGGCAGAGAGGCAGGCAGAAAGAGAGGGGGAAGCAGGCTCCCCACCAAGCAGAGAGCCCGATGCGGGGCTCGATCCCAGGACCCTGAGATCATGACCCGAGCCAAAGGCAGAGGCTTTAACCCACTGAGCCATCCAGGAGCCCCTGGGTTGTGTTTTTTTAAAATAAAATCCATTCTTCCAGTCTCTACCTTTTAGTTGGTGATAATAGTCAGTTTACATTAATGTAATTACTGATAAAGAATGATTTGTATCTGCATTTTTCTATTTTTTTCTATGTCTTACATCCTTTTATTCCCGTTCCTCCATTATTGCCTTCTTTTGTATTAAGTACATATGATTTACCTTTTAATTAGCTATCTTTTTTTAGTGTATTTGTGTTTTGAGTTTTATTTTTGTTGAGTTTCTTAGGGATTACAATTAAAATCTTGCCTTATAACAATATAATTCAAAGTAAAAACAATTATAGTAGGGTACAAAAACTTTGCTCTTATATATTTTCACTCCTCCTTCCTTCTTTGTGCTGTTACTATCATACATATTTTATCTCTATATATTGTATGCCCATCAACACTGATTATAATCATTCCTTTATGCAGTTGTTTTTAAAATCAGATAGGAGATATTTAAAAAAGAGTTCCAAATTTAAAATATATTTATACTGATTTTACATTTTCCCATACTGTTTTTACATTTAGTTGTCTTTACTGGTGCTCTTTATTTCTTCATGTGGATTTGAGTTACTGTCTAGTGTCTTTTCATTTCAACCTAAAAGGACTCCCTTTAATATTTCTTGTATGGCAGGTCTGCTTGTGACAAATTGTTTTTATAATGCTTCAAATACCTCATAACAGCGTATTACTAATTCTTTCCTCCTGCCCCATTTACCATTGCTGTTATTCATTTCACTTACCTAAACATGATAATCATCTAATATACTGTTGCTATTATTTTATTGAACAAACTGTTAATCTGTTAGATCAAATAGGAATAAGAAAGATAAAAGATTTTACTCTCATTTATGACTTTTCCAAGTCTGCTACTTTATGTAGATCTGAATTTCTGACCTGTGTCATTTTTCTTCTCTCTGAAGAACTTCTTTTAACTTGACAAATCCCCTCAATATATGTTTATCTAAGAAAGTCTTTACTTCTCCTTCACTTTTGAAGGATACTTTGACTGAACACAGAATTCTAGATTGGTATTGTTGTCCCCGTCCTCCCCCACCCCCGCCAACACTAAATATTTCACTCTACTCTTTTTTTTTTTTTAAGATTTTATTTATTTATTTGACAGATAGAGATCACAAGTAGGCAGAGAGGCAGGCAGAGAGGGAGAGGGGAAAGCAGGCTCCCTGCTGAGCAGAGAGCCTGATGCGGGGCTCGAACCCAGGACCCTGAGATCATGACCCGAGCCGAAGGCAGAGGCTTAACCCACTGAGCCTCTTTCACTCTACTCTTATCTTTCTTGTATGGTTTCTGAAGAATAGTCTGATATAATACTTATCCTTGCTCCTCTACAGGTAGGGTGGGTCTTGTCCTCTGGCTTCTTCTTCTTCTTCCTTTTTTTTTTTTTTTTTTAATTCTTATTTATTTATTTGACAGAGAGATAAAGCAAGAGAGAGAGAACACAAGCAGGGGGAGTGGGAGAGGGAGAAGCAGGCTTCCTGCTGAGCAGGGAGCCTGATGCAGGGCCCAATCCCAGGATGCTGGGATCATGGCCTGAGCCAAAGGCAGACACTTAACCTCTGAGCCACCCAGGTGCCCTTGTCCTCTGGCTTCTTTTAGGACGTAGTCATTGTCTTTGACTTTCTACAGTTTGAATATGACATACCAAGATATAGTTTTTTTTGTTTGTTTGTTTGTTTGTTTGTTTTGTTTTGGGTATTTATCTTGCTTAGTGTTCTCTGAGCCTCCTGGATCTGTGGCTTGCTATCTGTCATTAATTTTGAAAAAATTTTGGCCATCATTACTTCAAACCTATCTTCTGTTGTTCCTTTCACTCTTTCTTCCCTTTCTGATATTCCCATTATGTGAATGTTATACCTTTTGTAATTGTCTTGCAGATCTACTATAACAGTCCAACATTTTGAAATGTCAAAAAAAAAAACCACTTTTTCTCATGAATAAGGGAAATCAAAACTAGATTCAGGAACCTCAGTTCAACTTCTTGTGTTTATCCATTCATTCTTTCATTCATTCAACATGTATTTTTATTGACTATCTACTTTATGTTAGTTCTCTGAGTGGCTTTATTTAATGTCATGGTCTTGTATGCATTATGTTCCCTTGAGTATTTCTCAGCAGTGACAACTTCATCACCTTGGTGATAAATGGGGAATTAATAATTCCATCTTTCGTTGCTCATTTCCAGGACTTAACAGAAACCATTTGGAAGAAAAAACATGTAAAAGTCTGCAATGGCATTTTCAGCTTTCCTGTTGAAGGAGATAGATGTAGAATTGATGATATTACTAATTACTATTATTGCATTTTGCTTTTGAAGGAGAAGTGACTATGTGGTCATCAAAATCCATCAACAAATAAAAAGTAAGAAGGACTATGCATCCAATGCAGGTTACACACAGTTTGGTTGTGGTGAAGAAATCCAGTGAAGGTGAAATATGTTTGTATATTCTAATGATTTACCATTAAAAGAACCAGTTTAAAAGAAGAATATGAACACCACCACAGATGGCTTAATTTTACCCCTTGAACATAGTTCTTTATGCCATATGGAGAATCATGCATGAAAAAGCAGCTCAGTCTTCAGTCTGGAAGAGTCCTAGCAAAGGGGAAGTCTTAATAGGAACAATATGTATTAATAAAGAACACAAACACATAACTGCTAAATATTTTGACTTACATTTTTGGCTTCATATTGCAACACTGATAAAGCTCTTATTATCTGTGAATATCCCTCCATTCAGAGGGGTTAAGAAATAGTGTGCCTAAGGATGGTTCTCCCTATGGCCAGGAAAAGGTAGATTACCTTTCTAGTGTTGCATTTATTTTTTTTATTTTTTAAAAGATTTTATTTATTTGACAGACAGAGATCACAAGTAGGCAGAGAGGCAGGCAGAGAGAGAGAGGGAGGAAGCAGATTCCCTGCTAAGCAGAGAGCCCGATGCGGGGCTCGATCCCAGGACCCTGAGATCATGACCTGAGCCGAAGGCAAAGGCTTAACCCACTGAGCCACCCAGGCGCCCCTAGCATTGCATTTAAAAAAAAAAAAAAAAATGTGTACAAATTCTAGAATATCTTGCTTTATGTAATAGAGTATCTCTGAAAAGGTTGTACTTAACTTAGCTTTTACATGATGAAACATCTTAAATATACTGTGGGAGAACTGAAAACAACCTGTAATGAGCCCTTTTGTAGTCTATGGAATTACTAATTTTTTTTTCCTGTGGGCTTTATTTTTTTTAACTTCTAGAAGAAAATAGAGGAAAAAAGCTCATTGATATTGGTCTTGGCAATGCTTTTTCTCAATATGACACCCAAAGCACAAGTAACAAAAGCAAAAATAAACTAGTGGGACTAAAAAGGAAACAATGAACAAAACGAAAAGACAACTTACAAAACGGGAGAAAATATTTGTAAACCACAAATTGGATAAGGGATTAATATCTAAAAAATATAAGGAATTCATACAATATAATAGCAAAACAAAACAATTTTTAAAATGGGCAAAGGACCTGAATAGATATTTTTCCAAAAGAAGATATTCAATGGGTGCATGAAAAGGTACTGAGCTTCACTAATAGGGAAATGCAAATCAAAACCACAATGAGATATCACTCTCATCTATTAGAATGGCTGTTATTAAAAAGACGCGATAAGTGTGAAGAGGGTATAGAGAAAAGGGTACACTGTTGGTAGGAGTGTAAATTTGTACAGCCACTATGAAAACAGTATGGAGGTTCCTCAAAAAATTAAAAATAAAACTACTATATGACCCAGCAATTCCATTTCTGAGTATATATCCAAAGGAAGTGAAATCACTTTCTCAAAGAGACATCCGTACCCCTATGTTTATTGCAGCATTATTTACAATAGTCAAAACATGGAAACAACCTAAATGTCCACTGGCAGATGAATGAATAAAATATGGCATATATATATATATGGAACATCCTAGAAACAGAATAGATTGGTGGTTGCTAGGAGTGGGGGAAATGGGTGAAGGCAGTCAAAGGTATAGACTTTCAGTTCTAAGATACGTAAGTTCTGGAGAGGTAACATGAAGCATGCATGGTGACTATAGTTAAATTTGAGAGTAGATTTTAAAAGTCATTATACACACACACACACAAATTGTAACTATATAAGGTAATGAACATGTTAACTAACTTTATCGTGGTAATCATTTTATGATATATACAAATAATTATATTGTATACCTCAAACTTACACAATATTATATGTGAATTGTGTCTCAATAAAACCAGAAAAAAGATATATAAAAGCACACAAAGCAAACAAAAACAAAGGCTGCTATATACTCCACTTCCATTGTCAGGCTTATTCCCTATAATTATCAATTTTAGACTGTCTGTTGATACCCTCCTCCCACAAGAATGATTCCTCATATAGATCACCTTTATTTCTGGCTTTTCTTCCTGATATATTATAGTGTTTTTACATCTTTTTTTTAAAAAAGATTATTTATTTATTTATTTGACAGAGATCACAAGTAGGCAGATAGGCAGGCGGGGGCAGGGGAGCAGGCTCCCTGCTGAGCAGAGAGCCTGGTGGGGATCTCGATCTCAGGACCCTGAGATCATGACCTCAGGCAAAGGCAGAGGCTTAACCCACTGAGCCACACAGGCACCCCATGTTTTTATATATCTTAATGTCAGGTTTCTCCTCCTCCCTCTTCTCTCTCTCCATACATAGAACACACATTAAAGGTCTGAAATGATTCAGGTACTCCAAAATATTTCTGGGTATTGTAGGGTAGATAGTTAGTTTTTTGCCTTTTCTCTGTGTTCTCTAATATTTCAATAATGTTTAGGTATTATATAATAATAATAAACATAATTACATTGAAATGTCAAGGATATTGATGGAAACATTTGAAAGGTTATTTTCAATACTTGCCTTCCGTATTGGGCAGAATTCTTAGCATATTTCCCCTTTTCTCGATGATGTTGATTACACAGGTCATACCTCCAGGCCAAGCCTCCTGCTAACCTGTACAGAGCTTCCAAAGTGATTTTCTAGTACCCCAAAACGGCTGGCAATTCTATGCTTAACAGCTTTCAGTCACACTTCATCACCCACTTAAGAAAAATCCAGATTCTTGCTCATGACTGAAGGCTTCCTGTAGCCTGATGCAACCTGCCATTTCTGGACTTAATTCCCAACGTTAGACTGGGCCAGGATTGCAAAGAGGATTGAGAAGTGGATCTTATAACCTTGAGGTGTTCATGGATTGTGAACTGGTGCTTAGCTTAGTGGCTGTTAATGGTCTGGTTAGTGCATAAAGCCAGAACCACCATGGCATTTCAGAATCCCAAGTAATTATGTCCAGTGAACAAACATGATTTGGTCAAAATAGGGAAGCCTTCAGTTGCCCTGGGAAGAGGTGATAACTGTTAGGAAAATAAGAAGAGGAGACTCTGCTGGTAGTAATACCACTTCTACATCTGCAGGTGGTATGATGAATAATTGTAACTCAGATCGTGTGGGGTTTTTGAGTCTACACAGGCTTTTATGCAAAAATACCGTCTCTTACCCATCTATTTTACTTAGCCCTCAAAACTGCTTGCTCAAATCTTACTGGTATCTTCAACTCACATGTAAGGAATGAAACTCAAAGAAATGAAATTGCTGCTTCAAGATTACACAGCATATTTGAGTCAGACCTCACTCTGCCTCCGAATTCTGTGATCACCATGGATAGAACCTCAAGGTTTTACTCTCTGATCCAAGATCAAGGAAGTAGATAAAAGAAAGATTCCAGGTTCTAGAACTGGGTCTTTCCTGGGCCACCATGAAGCAGCCTCTTGGAACTATCTGTGCTCCTTATTATGACAAAACCACAGCAAGGGATTGTTACTGTGTTTACCTTGTACCTAACACTGTGCTAAATGCTTTACATATATTGCTACATTTAATCTTGGCAACCCTATGAAATGGCTGCTTTATTTTTCTCCATTATCTGAATGAGAAAAGTATGGCTTAGCTGAGTGGCTTAACCCAAAGCCGCACAATGAGTTAGTGGCAGAGCCGAACCTGAACCCAGGTCAGCTTCTTGACAGAGCCCATGTTCTTCTGTTGAGCTTCACAACCCACTGCATGCCTTCGTCTAACAAAATGGTTAGAAGTCAGTTTTTTTAGTCTGGGATAGCCATTTCTAGGATTTTGGATGTCACACGTCAGTTTTTTACAGCAGCCCTCCTCTTCTCTTTTTGGCTCAAAGCCATACTGATTAAATGAAACAGTATGATGACAACTTGTTTCTTCTGTGATTCTCCTCATTTCCTCAACCTTATATTCTTTGCACTCAAATATTAGCAATCTACTGAAATTGTTTTAAATCTGTTATCATTTAGCTTTAGTATAAAATCCTAGGAAATGACTTTATTGTAAAAAGAGCAGCAGAGTAGAAACAATGCCAAAATAAAAATCTGAAAATCTGATTTCCAGTTCTAATCCTGCCCCTTTCTAGCTACCTTTGCTTGGTCAAGCCTTTTCAACTGATTTGAGGTATCTGTTAACGTTCAGTAGTCAGTGACAATGTCCTGTGTGCCTCCCCTTACAGAACACATGGAAGATTAAACCAGTCTAAGTCAATAATTCAGTAAAAACCAATAAGCCCTAAACACCTGTGTCCTGAATTCTCTCACTTTTAAATTAATTTCTAAGAAAACCCTCAGAGTAATGTGTAAGAATATTTTAAGAACTTCATTGGTTTGTCTCTGGAAAATTAAGCCTAATTGATTTTTGATTTTCAGGTTTTGATTTCAAATAGAGGATAGTTTTTCTTTAAATAGCAGCAATGTACCAATCTCTTTATATAAAAAGTGGATATTTAAGACATACTTAGGGAAATGATTCTTGAACATCTTTCCCTTCCTTTCAGTCTATGAATTGTAATTGTGACTGTTAAGTAAGTGTATACTCTTTCGCTGTTATGAGAGCCTTGGTTCCTGATTTCAGTACCAATACACATTTTGAGAAAAAGCCATGAATATTTTCCTTCTTCAGTCTCCCCCACAGTTCTTTATTCAGTTCTGAATAGTATCCATGTTTCTTGCCATGACAGATTATACCTAGAATCACTTTGAACTTGACGAGAGCAAGCAGAAAATTAGTGAAATGGAGCTGACCCCTTGCTTCTGAATGATCAAACCAACACAACGTTCACCTTTCCTGGTAAGTACTTTTGCCCTACGCCTCAATTTTTTCTTCCTGATTTTGATTTTCTCCTACTTCTCATGGGCTGGGAGAATTTCTTTACATGTTGGCCTGAAATCTTGATTTGGTGGTTATTGCTTTGGATGTAGTACCTGTGAGTGAGCATGATATCATCCACCGGGAGCAAATGTGAGAGAAAAGAACGCCATCAGTAGGACAATGTCCTGCACGGAAGACCTCATTTATCTTGTCAACTTTAATGCACTGCGCCAGTAATTGTCTTGTTGGTATTTAAAGATTTTTATTAGCTAAATATATAATTATATACATAAATGAAGTCTGACAGTTACTATAAAATCAAAAGGCTTAGATCCTCGGAAAAAATGAGTGGACATACCTGATCTCAGATTGGGAAGTCTTTCTAATCATGTCACCCAAAACAGAAAACATAAAGAAATAAGACTGACTAGATTATAGATCTATAATTACTACATTAAGTTTGAAAAACAAAGGAAAAGACTTGGGAATTTATATGACACATAATCAATATTTTTAGTATATAAATAGCTCATATATCAATAAACAGATGTTGAACAACCCAATAATTGTCCAATGAACATGTTAGGTGTTATTGTTCAAAGGGAAATATTTTTTTAAATGAAGGAAAAGTATTGCTCCGTTAGTGTAATAAAATATATTTAATTAGTAACTAAAATTGAAATGTTGGAAAGTGAGTAAAGATGGGGAGAGGTTGAAGCACGCTTATTGTTGGAGTTCAAATTAATGAATCTGATGGCCCAACCAGAATAAACTGTGTAAGTACCATGCTCAGTGGCATCAGATATTCCTTAAATTAATGGTATAGAAAACCTATAAGAAAACAAGTCAGAGAGTAACTGGAACTGAAACTAGGTGTAATCCAACTTGTTCTACCTTAACGGAAGGTCTGGAGACAAGTTTGGGAGATCTGGAGCACAGATTATAATATGAAATTACAACAGGGTGGTCTTGGGTTGTCAGTAAAATATAAGAATCTTCTTGGGAGCTGCAGCCCTATGGATTCTCCTGCTAATGTTGCTGTGGTTAGTGCAAATAATGAGTGTTTTGTGGATTCATATTGTCCCCCGTCCTGCTGAGTATTCACTGTGCTTGGATGAAACTTATGGAGTTGGTATCATAGAGTGAATTCTCCTAAAGAGGTGGGTTTTGTAACCTAATTTGAGATGTAATGATGTCAGCCTATCAGCCTTTCCTTTTCCTTTCTTCTTCTTTCTTCTTCTTTTCCTTTTTTTCCCCTGCCACCAAGAAGGGTTGAGACTTCCCAAAGGAGTTAAAAAGGTAGCAGAACATAAGAGAAAATGTTAATGCAGCTTAGTAGTCAAATAAATGCATTGTTAATTAATAGCTTTTCATCAAATTGTCAAAGAGTTTTTTAATTTTAATATTCAGTATTCTCGGATACTATTGATTGCCTACGAAGAGCCACCCCACTTCAACTTCTTCCTTACTGGCAGAAAGCTCATGCTTACTCTAGGGTAAAATCCAGACTGGTTTAAGACTTAGCTGTCACTATTACTCTTCCTGGCAGTTCCATGCTCCTTATCAGTGACTAGTTTAGGAGAGGGCATGTCACCCATTTCCCAGCCAATGAGACCTGAAGGCAGCCTCCTATAGGCTTCTGGGAGAGATTTCCTCATTTGAGGAGGGGGACACCAGGGAATATGACTCATTTCTGCCTCTGGTTATGGTCTTGCTGGGATGTTTATCCTAGAACTGCTTCAGATGTTTTGTAATCCTGAAGGGAGTCAGCCTGAGGGCAAATTCGAAGAATGACATTATTAAGACATTTCATCAATAATCCTGAAAACTGCTCTACCATTGGTCCTTTGTTAAATGAGATATTTTCCCATATTAACTAGTTTCCATTAGGCTTTCTTTTCCTCTTGACAGAATGAAATCTGATATATATACCATATGAACATAAGAACTTCAGTTCACTGCTGATGGAGAATCAATTCATTTAATATTTTCACAGGAAAATTTCATGAAACATATAAAAAGATTTTGATCTAAAAAAGCCACTTTAGTAAGAAGTTAAATGATTATATATCAGTTTCAAGTTTATATATGGTAATACTGTTTATAATAATGAAAAATGGTAGAAACTGAATTTCCAGTGACATAACAATTAAATAGATTTTAGACTAAACAATGCCATACTCCTTTTTCATCAAATTAAAAAATATTTAAAAATCAAGTAACTCCTTGGCTTACTGTAAATGTGCATATGAGAAAATCTGTTACCACAAAGAAAATATTTTAGTTGATTATGAATATATCTTCCATTTATTTATTCATGAAATAGTGTTTTGAGGGTCAACAATGTGCTAGGCATTCTGCTAGGTGCTAGAGGTACAGTGGGTCAGTGCAAAATAAGTTATTGGACTCACAGAGATTACCTTTAGAGAAGGCAATGATCAAGGAGACAAAGTTGTTTTGGTTTTCTAACAAAGGGTGAAAACCAGGATTGTGTGATGGGCAGTAAATGGCTTGATGATTGAAGCCAACATTAGGAAGGTAGTCGGGGTGGCTCTTTCTGAAGTGGGACATGATGGATGAAAAATGCTGCCCATGCCAAAAAATGAGAAGAGTGATCAAGGGGTAGATCAGCAAAAACAACAGTTCTAGTGTGAAAAAGAACTCAACATGCTTTGGAAGTAGAAACAATGCCAGTGTGGTCGGTGCAGTGTGTTGGGGATTGGAGAAAATTGTACCAATGGTGTTGGAGAGGTAGACAGGATCCCACTCATGAGTAAAGGCTTGTAAGCCACATAAGGAGTTGTGATTTTATTCGAAGAGTCGTAGAATGCCATTAAATTATTTTAATTTGGAAAATAACATCATGTGACTATCGTCCCCTGGCTGTTGTGTGCAGAATGGACTGTAGGAACAGAAACAACAATTCAGAATCTATAGTCATGGGATGCCTGGGTGGCTCAGTTGGTGAAGTGTCTGCCTTCGGCTCAGTTCATGATCTCAGGGTCCTGGGACTAAGCCCTGGCGATGGGCTTCCTGCTCAGTGGGAAGCCTGCTTCCCTCTCTCTGCCTGAGGCCCCCCTGCTTATGCATGTTTGCTTGCTTGTTGCTTGCATATGTTTTGGAGGATGAATAGGTTTTTCTAACGAGTGTATGTTGGTGGTAGCAGCTATGAAAGAAATAACAAAACAAGTGTAAATCTCAAAACAGGTCATTAAATATGTAAGTCTGGTGTTCAGGGATAAAGCTTAGGCTGAACATTATATCCAAAAGATGGTACAAAATACTGATTTACTTTTCTCATTTCATCACCTACCACTCTACTTAGAGTCATTCCCAGATGAACACACAAGGACCAATTTTCATTTTTCTCATTGTTACTCCCTCTCCCACCCCAGCCTCCAGGCTTTTTTCTGGCTTTTTTTTTTTTTTTTTTTTTTAAACACAGCTTTTTCCTCCAGGGTGTCTGATCTATCCTGGAAAGGCTGGCAGTCACATTCTTCAGATTGGGATGCACTGTGATAAAATGTGGGTAAGACAAACATACCTGTCTTTTAGCAAAACTCTGGAGCATTATTGTGTTAACAGTTGGCAAGAGGAAGAAAGTCAAGAAGGGACAAAGAGGGGGAAAATGACCTCTTTAGGTATAATATTCATATAAAGAGCATATAGAAAAATGAACACATTCCTGCACTGCTAGAGGGAGTATAAATTCTTGCAACCTTTCTAGAGGGCTCTTTTTTTTTTTTTTTAAGATTTTATTTATTTATTTGACAGAGAGACCACAAGTAGGCAGAGAGGCAGGCAGGGAGAGGGGGAAGCAGGCTCCCTGCTGAGCAGTGAGCCCGATGTGATGCAGGACTAGATCCCAGGACCCTGAGATCATGACCTGAGCTGAAGGCAGAGGCTTAACCCACTGAGCCACCCAGGTGCCCCTCTAGAGGGCTCTTTGATACAAAGATCAAAAGTCATAAGGATGTGTTTAGCTTTTTGATCCTTAAATTCAATTTCTACATTTTTTTTCATGTGGAAATCATTGTGCATGCAGGAAAAGATTTAGTTAAGGATATTAGTGGTAGCATTCTTTATAATAATGTAAAATAGGAAACAATGAATTATTAACAGTAGGAGACATTGTGTGGACTACCCAAACATTAAAATGTTATCCTGTCATTAACTTTTACATTGTGGAGTGTTTAATGATGTAGAAAATGTTAACATATTATTGAGTAAAGAAAGTTACGAAATGGTATGTATGTTGTGATTGCATAACAACATCAACATGATTGGAAATCTTCATACTGAAATATTAATAGTGGTGTTCATATTAATCGTGACTTCCCCTTCTTTCCTCCTCCTCTCTTTCCTTCCTTTCATCCCTCTCCTGTCTTCCTTCTTTTTTTCTCTCGTTTTCTACAGTGCATGTGGATATAAGATAGAAAAATCTTAAAGTTAAAAAAAGAATTGCTGCTACTTAAAGGATGTATCACAGATTGACAGATTGGGAGCTCTGTTGTCAATGGTGACATGAATATTAGCAACCGTGATTAATACCAAAGAGGGAATTGGCAATGCAGAGAGGGAATTAGACATTCATATTTAGCAAATGATTGTTTTACCTAATGTTCCCTCTGAAAATATTTGTTGACATACTCAGGTCTGAAATGATTAAAAATGGACATTTGGACTGTATCAAGTTTCTACTTAGAGTTAAATGTGATTGTGGTCCTTGTGCAGTGGGAATGAAGGAGAACAACATTCAGACGGGGATACCTTGGGAGCTCAGAGGAGTCTACACAGATTTACTTGTCCCCTTAGTTCACGAGAACTCAGAAATAAATGGTATCGAAAAGGCTTCCCTGAGGGCAAAGGTGTTTGCTTCAGTTTTTCCTTCCATTAATCCCTCTGCTTGTAGAAGCTGTATCTGCATTTGAAGTTAGATGTAAACCATATGGCATATTTTGGAGGCCCGGGAGATGCATAGCATTGCTCTCTATGTTCACGCCTTCTTGCCTTTATTATGCTACTCTCTCCGCATGTATTACCCTTTCTCCCCTAAATGGTACCCGGCCTTAGGTTAAGAAATAATACCATAAGCAGACATTCATTTATAAATTCTAGCCTGGGACAGAATACAGGAATCTTTATATTCACTTCCAAAATATGTAACTCTTACCTACCCAGTATAAAATGTGGGGTGTGCATGACCATTGTTTTGACCAAGTCAGTTGTAAGCTCAGACTGAGGCAAAGACCAGACACATGCCCCATGGGTAGATCAAGCAGGGTTAATTATCTTAAGGATATAAAAGAAAGTTAGCACAGTCATGATATGTATCACAGAGGTCAGCAACGTCAGGCCAGATGGAGATTCCAGCTTCTGAAATTCTCATCACTGGGCAGGTAGTTACAGATGGTAAGACCCAAGTGAGAATCATACCAGTCTCTCTGGAGAGTTAATAGTCTTTCTCTTTACATCTAGCACTAAACACGTAAGACTGGATAAGTTCTCTTAGTAGAGTAGCCTGGGGATGTGCTGGGGACCACTTCTTTGACACCAGAAGCACCTTCTTAAACTTTATAGTGGAAATAAACAAAGACCAACCAAATGAGAACAAGCAAACGCTATTTATTCAGAGCTTCTACAGCAGGGGGGCCAGCTACTGTCACTTGGATTTTGGCAGATACTCAAAGGCAGGCAGAAGGTTGGAAAAAAGATAAGGCTTCAGATATGCCCTGATTGATAACTGTGGACATGAGGAAGTTGTAGGCAGGCTGGGGACAAATATTAGGAAAACTGTCTGTCATTAATCAAAGCCTGGTCATTTGGGGCCAATTGTTACTATGGTTATGTCTGGCTTCCGGACCCATCACTAGAGATAGCAGTCAGACTTCCTGCAGGTCTAACTCATAGCAGCCTGGCTTCCTGGACTGGTTGATCTCCTGGGCAGGTTGTTGCAAGCCGTAGGTCAGAGTTCTGTTTTTATATATGTTCTGGGCTTTGTTATTTGTATATTCAACCTCTCAGTACAACACTGAATATATATAGGAGGCATTACAACACAATACAGTAAAACGAAGCATGAATAGTCCCCATTCATCATTGTTGGTGCAGGCAGCCTGCTGCATCCTGCTGCAAGGATATTCTTAAACTGAGTCCTGGAGAGCCAGGAGAGGGGTCGCTTTCCCAGAAGCCTCTGGGAGTCATGCTAACAAATCCTTAGATCAGCTATAAAGCTTACCCTGCAATTAGAAAAATAATATGGGCAGGGTATGGAAGGCAGATGGAAATGATGACTGGCTTTTCTCACAAAATAACTTCATGGCCATCGTGTTTTATCCACACACCTTAATGTAACCACTGTGTGAGCCTTTGAAACAGCTTTTCATTATTCTGTCTTGGATTAAGTAATTTAAGACTGTGCCGTCCCAATTAAGCCATCATGGTGCCATAATGGTAAGTCAGGCAACTTGCTGAAGGACTTGATGATGATATATCCGGATAATTAAATTGCCCTTGGACAGGATGCCACTTGCAGGCATTCAGGACTCCTGGGAATTGTGCAGGTACTGCTATACCCCTGCCATGGGAGTTTAGATAAGAAGAAAGCAAAAGACACTGAAAAGTGAATGAACCAACCATTCTCCCTTGGGTTTCGTTTGAACAGGAATAGAAACTGATTGTTAGTGACTGAGCTGATTTTTATACATTCATTTCAAAATGTAGCACTTCAATGGTTCTCAACAGTAAGTAGTAAGTAATAATAAGGAAATTCTTGCAGTGCTTTGTTACCATTCTTTTAGAAACGTTTTTTACTTGCATTACCAGAGGCCATGTTGTTTAAACTCTCCCTCACCCCAGTTGCCTGAGCTGTTGTGCGAATCCCATGTTTCAAGTAATTTCAAATGAGATTGAAGAACAAACTTATTTCAATTCCGTCTAATTAAATAAGCATTTGTTGATGGCATACCTTGTTCTCAGCACTGTCATCTCACATGATGTCAAAAGATGACATTCCATTCAGATTTTGAAAAACAAATTTAAAAATATGTTAGAAAAGCTTTATAAGAACCACTAAAATTAAAAATACAATATATACTTTTGGGACACCCACAGGAAAAAAATTGAATGAATACTTTTGAAGTCAATAGGAATTACAGCGAATAAAGCATAGTCCATAGAGTAGATAGAAATGAAAGGAAAGCAAGAAACCATTGACAAGAAAGAAAAACAGTAACCAGACAAAAACTAAGTTATGACAACCAAAGAAAATGGCTTACTTCCCTTTTGAAAAACAAAGATTGGGGCACCTGGGTGACTCAGTCAGTCAAGCATCTGACTCTCCATTTCCACTCGGGTTGTGATCTCAGGGTCCTGAGATCAAGCTCTGTGTCTGGGTCTAAACTCAGGGCAGAGTCTGAGATTCTCTCTCCTTTGCCCCTCCTGCTTATGCACGTCCTCTCTCTCTTTCTAAAATAAATAAATAAATTAATCTTAAAAAAAAAAAGAATAAAAACAAAGATTAACTATATTCTATCTCTAAATGAACGTCTCCTAAATAATGCTAGATGGCTAAGAATAAAAACATAAGCCAAGAAGCACCAGGAAAACGCAAATAACCAAAGAGTCTATGTTGCAATATTAGTGCCAAGTAAGTAGAATTCCAATTCAAAAGAAGTAAATGAAACAAAGGACATAACTTTACATTGAAAAGAGCAACCAAAATGTCCTCTGTTAGCAAAATTATAAGAACTAGTCTCACTGGACATTATAAACTAGCAGCCTCCTTTCTGCTCTCCTCTTAGGGCATTCATAAGGGGGGCATCTGATACCATTCACCTCACACTCTTCCCAACCCATCTGCTGCTCATTAGAGATACTTTTTGAAACTTAAGATGTGGCTCAGCACCTTTAGGATTTTTTTTTTTTTTTTTTAGATAGTACTTTCTGATAGAAGGAGAGATAAAGAGTTTCACAGACAAAAACTAAAGGAGTTCATCGCCACTAAATCAGCCCTGCAAGAAATATTAAAGGGGACTCTTTGAGTGGAAAGGAAAGATTGGAAGTGACAAAGACAAGAAAGGAAGAGAAAATCTCCAGAAAAAAACAAAAAAATAAGTAATAAAATGGTACTAAATACATATCTGTCAAGAATTACTCTGAATATAAATGCACTAAAAACTCTAACCAAAAGACATAGGGTGTCCAAATGGATAAGAAACTAAGACCTGTCTATATGCTAGCTATAATAGACCCATTTTAGGCCAAAAGTCACCTGCAGATTGAAAGTGAGGGGATGGAGAAACATTTATCATGCAAAGGGACATCAAAAGAAAGCCAAAGTAGCAATACTTACATCAGACAAACTAGATTTTAAACCAAAGACTGTAATAAGAGATGAAGAAGGGCACTGCATAATAATAAAGGGGGCTATCCATCAAGAAGATCTAACAATTGTAAATATTTATGTACCCAACATGGGAGCATTAAAATATATAAAACAATAACAAACATAAAGGAACTCATTGATAATAATACAATAATAGTAGGGGATTTTTAACACCCAACTTACATCAATGGACAGATCATCTAAGCAGAAAATCAACAAGGAAACTATGGCTTTGAATGACACACTGGACCAGATAGATTCAGAACATTCCATCCTAAAGCAGTGGAATACACATTCTTTTCAAGTCACATGGGACTTTCTCCCGAACAGATCACATACTAGGTCACAAATCAGGCCTCAACAAGTACAAAAAGATTTGAGATCATACCATGCATATTTTCTGACCACAACTCTATGAAACTTGAAGTCAACCATAAGAAAAAATTTGGAAAGACCACAAATTCCTGGAGGTTAAACAACATGTTACTCAATAATGAATGGATCAACCAGGAAATCAAAGAAGAAATTAAAAAATACATGGAAGCAAGTGAAAATGAAAACACAATGGTCCAAAACCTTTGGGATGCAGAAAAAGCTGTTCTAAGAGGGAAGGATACAGCAATACCAAGAAGCAAGAAAAATCTCAAACTACCTAGCCTTACACCTACCGGAGCTAGAAAAAGAATAATAAATGAAGTGAAAAGCCAGCAGAAGAAGGGAAATAATAAAGATAAGAGCAGAAACAAATGATATAGAAACTAAAAGAGAATAATAGACTGGATCAATGAAACTGGGAGCTGGTTCTTTGAAAAAATTAATAAAATTGATAAACCCCTAACCAGACTTATCAAAAAGAGAAGAAAAAGAACCCAAATAAATAAAATCACAAATGACAGAGGAGAAATCACTACCACCACGACCACAGAAATACAAACAATTATAAGAAAATACTTTAAAAAACTATATGCCAACAAATTGGACAACCTGGATAAATTCCTAGGAATATATAAACTACCAAATCTTAAATGGGAAGAAATAGAAAACTTGAACAGCCTGATAACCTGGAAAGAATTTGAATCAGTAATCAAAAAACTCCCAACAAACAAAAGTCTAGGGTCAGATGGCTTCACAAGTGAATTCTACCAAACATATAAAGAAGAGGTAATATTTGTTCTTCTCAAACTATTCTAAAAAATAGAAATGGAAGGAAAACCTCCAATTTATTTTATGAGTCCAGCATTACACTGATACCAAAACTAGATAGAGACTCCATTAAAAAAGAAAACTGCAGGCCAATATCCCTGAGGAACATTTTGGACATTGTTCTCAGTAAAATATAGCAAGCAACATTAAAACAATCATTCACCATGATCAAGTGGGACTTATTCCTGGGGTGCAAGTGTAAATCGGTATTCACAAATCAATCAACATGATATACCACATTAATAAAAGAAAGGATAAGAACCATATAATTCTTTCAATAAATGCAGAAAAAGCATTTGACAAAATACAACTCCATTCATGGTAAAAACTCTCAACAAAGTAGAGTTAGAGGGAATATACCTCAAAATAATAAAGGCCATATATGAAAAACTCACAGCTAATACCATCCTCAGTGGGGAAAAACAGAGCTTTTCCTCTAAAGTCAAAAATAATGCCCACTCTCACCACTGTTATTAACACAATACTGAAAGTCCTAGCCACAGCAATCAGACAACACAAAGAAATAAAATGCCTCCAAATTAGTAAGGAAGAAATCAAACTTCCACTATTTGCAGATGACAGAATACTCTGTAAAGAAAACCTGAGAGACTCCACCAAAAAAAAATTGCTAGAACAGATGAATTCAGTAAAGTTGCAGAATACAAAATCAACTCTGCTGCATTTCTATAACACTAAAAATGAAGCAACAGAAAGAGAAATCAAGGAATCAATCCCATTTACAGTTGCATCAAAATCCTAATATAGGGGCGCCTGGGTGGCTCAGTGGGTTAAAGCCTCTGCCTTCGGCTTAGGTCATGATCCCAGGGTCCTGGGATCGAGCCCCACATCGGGCTCTCTGCTCAGCGGGGAGCCTGTTTCCCTTCCTCTCTCTTTCTGCCTGCCTCTCTGCCTACTTGTGATCTCTGTCAAATAAATAAATAAAAATCTTAAAAAAAAAAAAACCCTAATATACCTGGGAATAAACCAAAGACATAAAAGATCTATACTCTGAAAATGATAAAACACTGATGAAAGAAATTGAAGATGACACAAAAAAATGGAAAAATATTCCATGCTCATGAATTGGAAGAACAAATATTGTTAAAATGCCTATGTTAACTAAAGCAATCTATACATTTAATGCAATCCCTATCAAAATACCAACAGCATTTCTCACAGAACTAGAACTTGCAATCCTAAAATTTGTCTGGAACCACAAAAAGACCCCTAATAGCCAAAGCAATCTTGAAAAAGAAAAGCAAAGCCTGAAGCATCACAATTCCATACTTCAAGTTATGTTATAAAACTGTAGTCACCGAGACATTATGGTTCTGGCACAAAACAGACACATCGATCAACAGATCAGAATACAAAACGCGGAAATGAACCCTCAATTAATCTTCAACAAAAGAAGAAAGGAGGAAAGAATCTGCAGTAGGGAAAAAAGTCTCTTTACCAAATGTTATAGGGAAAATTGGACCGCCACATGCAGAGGAATGAAACTGGACCACTTTCTTGCACCACACACAAAAATAAACTCAACATGGATTAAAGACCTAATGTGAAACCTGAAACCATAAAAATCCTAGAAGAGAGCACAGACAGTAATTTCTCTGACATTGGCCATAGCAGCATTTTTGTAGATGTTTCCTAAGGTCAGGGAAATAAAAGCAAAAATAAACTGTTAGGACTTCCTCAAGATAAAAAAAAACAAAAACAAACAAACAAAACCCAAAACTTCTGCACCGTGAAAGAAACAATCAACAAAACTAAAAGGCAGCCTACAGAATGGGAGAGCTATTTACAAATACCATATCTGATAAAGGGTTAGTTTCCAAAATATATAAAGAACTTATAAAACAACACCCAAAGGTGTAATAATCCAGTCTAGAAACAGGCAGAAGACATGAGTAGACATTTTTCCAAAGGAGACATACAGAGATGGCGAACAGACACGTGAAAAGATGTCCAGCATCACTCAGCGTGAGGGAAATAGAAATCAAAATTACAATGAGATACCACCTCATACCAATCAGAATTGCTAAAATTAACACCGCAGGAAACAACAGGTGTTGTTAACAAGCATGCAGAAAAAGGGGAACCCTCCTACACTGCTGGTGGGAATGCAAGCTGGTGCAGCCACTCTGGAACACAGTATTGAGGTTCCTCAGAAAGTTAAAAATAGAACTACGCAATGATCCAGCAATCATATCGCTAGGTATTTACCCAGAGGATACAAAAATACTAATTTGAAGGGATACATGTACCTTGATGTGTATATCAGCAATGTCCACAATAGCTAAATTATGGAAAGAGCCCCAATGTCCATTGACTTATGCATGGATAAAGAAGAAGTGATATATATATATATACACACACATATATATGTATATGTGTATATATATATTATATGTATATAATATATATATATGTGAATATTACTCAGCCATCAAAAAGACTAAAACCTTGCCATTTGCAATTATGTGGACAGAGCTAGAGAGTATTATGCTAAGTGAAATAAGTCATTCAGAGAAAGACAAATCCCATATGATTTCACTCAAATGTAGAAATTAAACATAGGGGGGAAAAGAGAAAGGAAAACCAAGAAACAGACTCTTAACTATAGAGAAAAACTGATGGCTGCCAGAGGGGAAGTGGGTGGGGGGATGGTTAAATAGATGGTGGGGCTTAAGGAGGGCAGTTGTGATGAGCGCCAGTTGTTGTATGTTGAATCACTGAATTCTACATCTGAAAATAATATTATACTCTGTTAAGTAACTGGAATTTAAATAAAAACTTAAAAATTAAAAATAAATAAAACAAAAGTAAAATAAAAACAATACTTTCTGAAATACTGCTTATTTTAGTTTTCTTCTGCTGCATAACAAATTACCCTAAATTTAATGGCTTAAAACAGCATTTGTTAGCTCACAGTTCTATAGGTCAGAAGTGGGCAGGCTTTACTGGATTTTCTAATTTGGATCTCACAAGGCTAAGATCAAGGTATCATCTGGACTGGTCTCTTCTCTGAAATCTCTAGGGAAGAAATCACTTCCAGGATCATTCTGGTTGTTGGCAGAATTCATTTCCCTGCAGTTGTAAGACTGATGTCTCCATTTCCCTGTTAGTTGTCAGCTGCACAGGACAGCTTATAGCTCCTAGAGGCCACTCTCCCTCCCTTCGTGTGGGCCCCTCCGTCTTCAAAACTAACAACAGTACCTGGAATCCTTCTGCCCCCCTCTTCTAAGTTTTTATTTTAATTCTCAGTTGGCATACAGTGTTATATTAGTTTCAGGTGTACAATATAATGGAATCCGTCTGTTTTAGATCTTTCTTTCTCTTCTGCCACCAGACAGAAAACTCTCTGCTTTCAGGGGGCTCGTGTGATTAGTTTAGGTCCACCCAGATAATCTCCATTTTGATTAATTCAAAGTCAACTGACTAGTACTCGTAATTGCATTTGCAAAATCTCATTTGTCGTGTAATGTGACATAATCACAATGTACTATTGCATTCATTATATTCACAGGCCTCCATATTAGGGCAGGAAATCTTGGTGGAGGGCATGGATTTTAGGATTCTACCACATTGCTTGTAGGCCTCTCTTTGCTTACTGCCACGTGAATCCTAAAGGCTCAATAGCCTTTACAACTATTTTGGAGTCTTTTATTTTTACCAAAATTTAAATTTTTGTTGTCCATATTTTTGTGGCTTTCAGATTTCCCTAATGAGAAAAGGAAACTGCTAATGCACCCATGGTCATGTTAAAAGTTGCTCTGGCCATTTTTGATAGTGATTTATTCCTTCATCAGCTTGTTTTATGGCTCCAGGATTTGTTTTTTTGGAATTTTGATTCAGATTATCTAATGCTGCATCTAATAATTCAAGCATTTGAGTTGGGGTAGGGAAGTAGGGGACTTAAATCTATCCTTTGTTGTTTTTCCTTATCCTAGCTTATTTCCTTCTGTGTTTACCAGTAGCATCTTGTGATCTCAGGCATGTTGAACTTAATCTGGGGGAGTCCTGAGAGTGTAAATTGGAGATACTTGCTTTGGAGAAGATTTGTATTTTTTTTTAATTTTTTAAAGATTTCATTTATTTATTTGAGGGAGAGAAAGAGCACATGAGAGAGAGAGAGAGAGAACCAGCAGGGGGAGGGCCAGAGAAAGAGGGAGAAGCAGGCTCCCTACAGAAACGTACTTGATCCCTGGATCCCTGGGATCATGTCCTGAGCCAAAGGCAGATCCCCAACCGCCCAACCCAGAGGATTTGTATTTTCATAGGCCCCTTCATTTGTTGCTTCAAAGCTTCCAGGCTTAGTACAGGCGGCTTGATAATGAGCTTTCAACCTTGCCAGAGGTCCAAAGCTTGGTCATAAGATGGTAGTTCTGATCCTAGTATTAGCCTCAGGGCATACATATATTTTGAATTTTTTATTTCTCCCTGATCTTGTTTCAGTTCATCTGTTTTCTCTTTTTTCCTCCCTTCTACCCTCTTTTCCTTCCTGTCTCTTATCCTATCTTACTTCCTTTCTCCCATGCTTAGGTTGTGCTAACAAAGGTAGAGTCAAATGCATGGGACACAGTGGTAGCCCTACTGTACTTGGCATTGGTCAGAGTCAAATATTGTGCTCTTTTCTGAGAACCACTTTTTAAGAGGCTCATGATCAAAGTGATGCACATCCAGAGGTTTAGCCAAAATAAATATGAAAAAAATGTAGGTTTGTTAACTTTGTTTACCTGGGAAAAGAGAAAGCATGTAATCTTTCTCCATATATCTGAAAGGATCTTTCACAAGAGAGAAATAAAGCTTATCTTTTATCTTCCAGAAGCAGAACCAACTAGTGCATCTAGCAAGAAGGTTCATGTTAGCTCAACATATGAGGAACTTATGATTATGCTTGTCCAGAATTGGAATGGACTGCCTTCGTGAGTTGTGAGCTCTCTCGTCTGGGCCCCTGTGGAGGTAGATAGGATAAGTCTCCTTAGCAGTCTTCTAGAGCGTGGGAGTACACTTCTCCTTTGTCTAAGAGGCCGTAAAAAATAACCTTCACTCTCCCAGTGACCTCAGATTCTAGGCTTGTTTATTCCGTGACTCTTATAAATTTAGACAGAAAGTAAGAAATTATAGCCATATGGAAAATAAAAAACATTTATGCCACATTCTGAGTGTAATGGAAGGAAATTTTATGTCACAGTATTGAGGAAACTTTTCCAATTGGTGAATCACAGTAATCATTAATATTTTTTACTTCCAAAATAGTCCTCCTTGTAATGTGCAAAGAAAAAAAGGCAATTAATTTTTACACAAAATATTCTCCTCATGCATATCTACCCTGGGAGAAAATATGATACATTTTTTAATAGTAATAAGGTTCAGTCAGAATTTAGTTCATTTTAATTTAGTTTAAATTTAGAACTAAATTTAGAAATTTAGTTCATCTTAAACTAAATAGAATAGACACTGGTAAATGAGAAGAGATGACACGGCATGAGCTATATAATTACATTAAAATACATTTCAGGGTAGTTTCCTTTAATATTAAAAGTATAATTCTTTATAGAAATGGATACAGGGTTTTTGAATATTTTTTGTAAATGATATTGAGATCTTGGTATTTTGTTCTTAGAATTTTATATGAACATAAAACCACACATGTTCTAAAAAACATCACTTTAGGGAAAACAACATATTTAACCTTATACTGTAGAATAAAAGCTTATGTTGAAATGTTTTTAGAAATTCAGGGGGCGCCTGGGTGGCTCAGTGGGTTAAAGCCTCTGCCTTCGGCTCAGGTCGTGATCCCAGGGTCCTGGGATTGAGCCCCGCATCAGGCTCTCTGATCAGCGGGGAGCCTGCTTCCCCCTCTCTCTCTGCCTGCCTCTCTGCCTACTTGTGATCTCTGTCTGTCAAATAAATAAATTAAAAAAAAAAATCTAAAAAAAAAAAATTCAGATACCCTTCACGTTCTCTGGATTCTAGAGTGACAAGAGAAATTTGAGGAAGAAAGACTCAGGTCCTCTAGTCCCTGTTAGGGACAGTGAACACACCGCAGGAGAATGGGGTTACTCTGAGAAAGGAAGATCAGTCCAGACACAGAGAGGATGAGAGCAAAAGAAAGGCAAAATGTGAGCAAGATGTTCTTCAGGGCAAAAATGAAATTCGATCCCAAGTGACAGGCAAAGGGATGAGAGACCCAAACTATTTGACTGTATTTTATGAAAGCTTTAGGAGTATGGAATTGTATAGTTTCAGAAGAAATTAACCAGGGGGGAATTTTGGAAACATACTGATAACCCAATGTTACAAACAACTTAATGCCTTAGGTTGAGAAGTCATGACATATCCAAAGGAGACAAAAGTTACAGAAGTACAGGCTAGTTGAGGACATAATCCTGTAGTCCTACTAGAGTTCAGGCTCCTGCAAACAGAAGAATATATATACATTTATAGTGTCGGTAGTAGAATAAGAATGAGAACCTTCTTTGGAGTCTGAAGGTAAGAATATAAAACTGGCTTTGCCTCTAGATGTGGAATTCAGTTTACTCATCTTGGAAATGGAAATGCCAATCTGTACCCCACATTATTTTTGTAAGGGTCAAGTAAAAGAGTGTATGTAGAAGTATTTTATTTTATTTATTTTTTGAAAGATTTTATTTATTTATCTGAGAGAGAAAGTTCACAAGCAGGGGGAGAGGCAAGGAGAGAAGGAGAAGCCCTGATCAGGGAGCATGATGTGGGGCTCGATCCCAGGACCCTGGGATCCTGACCTGAGCTGAAGGCAGACGCTTACCTGACTGAGCAACCCAGACGCCCCTGTAAAATATTTTATAAAGTGATCTATGGAAGGGCACCTGGGTAGCTCAGTGGGTTAAGCCTCTGCCTTCAGCTCAGGTCAGGATCCCAGGGTCCTAGGAGTGAGCCCCACATCGGGCTCTCTGCTCAGTGGGGAGCCTGCTTCCCCCTCTCTCTCTGCCTGTCTCTCGGCCTACTTGTGATCTCTCTCCCTGTCAAAAAAAAAAAAAAAGTGATCTATGGATAGGATGTCTTATTATTACTATCTACAGTAGGTATCTGTGGTTTTTGCCTTTCAGGCATGGTTTCCCATTATTTTGGGAATCAATCTGTTTTTCCCTTTTATCCAATCTTGTACTTTCAGTCTAGATTAGTCAGAAAGGGCAAACCTCCCCTGGGGGGGAGACCATCACACAGATCAGGCTGGGGAGCTTACCACATCAACCTCGGGCCTTGCTCTAGTGATTTTTTCAGAACAGTCATGAGTCAGATCAGGCCAATTGGTGTCTAAGACTTCTGATGGAACTTGAGAAAAGAGGGACGCTTTACGTTATGAGAGGGTAGGGAGCAATGTAAATTGCTAGCCATTTTGGGAGAGCTTGCCTGAGAATAAGCTAACCCAAGAAAGAAAGCAAAACCAAGAAATAGTAAAATAGCATCCCAAGACATCATCAACCCCTGGTGTTCAGATATGCTTGAAGCCAGAATTGCCCTTACATGAGTCCATAAACTCCTCTTTCTGTCCTAACTTGGATTTAGCTTTCTGTCATTGGTCATCAGAACTGTACTCTCTGGGCTGCCTGGGTGGCTCAGTGGGTTAAGCCTCTGCCTTTGGCTCGGGTCATGATCTCAGGTCATGATCTCATGACTCAGGTCATGGCTCAGGTCATGATCTCAGGGTCCTGGGATCGAGTCCCGCATCGGGTCCCCACTAGGCAGGGAGCCTGCTTCCTCCTCCCTCTCTCTCTCTCTCTCTCTCTCTCTCTCTCTGTTTGCCTCTCTGCCTACTTGTGATCTCTCTCTCTGTCAAATAAATAAAATCTTTAAAAAAAAAAAAGGAAAAAAAAACTGTACTCTCTGAGTCACTATGATTAGGGAAACTTTCATTATAAACTATTAGTGTTACTTGGAAAATCTCCACACCTAATGTGTACTAAGAAATTACAGTTGCCCCTTCAACAATGGAGGGGTTGAGGTTAGACTTCCTTGATTGACTCTGTCATGGGTCCTGTGAAGTCATGCACAATGTCTGGACAGTTTTCTCCAGCAGGAATGTATTGTTTCAGATTTCATGACTTTCATGACTTTTTCTTATAACAACAATGGCATCTTCAATGGTGTAATCTTTCCAGACTTTCTTGATGTTTTCTGTATTGTGGTTCTCTTTCATAGCATTGACAGTCATTCTCATAGAGTACTGTGTGTACTGAGCCTTAAAGGTCCTTAGGACACACTGATCTATGGTGATTAGAGATGTTGCATTTGGGGGCAAGTAGACCACTTTGGTGTCATCAGTGTTAAACTTGTGGGAATCGTGGTGGCCAGGGGCATCATCCAATATCAAAAGAACATATTTCCTGCCTTCAGGGACAAAGCATCACAATGGAACCAGCCCAGAAAAAAGGTTTCTTCTTGTCCAGGCCTTCTTGTTTGACATCCAAAAGACTGGAAGCTGGTGTTTATCTTTTCTCCTCAAGGCTCAGGGGTTAGCAGCCTTACAGATAAGGACAGTCCTGATTATAAACCAGACTGCATTTGTGCAAAAGAGTAGAGTTAGCCTGTCCTTTCTGCCTTAAATCTCAGTGCTAGCTTTTCTTCCTTACAAATAGTTTATATATATATATATATTTTATTTATTTGAGAGAGCGAGCATGAAAGGAGGGGGAGGGAAGGGGCAAAGGAAGAGACAGAAGCAGGCTCCTCTCTGAGCAGGGAGCCTGCCACGGGGGGTGGGAGGTGGGGGAGGTGGGGGGTGGGGTGGGTGGGGGTGGGGAGGAGACACACTTGATCCCAGGACCCCTGGATCATGACCTGAGTTAAAGGCAGATGCTCAAGTGACTGAGCCACCCAGGCGCCCCTCTTACTAATACATTTTTATGGGAAATCCCCCCCCCCCCCGCAGAATAGGGTACTTTTTTCTGTATTAACAATCTGTTCAGGCGGATATCCTTTCTCCTCAATGATTTTCTTTTTTTTTTTTTTTTAAAGATTTTGTTTATTTGACAGACAGAGATCACAAGCCAGCCGAGAGGCGGCAGAGAGAGAGAGGGAAGCAGGCTCCCCGCTGCGTGGAGAGCCCGATGTGGGGCTCTGTCCCAGGACCCTGAGATCATGACCTGAGCCGAAGGCAGAGGCTTTAACCCACTGAGCCACCTAGGTGCCCCTCCTCAATGATTTTCTTCTTCTTTTTTTTTTAATTTTATTTATTTGACAGAGAGAGATCATAAGTAGGCAGAGAGGCAGGCAGAGAGAGAGAGAGAGAGAGAGAGGGAAGCAGGCTCCCCGCCAAGCAGAGAGCCCGATGCGGGACTCGATCCCAGGACCCCGAGATCATGACCCGAGCCGAAGGCAGCGGCTTAACCCACTGAGCCACCCAGGTGCCCCCTCAATGATTTTCTTAATGGCATCTGGAAATTTGTCTGTTGCCTTTTGGTTGAAAGAAGCTGCCTCTCCTGATATCTTGACATTTTTTTTTAAGCCAAACCTTTTTTTTTAAGATTTTATGTTTTAAGTAATCTTTACACCCAATGTGAAGCTTGAACTTACAACGCTGAAACCAAAAGTCACATGTTCCACCAGCTGAGCCAGCCAGGCACCTCTACAACCAAACCTTTTTAAAATTATCAAACCATCCTTTGCTGGCATTAAATTCTCCAGCTTTAGAGGCTTTACCTTCCTTCCTTTTGCCCTAGTTGTCATATCATGACTTTGCTTTTTCATGAATTACATTAGAGTTGATAGGGATGGCTTTCTTAAAGCAATCCTGCACCCACATACAAGCTGCATTTTCAATATGATATAAAAAGGTATTTCACAGAAAATGCAGGGTTTTCATGCCTGCTGGCAAAGCTGCAGGAGCAGTATCACAAATCCCCCCCCCCTTTTTAAAAGATTTTACTTATTTAAGAGTGAGAGGAAGAGAGAGAGAGCGTGTGTGCGCGCACAAGTCAGGGAGTGTCAGAGAGAGAGGAAGAAGCAGGTTCCCCACTGAGCAGGGAGCCTGATGTGGGGACTTGATCCGAGGACCCTGGGATCATGACCTGAGCTGAAAGCAGGGGCTCAACCAACTGAGCCATCCAGGCGCCCCATTACCACCCCCCACCCCATTTTTTAAACAAGTATCCTTATGCTGGACTCCTTTATCTTGAAATGGCAGACAACCACAGCTGCAGACCGCAATCTATGGTACTTATCAAGCAAATCATTCTTTTCCTGTAATGTGATGACTTTCTGGGATTCTTGGGAGCACTTCCAGCACCCCTAGTGGCACCTCCTGTGGGTCCCATGGTGTTATTCAAGGTTTATAATGTTGCACTAAACATGATGAAAAATATGTGAGAGCCATGAGAGATCGCTTT
Source organism: Enhydra lutris kenyoni (assembly GCF_002288905.1). Classification (NCBI taxonomy): domain Eukaryota; kingdom Metazoa; phylum Chordata; class Mammalia; order Carnivora; family Mustelidae; genus Enhydra; species Enhydra lutris. The sequence continues at coordinate 11,017,240 of NW_019154117.1, forward strand.
TTACTGTGATGTGCGACTTACTGGTGAGCCAAACTGCTCAAGTGGAGACGATTAGCATCATAGGGCGTTTGAAGAGGATGCTCGCGACAGTTGAGCTCACTGCAGTAGCAACAGGAGGGGCTACCAAATTACTATCACAATACAGTAGGTACCCCAGCTAATTTTCTGCAGTTATGACTTAATACAGTATCTTTACATTTGTTTATACTTCCCTTGACTGCAAATGGTGTGGTACCATGTATCATCTGTAAGTATGTGCGTAAGCTTTGATAAATTTTAACTTTTAACAGATTCATGTATATTTTATAGTATTAACGATAAACTAGTATCTACATGTAAACATACCTACTGGTTTCTTAATTTTTTGATATTGCTTAGTTACACAGTATGCAAATTTTTCAAATTGTCACAAATCTCCAAAAACTTTTCCAATATATTAATTGAAAAAAAAATTCCTCACATAAGTGGACATGTGCAGTTCAAACCTGAGTTGTTTAAGGGTTAATTGTACTAATTGGTCATAGAATTGGTGCTGAAAATGTGAATGATTGTTTGGTCTGGAAAATCTTTATTCTAAGTCTGCTTCCTTTATTACTATTTTTTAATGTTATCAATACTTGCTTTTAGTCCCGTCCTGACCCTTTAGAAAATGATCCTTCTCCTGAAATAGCCTGAAAGCCTCTGTAGTCTAAAGCAACTTAAACATGATGCTGTAAGAAGAGATTTAATGAGGGGCGCCTGGGTGGGTCAGTGGGTTAAGGCATCTGCCTTTGGCTCAGGTCATAATCTCAGGGTTGTGGGATTGAGCCCCGCATCAGGTTCTCTGCTCAGTGGGGAGCCTGCTTCCCCCTACTCTCTGCCTGCCCCTCTGTCTACTTGTGATCTCTGTCTGTCAAATAAATAAATGAAATCTTTAAAAAAGAGAGAGAGAGAGAGAGAGATTTAATGAACAGAGGAGACAACATCACAAGTCTGACATACGCTCGCTGAACACAAGAAACTCAAAATCGTGCAACACTCAGACAGTCCTTCAAGGTTCTGGAAATTCACCAGCTTCTTCCTTGAGCTCCTGACCTCTGCCCCAGTATGGCAACTTGATATTCTCAGCTGTTTGTTTGGTGTACTCAACAACCAGAAACCTCCTACATGTACCTGATCTTCTGGTGGAAGCCTTTCAGCGGGTTTCTCACCATCTTGCTCACCATGCAGCTGGGGGTGGGTCTTGTGGGGCCATGGGAAAATGTCCACCACCACCAGAAGCAAAAGGAGCCCAAATCCAGTTTCTTTTCTCTGATCATCTTCCTGGGAGAGGATGTTCCTTTATGCGATTAAAGAGCAAAAAATAAAACCAAAGAAACCCACAATACTGAACTTAATTTCAAGTACCACTTCTTTCCCAAGAATGGTTAACTGGTAGCTAACTGGTAGCTACATGATCGCACTCTTGTTGCTAATAAACAGTAAAGGCGCCAAGAAACCAAAGCAGCACATGGGAGAAAAGGAAAAAACTAGAGTTTAGGTCATTTGTGAATATGGGTATTCAGTTTTTGAATAATTAAAGATATCCAGTCTGTAGAATGTTAGAGAAATCCCTAAGCTACATTTAGGTTTGAGCATGTCATTACTAATCCAGAACATTAAAATTTTATCATCATAGTTATGGACAGTTCTGCCAAAGAATCTCACTTATTGGCTATCAAAATAAGGGAAATGCTGAATTATAGAATACCATTCTTTGAATATTTAATAAATTAATCCTCTGTGCTGATAGTAGGAGTTCTAGAAATCATTCCTGTTGGTGTGACAACAATTAGTCAATATACTAATTAATAATAATTGAGAGAAGTCAATGCCTTATAGGTTTACAACACAAATTAGAAGTACAGAGATCATACTTAAGGTTAAATTCATTCTAAAAAAGACCATTGGTAGTTATGAATACTTAAAGGAAAGGAAAGAATATTGGAGCTTTTGTCAGAGTTGACTCTTTTCAGAGTTCCTGGGTCATTAAACAGGAGCTTATTCATATAAATTTTGGCAGTGGTATCTGGATCTTACTATTTTTCTTTCATACTTTTCACATAACTGAATTGTACCAGATTCTCTTGGGTGCTCAACAACAGATTTTGACTCTGAAATCCTTACCACTTCTCAAAGGAGGAAGAAGAGGAGGAGGGAATAGGGAGAGAGGGAAGGAGGAGAGAGAGAAGGGGAGGGAAGAAGAAGAGAAGGAATGGAGCATGGAAAAGGAAGGGATCAAGGCAGAAAATGTGAGAAAAAGAAAAGAAGAAAGGGGAGGAGGAAAAGATGGAAGTGGAGGCATGGAGGGATTGGGGAAGACCAGAAATCTCATTCATTTTGACATAGGAGGTGGACTCTAACTTTTTTGTGTAAAACAGTCTCAAGTGAACCCCTAGATGTATATATAGTGGGTGACAGGAGCTCCCTATTCCTAGAGAATTTTAAAAATACTATGCAATCGGGGCACCTGGGTGGCTCAGTGGGTTAAAGCCTCTGCCTTTGGCTCAGGTCATGATCTCAGGGTCCTGGGATCGAGCCCCGAATCACGCTCTCTGCTCGGCAGGGAGTCTGCTTCCTCCCCTCTCTGCCTGCTGCTCTGCCTACTTGTAATCCTACTTGTAATCTCTCTCTCTCTCTCTCTGTTAAATAAATAAATTAAAAAAAAATACTATGCAATCAATCCTTGATTGGGACCCAAATACTCAATTTTAAAGTTCTAAATATTATAGAATTTAAATACAGGGTTTTTAAAAAACAGATTTAAATGATTCAACATGGAGATAATACAAGTTAATTTTCTTACAGAATTAGATTTTTTTCCTCAGCTTAATTGCATGACATTTGGTAGAAGAAAGTTTAATGTTTGGGGGTGATCATTGCTGATAGTGACTTTGGAAGGTCCTGGCAGGTGCTTTCCTGGAATCAAGCAGATGATTGTTAAGACAGGAAGAGAAAGAAGATGCTGAAGAGGTTTGCCCCTGTGGCCATTTACATCTGACTGGTTTATATCTGTTTTAGGTTTGCTATTCTGGTCAGGTCTTCTTGGCAACTTCTTAAATAATCTGATAAAACTGATGAATATATTAGAGTAGGCTCACAAGATGGGGATTCTCAGTTCCTGAGTTGGGTCTGCCTGCACTTTCCTACGGAAAAGTCCTGTTTCAGTCACCTGAACTATAATTTTCTTACCCCAAGGATATTATGGTAAAAAGAGATTAATCTATATAGAAAACATTGCTTTAATCCCTACACTTCATTGGTTTGATGAAGTTTGAAGAAAACAGGAATAACTCAAGTGTGTTGAGGATCAGTGATTTCACATTTAAAAAGCATAAAGCTTATTAATGGTCTTGAAGAGAAAAGATTCCGTATGAATGCAAAAACCATCATTATCACTGGTAACATATCCAAATATCTTGACAACATTTTTCTGATTCAAACTGTTAAATTTCATATTAAAATATAATAAAAAGATATTCATTTACAAAACCCTTGTAAACAGACAAAGCTTGAAAAACAGAAAGTATACTTAGGAAACTCCACACAAACAAGCACATTTTTTTTTTTAAATTTAAATTTTATTTATTTATTTGACAGAGATCACAAGTAGGCAGAGAGACAGGCAGAGAGAGAGGAAGGGAAGCAGGCTCCCTGCTGAGCAGAGAGCCTGATGCGGGGCTCGATCCCAGGACTCTGGGATCATGACCTGAGCCGAAGGCAGAGGCTTTGACCCACTGAGCCACCCAGGCGCCCCCAAACAAGCACATTTTAAGGTACTTTTCCCAAGTGATAAGGACAGAGTTAGGATGTAACAATAGCAGTAGTAGTCGAAATTTTATTGAGGGCTAAGCATCCATTAGGCACACCTGCTTTCAATATATTATCTTATGTAATTCTCACAAAACCCTTCTGTTCTCTTCCTATTTCATCAATAAGCAATCAGCAAAGCGAAAATCCCACAGAACGTACTGGTGTATACAAAAGGAATGGAAGGAATCTAAACTTGAGGGTATCAGAGATACCCTCATATATCTCAACAAATATATATATATCCCAACATATATCTCATATATCCCAACAAATGGATGTTGAAATGTATTTAGTAGACACAGAAGACAATAAAGCTGGGGCCGTTGGTATAAAGGGGAAAGAGTATAATAACAAAGCATATTCATAGACTAAACTAGGCTTTCAGCTTGGTTTAAGGAACTCTAAAATAATAAGCTACAGTTGTTTTGTTTTCTTAACTTACTGCTACTTCTTTGTGCTGAAATGCTTTTAAATCTCCATAGTACTGTCCGTGTACCTCAGAAAGGGTTTGGCTCTGGGCAGCCTCTGTCTCTGAGTCAAACTGGCTGCAGAAACTTGACATCTTGGTCACAAATATATTATGTTGCCATCACTTTAAGCATAAGTAAAATAAAATTAAAAAAACAGGTGGTAGTAATGATGGTAATATTTTTGGAGTGATGGCAATATGTTTTGCTTTGATTGGGTAGAACTGAGCTTAATGTGGATCTTATTTAGCCTTTTAAAGTTAATTTCTATTTTCTCCTTTCTTCAGGAAGAAAAGGGCTAAAATAGCACTCAGTACTCTACTAGTACTTTGCTGGTGACAATGGACTATTTATCTGGTTTTAAGTAACATGGCTTAACTGTGGCTGTCGGTAAAATAAGGGCCTGAGCAGACCACTGGCGCCCACACTGGGTACCACAGGCCGCAGAGAAGCACTTAGTAGTTGTGTGTAATCAAATTTGTAAAAACTGATGCAGAATAATACTTCATTATTTATAGGAGTGCTATAATAAATCTTTTGCAAACTATAGAATCCGTTTGTAGTGTGAAATGTCTCTTGTGTTTTTAAGTTTGAATTTTTGTGTACATGTGGTCTTCATAAAGTAAGAATTTATGGAAGCCCAAGTAAATCTAAAGTACCCAATTCATTTGTTCACTCATACTCTGAAATGATGCCATATACTAAGCATCATTCCAGATCAGAGGGATGGCCATGATGAAGTCCACTAATGCCCTTACGGTGCTCAACTAAGTTGGGGAGAATTCTGATACCTAAATATTCTTCTCTTGGAAAGTCAAAGATAAAATATGCACCTTCCTTCTGGAAGGCAGCTATCCAATCATTTCTTGAAACCAGTGCCATAGGTAATCTTTTTGAAATCTCCTTGTCACATATTAAATAATGTGATGAATTTGTGTTGTCATAAAATATCAAATGCGAAAATGAGAACTGGCAGGTCTCGGGGAGCTGAATGCCCTGGAGTCCTAAGCTGTACCTGGAGGTTGGGTCTTTCAGCGTTACAGCCTGAAGGGACTCCCCTCAGATTCTTTTTTTTTTTTTTTTTTTTTTTTAAAGATTTTATTTATTTATTTGACAGAGAGATCACAAGCAGGCAGAGAGAGAGGAGGAAGCAGGCAGAGAGAGAGGAGGAAGCAGGCTCCCCTAGAGAGCAGAGAGCCCGATGCGGGGCTCGATCCCAGGACTCTGAGATCACGACCTGAGCCGAAGGCAGCGGCCTAACCCACTGAGCCACCCAGGCGCCCCCTCCCCTCAGATTCTTGTGTCCACCCTGCCCCCTCCTCGGTCCCATCATGGTCCCTCGGTCCCATACTTTGTTTTTTCAGAGGAAGAAACTCAAAAAGGTTGGGAAATTAGCTGAAACCGGAATCAGTGAGGGTTTTTTCATCCCCAGACTTTTTAGCTGATTTGCTGACTAATTCTGCTCCTCCTTATGTATAAATGACACATTTTAGGGTTTGAGGCGTATTCTCTTGCTCCCTTTTGGTTAAACTTACATGCTTGTAAGTAGAAGGTGTGGTGACGACAGATGATTGACGGTAAAAAGAACTTCTGCAAGGACGGCCGGAGCCGAACTGCTCTGGGCTCAGGTCCCCTTAGTCCTTAACTGACCCGCCCGTCCCCCTTAAGTCCGCCGGCCACTCTGAGGATTAGGCTAGTGGTAGGGCGAAACTACAGATCCCAGGAGGCGGAGAGGCGTCCCTCTCAACCTCTCCGTAGGTGGGTCGCTCCCCTCATTGCATTCTGGGAAATGTAGTTTCTTTCTTTCTTTCTTTCTTTCTTTCTTTCTTTCTTTCTTTCTTTCTTTAAGATTTTATTTATTTATTTGACAGACCGAGATCACAAGTAGGCAGAGAGGCAGGCAGAGAGAGAGGAGGAAGCAGGCCCCCCGCTGAGCAGAGAGCGTGATGCGGGGCTCGATCCCAGGACCCTGGAATCATGACCCGAGCTGAAGGCAGAGGATTTAACCCACTGAGCCACCCAGGTGCCCCTGTAGTTTCTTTCTAATCAGTGCCTACCGTGTCTTGGAAACCAGAGCTATTAGGTTTAAGGGATCCGCCCCTCCACTGGCCCCGCCCTCTCCATTGACCCCGCCCCAGGTTGCTCAGGAGATGAGAGACGCCGAATCCTGAATTCTGGTAGGTGTTGGCGTGGGGAGAAGAATAGGTGCAGAAAGAAATCCTCTGAGGTCTGAATGTGGCCAGCCTCAATGGAGAGTTCTGGCAGCTCCTGCCAGGACTGGTGCAGCAGTAGGCAATACTGGTTTGAGCTCGGACCCACGGACTTGCTGGAGCGCAAGGGCTCCCTCACCCTCCGCTCCCATCACAAGAAGTACTCGAAACCCGTGTTGGTGTATTCTTGGTGAGCCAGCTCTCTGCAGTTCCTGACTGCTGGGGGAAGGGATGGGTGGGGGAGGAGAGGAAAGGATAGTAACAGAGAGGGCAAGGGTGGAGAGGATAGACTAAACAGAGAAGAAGAGAATGAATGAAGAGGGAGAGAAGAGCAGAGAAAGGGAAAAGGAAGAGGTGAGACAGAAAAAGATGAGAAGTGAGAGAACTGGGAGAGGGGACAAGGTAGAAAAAAGAAAGAGAAGAAAGATTTTCATAGGAGAGATAAAGAGGGTGGGAGTGAGTGTTCTGGGCAGCAGGAAGAGATAGGAAAGCCTCCAAGAGCAGCTCCCCAGACACAGTGAGACCTGCTGCAGCAGCTCCCAGTCCACCAGAGGTCATACATCACTCTCACAGTCTATGCAGGTGAGGCCTAGAAATCACATTTCTGAAATAACATTACTTACTCTTAAAAGGAAGGGTCCATTAGGGGACAGCAGGAGGGTGATGGTTAATTTGTCTAAACCCTCCTTGATCCCATTCATTCATGTAATATATGTGAACCCTGCAGCATCTGTCTTGCAAACTTTCTACAGCCTACCCACTTTTCCTACAAGACCCTCCCCTTTTAATTCTTATCCCTAAAACTGACTCTCTGCCTATTTTGAACTCAGTGTGAGAGGCTAGATAGATTTGGAATCCAAAGCTCTATTATGAAGTAGAAAATCCCCCCCTTTTAGCCTCATACAGGGGTTCCCTCATAGACCTCAAGCAAAACACTTAGCTCTTCCATGATTATGTTACTCTATAAAGATGTAGGTCATAATATAAATCACTATTAGAAATTATTGTTAAAGACCTTTTTTAAGTGGACAGTGTTTCTGCTCTCTTTTGTCCTACCATGACTTGTGGGCATCAATAGCAAAACCACAGAAGAACATCCATGAGAAGATGAGGAATTTGGTGGGGGAGAAGTGTGGTCTAACATGGAAAGTCATTATGGTCACTGCGAAAATGTAGAGTGTTCTTATGCTATTAATTTTAGAAAGAACATTTGGGAACAGGAAGAAATAAATTCAACATTCATGTGTCATGCACTTTGCTATGTGTTGGAGACACAGAGACAGGTAAAGTGGATTCAATGAGTTAATTTGTCTAAAGCATTTAATACTATGCCTGTATATAGTAAGCAGTCAAAAATATATGGTAGCTAATAATAATTTTTAAGGATAATATAATGGTTGAACAGTTGGACTGTAGGTTGGAGTATCAACTCTGTAGCATGTGATATGGCGAGTCACATGACTGCTCTAGGCCTCTGTTTCTGCAACTGTAAAATGGAGATGCTAAGACTATTGTAAGATTAAACACGGTATTGTATGTGAAGCACCTTTTAACATGTAGTCTGGCACTTAGCACAGTAAAGGTTATATACATGTATTAGGACATGGTCATGGACCTCAAGGAATTTCATAGATCTGTAAAGGAGAATGCCATTAAATTCAGAATAATCCGACCTGTGCAAAATAGAGATGAGTATAAGAGGTAAAGGTAACAGGGAGAGGTTTGTGTGTATGTATGGTTTCCTGAGCAGGGTTTAGAAGGAAGAATAGGAGCTCCATAGATACACAAAAGAGAACATTGTACTCACAGGCAGGTGCAGTGGAATAGTAAGAAGCAACCTCATAGGGAAATAGAAATAGTTCTCTATAGTCCACAAGTACAGTTGATCGTCATTATTTGCAGATTCAGTATTTGTAAATTTGCCTACCTGGTAAAATATATTTATAATCCCAAATCAATACTCAAGGTACTTTCATGGTCATTTATGAACATGTGTGGAGAGGCAAAGGTTTTTAGTCACTCCCCACCCCCAAACCCCCTCAACACTACTGGTTGAGATCAAAGTGACACTCTGCCTTTTTGTTTCAGCTCTCATGCTATAAACAAGTAGGGGTTTTTTTCATGGTCTATTTAGCATTTTTCTGCTTTTCGTTGGTGATTTCATTATAGAGCTCCCATACTGCTGGAGTGCTATCTAGTGTTGTGTGCAAGGAGGCTGTGATGCGCCTTGTGGAGAAAATATATGTCACATAAGCTTCATTCAGTCACGAGTTACAGTACTGTTGGCTGTGAGTTCAATGTAAATGAATCAGTAGAAGATATTAAATAAGGTATTTTTAAACAGAAACATACATAAAAGCAGGTTATATATTGATTGGTTGATGAAAATGTGAGCAGAGGCTCATAGGAACCTGCTTTTCTTTCCCCCAGGAGCAGTGGTTCAGTATCTGCTAATTATTTGTGACAACTTTATAGAATATAACAACTTAAATAATGAGAACTGATCATAAAATGCGAGAAATACTTGATTTCTTTGAGCTGGCTGTGCAGTTAGCATCCTTGCTTCCCTTCCATATCCAAGCAGTCTCCAAAATTTGTCTTTAAAAAAAAAAAAAACAGAGTTCAAATTATATAAACTTCCAAATGAATAATCTGATCAGCTATTTTGTTTTTTTTTTTTTTTAAAGATCTTATTTATTTATTTGACAGAGATCACAAGTAGGCAGAGAGACAGGCAGAGAGAGAGGGGGAAGCAGGCTCCCTGCCGAGCAGAGAGCCTGATGCGGGGCTTGATCCCAGGACCCTGGGATCATGACCTGAGCTGAGGCAGAGGCTTTAACCCACTGAGCCACCCAGGTGCCCCTAGCTATTTTGTTTTTAATGCATTCTGGTTGTAATTGTTTGCTTTCTAATGACTTATTATATATTAAAACTCTTACTAAATTTTAATCTTTTATGAGTGATTTTTATTTAATCAATGAATATACTATCTATGATATACCTTCCAAGTGACCTCTCAACTGAGTATTTGATCAATTAAATGACTTTACCTCTAGGCTTGCAAAGTAGAATCTGTAACTGGGAAAAATTCTGATTTACCTCTGCTTATATAGTTTAAACATTTGCATGATTTCTGTGTTTCTCTTTAGGTTGCATGTTTAATACAACAGTCTGACTTCACTCCACGTATTAAAAACAGTTGTATGTAATAGACCTGTTAAAGTGATATGCACAGAATGGTCATGTTAAAAGTGTCTCTGGGGCAGTACTAGAATAAGACATCTGGGCACCATCTCTTCCTTACAGCTGGAATGATGGATAGCACCAGTATCACCTGTATCACACTGACGCTTCTGAATGAGAGAGGCCTTTTCTAGAAGTTATTTTTCTCTAGTCATTCCTGTAGCATTTGTAGAGCTATACCATTAGATGATTCCATAAGAAATTCCGAGTTGGGGGGAAATCTTCTCTTGGAGTATCTTTCCATTCATTGGAATAATGGAATACTAAGAATAAGAACAACTAGATTTGTCCTTAATAAATTCCCTGATGTGAGGTTACTTCTTATATTTTTATATATGTATTTTAAGTCATCTCTTCATTGCCTAAATCGACATCAGGTAATAAGTGATGATAATTTAAAGCCCCAAAATTCATTCGGGTCTCCATGGAGACAGTTCATGCTCTGGTCTCCATGGTGACACCTAGAGTTTTACGAGCTCAGGTTAATTTTATATATATTTCAATTACTTTTCTCCCCTGTCTAAGCCCTAATTAAAGAGCCTGGGCATTTTACTCTTCCCTTCCTTACCACCCCCCCCCCATAATAAGAAAACAAAAAGAGAAAGGGAAAAAAGGGAAGAAAAATAGAATGCAGTGTTAACTGTGGGGTAGGAAAGTTCGTAGTTTTACAGATTTCTACATAAAATCATTTGGCTTGGGGAAAGAAAGAGCTTTCTATGATGCTTTTCGGACTTACAATCTGTTGTGCTGTCTGAACAGGGGGTTCATGTATATTTAAGGTGCTCCATGACCAGAGGAGAGCCCGCTTTCAAGCCCACAAGGAATCATTAGTGTACTTACAAAGAAAATAGAGATGCATTTTCTAATATGCTGTATCATTCTTCCTGTATTTAATCAGTGACTTTCTCAGGGACTAACCTGGCAGTATTTGGAGTCCTTCACATGGCTCAGGGCCAAGCTAGGGTGACCCAGACCTTCTCTAGCACACATCCTTCTCATCACATCTCTAATACACACTCACAAAACAGGATGAAAAGGCAAATCAAAAAGCCCTTTAGTGTATATATTCCACAAAGAAATGAAATCTTGCCATTTGCGACGACGTGGATGGAACTAGAGGGTATGATGCTTAGCGAAATAAGTCAGCCGGAGAAAGACAACTATCATATGATCTCCCTGATATGAGGAAGTGGAGATGCAACATGGGGGGTTAAGGGGGTAGGAGAAAATGAAACTAGATGGGATTGGGAGGGAGACAAACCATAAGTGACTCTTAATCTCACAAAACAAACTGAGGGTTGCTGGGGGGTGGGGTTATGGACATTGGGGAGGGTATGTGCTATGGTGAGAGCTGTGAAGTGTGTAAACCTGGTGATTCACAGACCTGTACCCCTGGGGATAAAAATATATGTTTATAAAAAATAAAAAATTTAAAAAAAGTAAATATTATTATTATTATTTATTATTATTTTAAAAATTTTAAAAAGAATATTAATAAATAAATTTTAAAAAAAAAGCCCTTTAGTAACTATATGGTGCAGCCTGCCTCTTTTTTGAAATCCTTAAATGCTTCCCCTTCCACCAAGCCTCCATCCTCCTACCTTTAACAGCTCAGGCCCTCAACTGAATGCTTATTAACTCCTATTTTATGTACATTTTAAATAAGTTTGCTTATGTGGTTTCCATGCATGCAGCATAGACTTTGGAAAGAAGAGAGAAGAGCCTTTAAAAAGGCTTTTTTTGGTCAAAATGAGAAGTGAGAAGAGCAAGCCTCAGGGCAAGGGGTAAGAACACAGTGGGTGCTCAATTAACATTCATCAAAGAAATGAACAAATGAGCAGATAGAATGAACACACACAGAAACCCAAAAGGCACTGGGTTGGGACCCTCTATTTTATGCTTTAGAAAGACCCAGAGGTAAAAGTCTATAGAATGGCAAAATTCATAATAAAACCAGAATAGATTCTCATAGCCATTATCCTGATCAAACAGGACAACACTGAAGTGTGTTTGCTTACCTCTGTATAAGTGAGCTTAGAGAAGTACGATGTACTCTTCTTCTGACTGGAATGGTGAAGAATTTAAAATTGGGAGCTAAACTTATGCTATTCTTACTTGCAGTGCGTAACTTATCAGGGACTGACAGGTACTAAGAAGATTTTAAGTTTGTATAGGGACAAATGAATTTATATTTTAAAGAGATATTTTTGTTTCTTAACTCATGCTTAAAAAAATTCTAAATTACAATATCATATGACCATTTGAGATGATGTAATAGTAGACCAATGACATGCAAATATATTCACCATTGAGGAGTAGGTGGCAGAATTAGAAATTTGCACACAATTCAGATGTATATATAAGATATATTTTCTAAAATGGATCCTTATGGCTTTTCAATTGTTAGTTACTTGGAAAAAATTCAAACTTGCCAACTAAAGGGTATCTGTCTCTTCAAGTTTAAACAGCTTGTTTTAATTTAAAATAGTCTCTTTCAGAATGGTGCCCACTATTTCTGAGTCCCTCATCCTCCACACTGTCCTTTCCCCAGTCGCATCTGTGTGTGTGAGGGACTGACGTTGTATGTTATTTTGGTGATGGGGAGTGAGGCCCCCAGATTATGTGTGGGTCCTTGTTCTTGCTCACGTCACCCTTTGTCCAACTTCTGGTGCTGCTTCTGGTGAATTCCTGACTAATCCACTTTGTTGAGGACCCTATGTCTCTGCTTATGGACTTAGTTCCACTTTGGCTCTTGCTGGCACTACAGATCCCCATATCACGTCCCTGACTGAGGCTGGTCACCTATAGCCCCTGTGATAGGGACACCTCATCCCTCAACGCAGCAGCCCTGCCTCTGCCCTCTGGCAGCTTCCATCAAATACCCGATGGAGAGGGTGTGTGCAGGCTGGGGTTTTCCCAGGAGAGTTCACTCCCATTCGCCTGGAATTACTCAAGCCTTTTCTTTCACTTTCTAAAGTGATCTGGTGAAAAAGATGAATTGTAAGGTCACCCTATCTGAGCTATGTTTGGGAGCTTCTGAGTCTTGTTAATAGCAGCTTAAGAAATTTCGTCCTTTTATTTCTCCACGGTGACTTTCAAGAAAAATATCTTGCTTCGAACTCAAAAATTCCATTTTGTTAGAAGTTAATCAGCCACGCTTATTTTCCTTCATATTCCTGTCAAAACAACCCTAAGTCTTCCCAAGACAAATGTGGATGCCTCTGATTTATTAAAGCAAAGGTTATCTTACAAAGTTAAGCAGAGAAAAATAAAAAGATGAATATTTCAAAGTACAGTCTCACTATAGGTAAAAAAACAAAAACAAAAACCAGATGTGATGAATTCCTTTGTTAAAGGTGTATGTCGAGGGATACCTGGGTGGCTCAGTCAGTTAGGTGTCTGCCTTCGGCTCGGGTCATGATCCCAGGGTCTTGGGATCAAGTCCCACATCAGGCTCCCTGCTCAGTGGGGAGCCTGGTTCTCTCTCTCCCTCTGTTGCTTCCCCTGCTTGTGTGCTCACTCTCTCTCTCTGACAAATAAATAAATAAAATCTTTAAAAAAAAGTGTATGTCGAAATGGATTGGAAATAGATTGAAAGGACTTTAACCATAACACGAAATACTTACTGGATGTAGTAGATTTGTGGATTTTATCTTACTGGATGGTAGGTAGATTTGTGGATTATTTGCCTTTTTTTTCCTCTTTGCCACCTCTACATTTTCCATAATGAACATGTATTATCTTCATAATAAGAATAAAGTAAAATTACTTTTAAAAATTTGGTATCATTTCCTACAGCTTTTCCCCTGAAGCAAACATTCTCTGAATGATCAGAATGTAGACACAGTGCTTCATCTCTTTTAGAGTCTGAGTCACTCTTCGTGGTTTATTATGAGTCTTTTTAAAATATCTTTTTAATTGCTAGTTTTATGTTGGGTAAAAAGGATGATGTTATTCACATTCATTCGGATTAACCACCCTTTCATTCTTGTCTCAGTTCTATAATGGTAGATCCTACGCCACAGTTATTTTTAATCTAGTTCTACATTCTCATTCCTCAACATACGCACATACCCACAAATGACTTTGAATGTAGTAATTTTGGGGGGGGAAGCACCTTATTTTCTATTTTTAAAATGAAATCCAGGACACCGTACATCCTTTTGCCCTGACTGAATTTTTCTTTCAATGCTTTTCTCTTTTATGAAATTTCAGTCAAATTCTCTTCCTGAAAACTGGTAGTTATAGAATTCTTGTGCCTTGACCTTTATGTGAAGTTTTGCTTAACTGGCAGCCAAAATAAAGCATCTTGCAAGTTTTGCTTGCAAGATGAACCCTTGTAAGGTAGGATGTTACAGGACAGGCATTTCTACATGTGCATGCACTTGGAGTAGGAAAGACCACTGCTGTATACAAGTGCCTCTGCCTGAGCCTACTGTCTGCTTACTCTGGTGACCATCTCCCACCTGGGCCATAGGAACCACCAAAGACCACTCCTCAGGATAGGTAAAGGTGTGGGGCATGAGGGAGGATGTGAGAAGAATGTGGGAGCTAGTGACATTTTGAAAAGGTGAGGTTCAGTCTATGGACACTGTGATAACCAGGCTCATGGCTCAAGGTTTTGTTGTTGTTGTTATGTAAGCTCCACACCAAGCATGGAGGTCAACACAGGGCTTGAACTCACGACCCTGAGATCAAGACCTGAACTGAGATCAAAAGACCTGAAGCTGAGGGGCGCCTGGCTGGCTCAGTGGGTTAAGCCGCTGCCTTCGGCTCAGGTCATGATCTCAGGGTCCTGGGATTGAGCCCCGCGTCGGGCTCTCTTCTCAGCGGGGAGCCTGCTTCCTCTCCTCTCTCTCTGCCTGCTTGTGATCTCTCTCTGTCAAATAAATAAATAAAATCTTTAAAAAAAAAAAATCCAAGCTGAGATCAAGAGTCAGACAATAAACCAACTGAGTCACCCAAGTGTGGTGGGCTCAACTTTTTTAACAGCACTAAAGCTAGTATAATTAGATAAACTACTCTGAGTTGGCCAAGGAAGCTACCTCTTGGTACTATTTTCTGTGTACTGGTCAGACTTCTTTTGATTACAAGTGACAGACACTCAGCTTACACTAGCCTAAGGAAGCAAGAGAATGGAGTGGTTGATCACCAGTTAAGAAGGAAGACAGGGATGCAGCTCCACCTTAGGAACAACTGGAATAAAAGAGGCAAATACAAACAGGTCTCGTTTAATTTCTCCTCTCTCCTCCTCTTTTTGTGTTTGCTTCATCTTATCATTGAAAACTACAGAAAACATGGCTGCTGCAATTCTGGAATTTTTATCTTATATTTTTATCCACACATACACACGCACAAAAGTTTGGTGTTAAGGAATTTTCAGTTCTGCATACAAAAATTTCAGGTTAGATGTGCATTCTTGGGTCATCCAAATAGGCAGGGTTAGATGGAAATTATGTCAGTTCTCCAATAACCATAGGATGAGATGGATATACCCAGGAGAAAGGAGTGCTGAGCTCAAAATCCTATAGATATCTACTATATCCCATTCTATCCTAGAGATAGCTACTCTATCTGCTATATCCTATAGATAGCTACTGTCATAGAGAATGAATTCCATGTTCCAAATACCCATTTTTATAGCAAAAATTTAGAGTATACACATTAATATATTAGGGATTTCCTACATTGGCTCTTACTTCGACTTTAAGCTTTCACCACCCCACCTAACCAGCACCTACACAATGCACTTTTAAAAAATTGATTTTAGGTATAATGGACAGAAAACAGAAATCTTGTGTAGATATTAGATAAATATATTTTTACAATGCTTTGAAAAAGTTAGTTCTGAGTAGATTTGAATATCGTATTATTGTTTTTGCTAGACACTAAGCTTTTACTACTGGTTTCCCTTATTTCATTTTGAAATACAATTACATTTTAATTGTTATGAGTCATACAGTTACTTCTTTATTTTAACTTAACTAAGTTTTGATGCATCAACCATTAATTGGCAAAAGAATTATATATATTTCTTTGGTAAGATGTTAGATCCCCAATCAGATTGTTCTAAGTTCAATCAAAAGAAAAAATTGACATTATTTATTTATTGCAAAGAATTTAGCTTTCTTTTCTAGAAAGTGGTAGGAAGAAGGGGTGCCTTGGTGGCTCAGTTGGTTGGGTGTTTGCCTTTGGCTTGATCATGATCCCGGTCATGATCCCGGGGTCCTGGGATGGAGCCCTACATTGTGGGGCTCCTTGCTCACTGGGAAGCCTGCTTCTCCCTCTCCCTCTGCCACTCCCCCTGCTTGTGCCCTTGCTCTCTCGCTATCTCTGCCAAATGAATAAATCTTTAAAAAATAAAAATAAAGTGGTAGAAAGAATATTTTGAAATTAAAATGTATGAATGACTTCTCACAATTTTTTAAACACTTGGAAAAATACTGAGATGCTCAAGCAGGAGCCAGAAACATTAAATCAACTTTTGGAAAAAAAAATCACTTAAAAATATTTTTATTTCTAAATATTTCTTTTTTTAAAATAGCATTTGTTTAAAAAAAATGTTTATTATTAAACCACTGCTATGTTGATGGCACTCTGCTGAGTCTGGGATTTGACAATGAGGTCAAGATTACCGTGAGACAGGAGTAGGGAAGGCTGGCCAGGCAAATACTATGTGCTGTGCATACTAGGATCAGGGTAAGCCGGAAGAGCATCCTGGGAACATCCAAGAGGAGCACTTAAGCCTACTGGACCAGGTCAAGTTTGCTAGAGGAGGAGGTTCTAGCTCCTAGGGTTCACATGGAGAACTAAAGATGACACATTAGTTAGTTGTCAACTGAAAGCATTACCACCCCTTCCACTGGAGTGTTTGGTAATAGGTGTGGGCAGTTTTGATCGCATTATTACCAGTCTCTGTTGATGTCAAGTGTGCGATTACAAGAATTGTGACTTTTAGTTCTAGGGAGGGTAACAGCATCTTAATAGCATTTAATCATCTGTCTATATGATGCCTGAGTTACATATCCATAACTCTTATGGCCAGACGGGTGGGGACAACAGCTAATATATATCTTAAGCCAACACATTCAGGTTAGCTAAATTTACATATGGTCATTCATAGCAAGGGCATAAACAGCAAACCTCCTAATAGATCATCACAGAAAAGGAATTCTTACTTATTACTGCATAATAATCCTGAGCATTCAGAGCTCAGTGGCACCTGCTCTCGCTGTAGGGGTGCATGCCGACAAGTAACCAAAATCTCATCGAAGGCAATTTCCTATAGCTTAACATATCGTGATCTCCTTTCTAGACCTTGCAAGGAATGTGATTTAGTAGAGAATCTAGTCTGGATAGATTGTATATTTGTTTTGTTTTGTTTTGTTTTTTAGAGGCGTTATTTTGTATGTTAAACAATCTATTTTTTAAAAGATTTATTTATTTATAGGAGAGGGAGAGATTGAGGGGAGGGGCAGTGGGAAAGGGAGAGAGAGAATCTCAAGCTGACACCCTCCTGAGCATGGAGACGGACATGAGGCTTGATCTTGCAACCCTAAGGTCATGAGCAGAAATCAAGAGTCTGTGGCTTAACTGACTAAGCCACTCAGGCTCCCCTGTATGTTAAACAATCTTAAAATAAATATAAATAATTTGGAAAAGCTGCCGGTGGTTGTTTTAAACTTATGTCAAAATGAATGTAGTGAATGTAATTTGCTCCACTATAGGTCTTCTTGGCCCTATCTTTGCCCTTGTACCTCTGACACCTAAGGAGATCAAGGCATGTCAAACATCATGCTAGATAGTAAGGTACAAATAAGAAATTTCCTTCCATAATAAAATCGTCTGGGCATGGTGCTGTTTGATGGAAAAGTCTCTTTTTTCCTTGACACCTTTTTCTGTTTCTTCTTTGGGAATTGTCTATTTAGCCTTTCTGTCTCTACTGAGGACAATTTTAGTAAACAGCTTTTCATAGAAGGTTATGTGTGCCATCTAGCTTTCCAAATATATTTGC
Organism: Enhydra lutris kenyoni; assembly: GCF_002288905.1. Taxonomy (NCBI): domain Eukaryota; kingdom Metazoa; phylum Chordata; class Mammalia; order Carnivora; family Mustelidae; genus Enhydra; species Enhydra lutris. Next base: position 11,035,005 of record NW_019154117.1, read on the forward strand.
ATAGATTTATGGAAAGTAGTCTTTACTGCTTTTAGATTTTTTCTTCTATTTTGATGGTTATTCCTATTCTTAACAACCTTATTAAGATACAACTCACATACTACACATATCATCCTTTTAAGGTGTATAATTCAGTGGCTTTCAGTTTATTGACCAAGTTGCACATCTATCATTGGGTACCTGTGTGGTTCAGTCAGTTAAGCATCTGCCTTCGGCTCAGGTCATGATCCCAGAGTCCTGGGATCAACCCCCACATTGGGCTCCCTGCTCAGTGGATAGGCTGCTTTCTCCCCTGCTTGTGCTTTCTCGCTATCTCACTCTCAAATGAATAAATAAAATATATTTTTTAAAAGTTGTCCATCTCGGGGGGCTTTGGTGGCTCAGTCGTTAAGTGTCTGCCTTCGGCTGAGGTCATGATCCCAGGACATTGGGATTGAGCCCCGCATCAGGCTCCCTGCTCAGCGGGAATCCTGTTTCTCCCTCTCCCACTCCCCCTGCTTGTATTCCCTCTCTTGCTGTCTCTGTCTCTGTCAAATAAATCAAATCTTAAAAAAAAAAGTTGTCCATCTATCAACACAACTGATTTGATTTTATTATTGTTTTTTTTTTAAAGATTTTATTTATTTGACAGAGAGAGAGAGATCACAAGTAGAAAGAGAGAGAGAGAAAGAGGAGGAGGCAGGCTCCCTGCCTAGCAGAGAGCCCGATGTGGGACTTGATCCCAGAACCCTGAGATCAGGACCTGAGCCGAAGGCAGAGGCTTAACCCACTGAGCCACCAGGCAGCCCCTGATTTTATTATTGTTTTTTAAAGATTTTGTTCATTTATTTGACACAGGTTGAGAGAGTGACAGAGAGAGAGGGAACACAAGCAGGGGGAGTGGGAGAGGGAGAGGGAGAAGTAGGCTCCCCGCTGAGCAGGGAGCCCAATGCTGGGGTGGGGGTTGGTGGCTCAGATCCCAGGACTCTCAGAGGCAGACACTTAATGACTGAGCCACCCAGGCGCCCCAACACAATTGATTTTAGAACATTTTATTTAATGTAAGAAGGCATTCTCTTCCTTTTAGCTGTAACTCCTTTTTTTTAATTGGTCTTTTTTTTGTGTGTTATGTTAGTCACCATACATCACTAGTTTTTCTTCTTTTTTTTTTTTTTAAAGATTTTATTTATTTATTTGACAGAGAGAGATCATAAGTAGGCAGAGAGGCAGGCAGAGAGAGAGAGGAGGAAGCAGGCTCCTTGCCAAGCAAGATTTTATTTATTTATTTGACAGACCGAGATCACAAGTAGGCAGAGAGGCAGGCAGAGAGAGAGGAGGAAGCAGGCCCCCCGCTGAGCAGAGAGCGTGATGCGGGGCTCGATCCCAGGACCCTGGAATCATGACCCGAGCTGAAGGCAGAGGATTTAACCCACTGAGCCACCCAGGTGCCCCTGTAGTTTCTTTCTAATCAGTGCCTACCGTGTCTTGGAAACCAGAGCTATTAGGTTTAAGGGATCCGCCCCTCCACTGGCCCCGCCCTCTCCATTGACCCCGCCCCAGGTTGCTCAGGAGATGAGAGACGCCGAATCCTGAATTCTGGTAGGTGTTGGCGTGGGGAGAAGAATAGGTGCAGAAAGAAATCCTCTGAGGTCTGAATGTGGCCAGCCTCAATGGAGAGTTCTGGCAGCTCCTGCCAGGACTGGTGCAGCAGTAGGCAATACTGGTTTGAGCTCGGACCCACGGACTTGCTGGAGCGCAAGGGCTCCCTCACCCTCCGCTCCCATCACAAGAAGTACTCGAAACCCGTGTTGGTGTATTCTTGGTGAGCCAGCTCTCTGCAGTTCCTGACTGCTGGGGGAAGGGATGGGTGGGGGAGGAGAGGAAAGGATAGTAACAGAGAGGGCAAGGGTGGAGAGGATAGACTAAACAGAGAAGAAGAGAATGAATGAAGAGGGAGAGAAGAGCAGAGAAAGGGAAAAGGAAGAGGTGAGACAGAAAAAGATGAGAAGTGAGAGAACTGGGAGAGGGGACAAGGTAGAAAAAAGAAAGAGAAGAAAGATTTTCATAGGAGAGATAAAGAGGGTGGGAGTGAGTGTTCTGGGCAGCAGGAAGAGATAGGAAAGCCTCCAAGAGCAGCTCCCCAGACACAGTGAGACCTGCTGCAGCAGCTCCCAGTCCACCAGAGGTCATACATCACTCTCACAGTCTATGCAGGTGAGGCCTAGAAATCACATTTCTGAAATAACATTACTTACTCTTAAAAGGAAGGGTCCATTAGGGGACAGCAGGAGGGTGATGGTTAATTTGTCTAAACCCTCCTTGATCCCATTCATTCATGTAATATATGTGAACCCTGCAGCATCTGTCTTGCAAACTTTCTACAGCCTACCCACTTTTCCTACAAGACCCTCCCCTTTTAATTCTTATCCCTAAAACTGACTCTCTGCCTATTTTGAACTCAGTGTGAGAGGCTAGATAGATTTGGAATCCAAAGCTCTATTATGAAGTAGAAAATCCCCCCCTTTTAGCCTCATACAGGGGTTCCCTCATAGACCTCAAGCAAAACACTTAGCTCTTCCATGATTATGTTACTCTATAAAGATGTAGGTCATAATATAAATCACTATTAGAAATTATTGTTAAAGACCTTTTTTAAGTGGACAGTGTTTCTGCTCTCTTTTGTCCTACCATGACTTGTGGGCATCAATAGCAAAACCACAGAAGAACATCCATGAGAAGATGAGGAATTTGGTGGGGGAGAAGTGTGGTCTAACATGGAAAGTCATTATGGTCACTGCGAAAATGTAGAGTGTTCTTATGCTATTAATTTTAGAAAGAACATTTGGGAACAGGAAGAAATAAATTCAACATTCATGTGTCATGCACTTTGCTATGTGTTGGAGACACAGAGACAGGTAAAGTGGATTCAATGAGTTAATTTGTCTAAAGCATTTAATACTATGCCTGTATATAGTAAGCAGTCAAAAATATATGGTAGCTAATAATAATTTTTAAGGATAATATAATGGTTGAACAGTTGGACTGTAGGTTGGAGTATCAACTCTGTAGCATGTGATATGGCGAGTCACATGACTGCTCTAGGCCTCTGTTTCTGCAACTGTAAAATGGAGATGCTAAGACTATTGTAAGATTAAACACGGTATTGTATGTGAAGCACCTTTTAACATGTAGTCTGGCACTTAGCACAGTAAAGGTTATATACATGTATTAGGACATGGTCATGGACCTCAAGGAATTTCATAGATCTGTAAAGGAGAATGCCATTAAATTCAGAATAATCCGACCTGTGCAAAATAGAGATGAGTATAAGAGGTAAAGGTAACAGGGAGAGGTTTGTGTGTATGTATGGTTTCCTGAGCAGGGTTTAGAAGGAAGAATAGGAGCTCCATAGATACACAAAAGAGAACATTGTACTCACAGGCAGGTGCAGTGGAATAGTAAGAAGCAACCTCATAGGGAAATAGAAATAGTTCTCTATAGTCCACAAGTACAGTTGATCGTCATTATTTGCAGATTCAGTATTTGTAAATTTGCCTACCTGGTAAAATATATTTATAATCCCAAATCAATACTCAAGGTACTTTCATGGTCATTTATGAACATGTGTGGAGAGGCAAAGGTTTTTAGTCACTCCCCACCCCCAAACCCCCTCAACACTACTGGTTGAGATCAAAGTGACACTCTGCCTTTTTGTTTCAGCTCTCATGCTATAAACAAGTAGGGGTTTTTTTCATGGTCTATTTAGCATTTTTCTGCTTTTCGTTGGTGATTTCATTATAGAGCTCCCATACTGCTGGAGTGCTATCTAGTGTTGTGTGCAAGGAGGCTGTGATGCGCCTTGTGGAGAAAATATATGTCACATAAGCTTCATTCAGTCACGAGTTACAGTACTGTTGGCTGTGAGTTCAATGTAAATGAATCAGTAGAAGATATTAAATAAGGTATTTTTAAACAGAAACATACATAAAAGCAGGTTATATATTGATTGGTTGATGAAAATGTGAGCAGAGGCTCATAGGAACCTGCTTTTCTTTCCCCCAGGAGCAGTGGTTCAGTATCTGCTAATTATTTGTGACAACTTTATAGAATATAACAACTTAAATAATGAGAACTGATCATAAAATGCGAGAAATACTTGATTTCTTTGAGCTGGCTGTGCAGTTAGCATCCTTGCTTCCCTTCCATATCCAAGCAGTCTCCAAAATTTGTCTTTAAAAAAAAAAAAAACAGAGTTCAAATTATATAAACTTCCAAATGAATAATCTGATCAGCTATTTTGTTTTTTTTTTTTTTTAAAGATCTTATTTATTTATTTGACAGAGATCACAAGTAGGCAGAGAGACAGGCAGAGAGAGAGGGGGAAGCAGGCTCCCTGCCGAGCAGAGAGCCTGATGCGGGGCTTGATCCCAGGACCCTGGGATCATGACCTGAGCTGAGGCAGAGGCTTTAACCCACTGAGCCACCCAGGTGCCCCTAGCTATTTTGTTTTTAATGCATTCTGGTTGTAATTGTTTGCTTTCTAATGACTTATTATATATTAAAACTCTTACTAAATTTTAATCTTTTATGAGTGATTTTTATTTAATCAATGAATATACTATCTATGATATACCTTCCAAGTGACCTCTCAACTGAGTATTTGATCAATTAAATGACTTTACCTCTAGGCTTGCAAAGTAGAATCTGTAACTGGGAAAAATTCTGATTTACCTCTGCTTATATAGTTTAAACATTTGCATGATTTCTGTGTTTCTCTTTAGGTTGCATGTTTAATACAACAGTCTGACTTCACTCCACGTATTAAAAACAGTTGTATGTAATAGACCTGTTAAAGTGATATGCACAGAATGGTCATGTTAAAAGTGTCTCTGGGGCAGTACTAGAATAAGACATCTGGGCACCATCTCTTCCTTACAGCTGGAATGATGGATAGCACCAGTATCACCTGTATCACACTGACGCTTCTGAATGAGAGAGGCCTTTTCTAGAAGTTATTTTTCTCTAGTCATTCCTGTAGCATTTGTAGAGCTATACCATTAGATGATTCCATAAGAAATTCCGAGTTGGGGGGAAATCTTCTCTTGGAGTATCTTTCCATTCATTGGAATAATGGAATACTAAGAATAAGAACAACTAGATTTGTCCTTAATAAATTCCCTGATGTGAGGTTACTTCTTATATTTTTATATATGTATTTTAAGTCATCTCTTCATTGCCTAAATCGACATCAGGTAATAAGTGATGATAATTTAAAGCCCCAAAATTCATTCGGGTCTCCATGGAGACAGTTCATGCTCTGGTCTCCATGGTGACACCTAGAGTTTTACGAGCTCAGGTTAATTTTATATATATTTCAATTACTTTTCTCCCCTGTCTAAGCCCTAATTAAAGAGCCTGGGCATTTTACTCTTCCCTTCCTTACCACCCCCCCCCCATAATAAGAAAACAAAAAGAGAAAGGGAAAAAAGGGAAGAAAAATAGAATGCAGTGTTAACTGTGGGGTAGGAAAGTTCGTAGTTTTACAGATTTCTACATAAAATCATTTGGCTTGGGGAAAGAAAGAGCTTTCTATGATGCTTTTCGGACTTACAATCTGTTGTGCTGTCTGAACAGGGGGTTCATGTATATTTAAGGTGCTCCATGACCAGAGGAGAGCCCGCTTTCAAGCCCACAAGGAATCATTAGTGTACTTACAAAGAAAATAGAGATGCATTTTCTAATATGCTGTATCATTCTTCCTGTATTTAATCAGTGACTTTCTCAGGGACTAACCTGGCAGTATTTGGAGTCCTTCACATGGCTCAGGGCCAAGCTAGGGTGACCCAGACCTTCTCTAGCACACATCCTTCTCATCACATCTCTAATACACACTCACAAAACAGGATGAAAAGGCAAATCAAAAAGCCCTTTAGTGTATATATTCCACAAAGAAATGAAATCTTGCCATTTGCGACGACGTGGATGGAACTAGAGGGTATGATGCTTAGCGAAATAAGTCAGCCGGAGAAAGACAACTATCATATGATCTCCCTGATATGAGGAAGTGGAGATGCAACATGGGGGGTTAAGGGGGTAGGAGAAAATGAAACTAGATGGGATTGGGAGGGAGACAAACCATAAGTGACTCTTAATCTCACAAAACAAACTGAGGGTTGCTGGGGGGTGGGGTTATGGACATTGGGGAGGGTATGTGCTATGGTGAGAGCTGTGAAGTGTGTAAACCTGGTGATTCACAGACCTGTACCCCTGGGGATAAAAATATATGTTTATAAAAAATAAAAAATTTAAAAAAAGTAAATATTATTATTATTATTTATTATTATTTTAAAAATTTTAAAAAGAATATTAATAAATAAATTTAAAAAAAAAAGCCCTTTAGTAACTATATGGTGCAGCCTGCCTCTTTTTTGAAATCCTTAAATGCTTCCCCTTCCACCAAGCCTCCATCCTCCTACCTTTAACAGCTCAGGCCCTCAACTGAATGCTTATTAACTCCTATTTTATGTACATTTTAAATAAGTTTGCTTATGTGGTTTCCATGCATGCAGCATAGACTTTGGAAAGAAGAGAGAAGAGCCTTTAAAAAGGCTTTTTTTGGTCAAAATGAGAAGTGAGAAGAGCAAGCCTCAGGGCAAGGGGTAAGAACACAGTGGGTGCTCAATTAACATTCATCAAAGAAATGAACAAATGAGCAGATAGAATGAACACACACAGAAACCCAAAAGGCACTGGGTTGGGACCCTCTATTTTATGCTTTAGAAAGACCCAGAGGTAAAAGTCTATAGAATGGCAAAATTCATAATAAAACCAGAATAGATTCTCATAGCCATTATCCTGATCAAACAGGACAACACTGAAGTGTGTTTGCTTACCTCTGTATAAGTGAGCTTAGAGAAGTACGATGTACTCTTCTTCTGACTGGAATGGTGAAGAATTTAAAATTGGGAGCTAAACTTATGCTATTCTTACTTGCAGTGCGTAACTTATCAGGGACTGACAGGTACTAAGAAGATTTTAAGTTTGTATAGGGACAAATGAATTTATATTTTAAAGAGATATTTTTGTTTCTTAACTCATGCTTAAAAAAATTCTAAATTACAATATCATATGACCATTTGAGATGATGTAATAGTAGACCAATGACATGCAAATATATTCACCATTGAGGAGTAGGTGGCAGAATTAGAAATTTGCACACAATTCAGATGTATATATAAGATATATTTTCTAAAATGGATCCTTATGGCTTTTCAATTGTTAGTTACTTGGAAAAAATTCAAACTTGCCAACTAAAGGGTATCTGTCTCTTCAAGTTTAAACAGCTTGTTTTAATTTAAAATAGTCTCTTTCAGAATGGTGCCCACTATTTCTGAGTCCCTCATCCTCCACACTGTCCTTTCCCCAGTCGCATCTGTGTGTGTGAGGGACTGACGTTGTATGTTATTTTGGTGATGGGGAGTGAGGCCCCCAGATTATGTGTGGGTCCTTGTTCTTGCTCACGTCACCCTTTGTCCAACTTCTGGTGCTGCTTCTGGTGAATTCCTGACTAATCCACTTTGTTGAGGACCCTATGTCTCTGCTTATGGACTTAGTTCCACTTTGGCTCTTGCTGGCACTACAGATCCCCATATCACGTCCCTGACTGAGGCTGGTCACCTATAGCCCCTGTGATAGGGACACCTCATCCCTCAACGCAGCAGCCCTGCCTCTGCCCTCTGGCAGCTTCCATCAAATACCCGATGGAGAGGGTGTGTGCAGGCTGGGGTTTTCCCAGGAGAGTTCACTCCCATTCGCCTGGAATTACTCAAGCCTTTTCTTTCACTTTCTAAAGTGATCTGGTGAAAAAGATGAATTGTAAGGTCACCCTATCTGAGCTATGTTTGGGAGCTTCTGAGTCTTGTTAATAGCAGCTTAAGAAATTTCGTCCTTTTATTTCTCCACGGTGACTTTCAAGAAAAATATCTTGCTTCGAACTCAAAAATTCCATTTTGTTAGAAGTTAATCAGCCACGCTTATTTTCCTTCATATTCCTGTCAAAACAACCCTAAGTCTTCCCAAGACAAATGTGGATGCCTCTGATTTATTAAAGCAAAGGTTATCTTACAAAGTTAAGCAGAGAAAAATAAAAAGATGAATATTTCAAAGTACAGTCTCACTATAGGTAAAAAAACAAAAACAAAAACCAGATGTGATGAATTCCTTTGTTAAAGGTGTATGTCGAGGGATACCTGGGTGGCTCAGTCAGTTAGGTGTCTGCCTTCGGCTCGGGTCATGATCCCAGGGTCTTGGGATCAAGTCCCACATCAGGCTCCCTGCTCAGTGGGGAGCCTGGTTCTCTCTCTCCCTCTGTTGCTTCCCCTGCTTGTGTGCTCACTCTCTCTCTCTGACAAATAAATAAATAAAATCTTTAAAAAAAAGTGTATGTCGAAATGGATTGGAAATAGATTGAAAGGACTTTAACCATAACACGAAATACTTACTGGATGTAGTAGATTTGTGGATTTTATCTTACTGGATGGTAGGTAGATTTGTGGATTATTTGCCTTTTTTTTCCTCTTTGCCACCTCTACATTTTCCATAATGAACATGTATTATCTTCATAATAAGAATAAAGTAAAATTACTTTTAAAAATTTGGTATCATTTCCTACAGCTTTTCCCCTGAAGCAAACATTCTCTGAATGATCAGAATGTAGACACAGTGCTTCATCTCTTTTAGAGTCTGAGTCACTCTTCGTGGTTTATTATGAGTCTTTTTAAAATATCTTTTTAATTGCTAGTTTTATGTTGGGTAAAAAGGATGATGTTATTCACATTCATTCGGATTAACCACCCTTTCATTCTTGTCTCAGTTCTATAATGGTAGATCCTACGCCACAGTTATTTTTAATCTAGTTCTACATTCTCATTCCTCAACATACGCACATACCCACAAATGACTTTGAATGTAGTAATTTTGGGGGGGAAGCACCTTATTTTCTATTTTTAAAATGAAATCCAGGACACCGTACATCCTTTTGCCCTGACTGAATTTTTCTTTCAATGCTTTTCTCTTTTATGAAATTTCAGTCAAATTCTCTTCCTGAAAACTGGTAGTTATAGAATTCTTGTGCCTTGACCTTTATGTGAAGTTTTGCTTAACTGGCAGCCAAAATAAAGCATCTTGCAAGTTTTGCTTGCAAGATGAACCCTTGTAAGGTAGGATGTTACAGGACAGGCATTTCTACATGTGCATGCACTTGGAGTAGGAAAGACCACTGCTGTATACAAGTGCCTCTGCCTGAGCCTACTGTCTGCTTACTCTGGTGACCATCTCCCACCTGGGCCATAGGAACCACCAAAGACCACTCCTCAGGATAGGTAAAGGTGTGGGGCATGAGGGAGGATGTGAGAAGAATGTGGGAGCTAGTGACATTTTGAAAAGGTGAGGTTCAGTCTATGGACACTGTGATAACCAGGCTCATGGCTCAAGGTTTTGTTGTTGTTGTTATGTAAGCTCCACACCAAGCATGGAGGTCAACACAGGGCTTGAACTCACGACCCTGAGATCAAGACCTGAACTGAGATCAAAAGACCTGAAGCTGAGGGGCGCCTGGCTGGCTCAGTGGGTTAAGCCGCTGCCTTCGGCTCAGGTCATGATCTCAGGGTCCTGGGATTGAGCCCCGCGTCGGGCTCTCTTCTCAGCGGGGAGCCTGCTTCCTCTCCTCTCTCTCTGCCTGCTTGTGATCTCTCTCTGTCAAATAAATAAATAAAATCTTTAAAAAAAAAAAATCCAAGCTGAGATCAAGAGTCAGACAATAAACCAACTGAGTCACCCAAGTGTGGTGGGCTCAACTTTTTTAACAGCACTAAAGCTAGTATAATTAGATAAACTACTCTGAGTTGGCCAAGGAAGCTACCTCTTGGTACTATTTTCTGTGTACTGGTCAGACTTCTTTTGATTACAAGTGACAGACACTCAGCTTACACTAGCCTAAGGAAGCAAGAGAATGGAGTGGTTGATCACCAGTTAAGAAGGAAGACAGGGATGCAGCTCCACCTTAGGAACAACTGGAATAAAAGAGGCAAATACAAACAGGTCTCGTTTAATTTCTCCTCTCTCCTCCTCTTTTTGTGTTTGCTTCATCTTATCATTGAAAACTACAGAAAACATGGCTGCTGCAATTCTGGAATTTTTATCTTATATTTTTATCCACACATACACACGCACAAAAGTTTGGTGTTAAGGAATTTTCAGTTCTGCATACAAAAATTTCAGGTTAGATGTGCATTCTTGGGTCATCCAAATAGGCAGGGTTAGATGGAAATTATGTCAGTTCTCCAATAACCATAGGATGAGATGGATATACCCAGGAGAAAGGAGTGCTGAGCTCAAAATCCTATAGATATCTACTATATCCCATTCTATCCTAGAGATAGCTACTCTATCTGCTATATCCTATAGATAGCTACTGTCATAGAGAATGAATTCCATGTTCCAAATACCCATTTTTATAGCAAAAATTTAGAGTATACACATTAATATATTAGGGATTTCCTACATTGGCTCTTACTTCGACTTTAAGCTTTCACCACCCCACCTAACCAGCACCTACACAATGCACTTTTAAAAAATTGATTTTAGGTATAATGGACAGAAAACAGAAATCTTGTGTAGATATTAGATAAATATATTTTTACAATGCTTTGAAAAAGTTAGTTCTGAGTAGATTTGAATATCGTATTATTGTTTTTGCTAGACACTAAGCTTTTACTACTGGTTTCCCTTATTTCATTTTGAAATACAATTACATTTTAATTGTTATGAGTCATACAGTTACTTCTTTATTTTAACTTAACTAAGTTTTGATGCATCAACCATTAATTGGCAAAAGAATTATATATATTTCTTTGGTAAGATGTTAGATCCCCAATCAGATTGTTCTAAGTTCAATCAAAAGAAAAAATTGACATTATTTATTTATTGCAAAGAATTTAGCTTTCTTTTCTAGAAAGTGGTAGGAAGAAGGGGTGCCTTGGTGGCTCAGTTGGTTGGGTGTTTGCCTTTGGCTTGATCATGATCCCGGTCATGATCCCGGGGTCCTGGGATGGAGCCCTACATTGTGGGGCTCCTTGCTCACTGGGAAGCCTGCTTCTCCCTCTCCCTCTGCCACTCCCCCTGCTTGTGCCCTTGCTCTCTCGCTATCTCTGCCAAATGAATAAATCTTTAAAAAATAAAAATAAAGTGGTAGAAAGAATATTTTGAAATTAAAATGTATGAATGACTTCTCACAATTTTTTAAACACTTGGAAAAATACTGAGATGCTCAAGCAGGAGCCAGAAACATTAAATCAACTTTTGGAAAAAAAAATCACTTAAAAATATTTTTATTTCTAAATATTTCTTTTTTTAAAATAGCATTTGTTTAAAAAAAATGTTTATTATTAAACCACTGCTATGTTGATGGCACTCTGCTGAGTCTGGGATTTGACAATGAGGTCAAGATTACCGTGAGACAGGAGTAGGGAAGGCTGGCCAGGCAAATACTATGTGCTGTGCATACTAGGATCAGGGTAAGCCGGAAGAGCATCCTGGGAACATCCAAGAGGAGCACTTAAGCCTACTGGACCAGGTCAAGTTTGCTAGAGGAGGAGGTTCTAGCTCCTAGGGTTCACATGGAGAACTAAAGATGACACATTAGTTAGTTGTCAACTGAAAGCATTACCACCCCTTCCACTGGAGTGTTTGGTAATAGGTGTGGGCAGTTTTGATCGCATTATTACCAGTCTCTGTTGATGTCAAGTGTGCGATTACAAGAATTGTGACTTTTAGTTCTAGGGAGGGTAACAGCATCTTAATAGCATTTAATCATCTGTCTATATGATGCCTGAGTTACATATCCATAACTCTTATGGCCAGACGGGTGGGGACAACAGCTAATATATATCTTAAGCCAACACATTCAGGTTAGCTAAATTTACATATGGTCATTCATAGCAAGGGCATAAACAGCAAACCTCCTAATAGATCATCACAGAAAAGGAATTCTTACTTATTACTGCATAATAATCCTGAGCATTCAGAGCTCAGTGGCACCTGCTCTCGCTGTAGGGGTGCATGCCGACAAGTAACCAAAATCTCATCGAAGGCAATTTCCTATAGCTTAACATATCGTGATCTCCTTTCTAGACCTTGCAAGGAATGTGATTTAGTAGAGAATCTAGTCTGGATAGATTGTATATTTGTTTTGTTTTGTTTTGTTTTTTAGAGGCGTTATTTTGTATGTTAAACAATCTATTTTTTAAAAGATTTATTTATTTATAGGAGAGGGAGAGATTGAGGGGAGGGGCAGTGGGAAAGGGAGAGAGAGAATCTCAAGCTGACACCCTCCTGAGCATGGAGACGGACATGAGGCTTGATCTTGCAACCCTAAGGTCATGAGCAGAAATCAAGAGTCTGTGGCTTAACTGACTAAGCCACTCAGGCTCCCCTGTATGTTAAACAATCTTAAAATAAATATAAATAATTTGGAAAAGCTGCCGGTGGTTGTTTTAAACTTATGTCAAAATGAATGTAGTGAATGTAATTTGCTCCACTATAGGTCTTCTTGGCCCTATCTTTGCCCTTGTACCTCTGACACCTAAGGAGATCAAGGCATGTCAAACATCATGCTAGATAGTAAGGTACAAATAAGAAATTTCCTTCCATAATAAAATCGTCTGGGCATGGTGCTGTTTGATGGAAAAGTCTCTTTTTTCCTTGACACCTTTTTCTGTTTCTTCTTTGGGAATTGTCTATTTAGCCTTTCTGTCTCTACTGAGGACAATTTTAGTAAACAGCTTTTCATAGAAGGTTATGTGTGCCATCTAGCTTTCCAAATATATTTGCATAGATTTATGGAAAGTAGTCTTTACTGCTTTTAGATTTTTTCTTCTATTTTGATGGTTATTCCTATTCTTAACAACCTTATTAAGATACAACTCACATACTACACATATCATCCTTTTAAGGTGTATAATTCAGTGGCTTTCAGTTTATTGACCAAGTTGCACATCTATCATTGGGTACCTGTGTGGTTCAGTCAGTTAAGCATCTGCCTTCGGCTCAGGTCATGATCCCAGAGTCCTGGGATCAACCCCCACATTGGGCTCCCTGCTCAGTGGATAGGCTGCTTTCTCCCCTGCTTGTGCTTTCTCGCTATCTCACTCTCAAATGAATAAATAAAATATATTTTTTAAAAGTTGTCCATCTCGGGGGGCTTTGGTGGCTCAGTCGTTAAGTGTCTGCCTTCGGCTGAGGTCATGATCCCAGGACATTGGGATTGAGCCCCGCATCAGGCTCCCTGCTCAGCGGGAATCCTGTTTCTCCCTCTCCCACTCCCCCTGCTTGTATTCCCTCTCTTGCTGTCTCTGTCTCTGTCAAATAAATCAAATCTTAAAAAAAAAAGTTGTCCATCTATCAACACAACTGATTTGATTTTATTATTGTTTTTTTTTTAAAGATTTTATTTATTTGACAGAGAGAGAGAGATCACAAGTAGAAAGAGAGAGAGAGAAAGAGGAGGAGGCAGGCTCCCTGCCTAGCAGAGAGCCCGATGTGGGACTTGATCCCAGAACCCTGAGATCAGGACCTGAGCCGAAGGCAGAGGCTTAACCCACTGAGCCACCAGGCAGCCCCTGATTTTATTATTGTTTTTTAAAGATTTTGTTCATTTATTTGACACAGGTTGAGAGAGTGACAGAGAGAGAGGGAACACAAGCAGGGGGAGTGGGAGAGGGAGAGGGAGAAGTAGGCTCCCCGCTGAGCAGGGAGCCCAATGCTGGGGTGGGGGTTGGTGGCTCAGATCCCAGGACTCTCAGAGGCAGACACTTAATGACTGAGCCACCCAGGCGCCCCAACACAATTGATTTTAGAACATTTTATTTAATGTAAGAAGGCATTCTCTTCCTTTTAGCTGTAACTCCTTTTTTTTAATTGGTCTTTTTTTTGTGTGTTATGTTAGTCACCATACATCACTAGTTTTTCTTCTTTTTTTTTTTTTTAAAGATTTTATTTATTTATTTGACAGAGAGAGATCATAAGTAGGCAGAGAGGCAGGCAGAGAGAGAGAGGAGGAAGCAGGCTCCTTGCCAAGCAGAGAGCCCGATGTGGGGCTCGATCCCAGGACCCTGAGATCATGACCTGAGCCGAAAGCAGAGGCTTAACCCACTGAGCCACCCAGGTGCCCCACATCATTAGTTTTTTATGTAGTGTTCCAAGAGTCATTGTTTACATATAACACCCAGTGCTCCATGCAATATCTGCCCTCCTTAATACCTACCACCAGGCTCACCCATTCCCCCCACCCCCATCCCCTCTAAAAGCCTCAGTTTGTTTCTCGGAGTCCACAGTGTCTCATGGTTCATCTCCCCCTCAGATATCCCCCCCCTTCACTTTTCCTTTCCTTCTCCTAATATCCTCCATGTTATTCCTTGTGTTTCACAAGTAAGTAATACCGTATGATAATTGACTTTCTCTGCTTGACTTAATCTCACTCAGCATAATCTCCTCCAGTCCCATCCATGTTGATGCAAATGTTGGGTATCCATCCTGAATCCCTTTAAACTCTAGAAACCACTAACTTACTGTCTGTCTCTATAGATTTGCCTATTCTAGACATTTCATATGAATGGAATAAAATAATATATGGTGCTATGTGACTGGTTTCTTTTACTTAGCATAATGTTTTCAAGTTTCATCCATGTTGTAGCAACTATCAATAGTTCATTTCTTTTTATTGCCTAATAATATTCCATAATGTGGATATTATATCCCTCTACTCTGTTTATGTCTCCCTTGCCCTTTTTCTGGATTTTTCAGATGTGCCTATTTTGCTTACTTACTCATTTATTCAGTTTTCTAACTTGTTTAATTCTGCATTTAACTATACTTTTATCTTGAATTATTATGTCATTCTGGATTCTTTTGGCCTGCTTGTTCTTTTTTCTGTGTTTTTGAATTAGATGTTTTACTTATTTTCATTGTTTCATTTTTGTTGATATAAGTACTTAAAGCTTAGAATTTCTTTCTACTGCTATAGCTATAATCTTATGGATTCCTATAAGTAATATTTCAGTTTATTGGTAGTTTTTAGAAATTCAACAGTTTAAGTTTGTACTGATCTTTGATCTTTGAAGTGTTTAAGTATGTTTAGATTGAAGAAGGATCTTTTAAAAAATGTGTTATAAATATTTAGTGTTATTGAGTTGTCATTTATATCTTTCAAACATAATTAAAATATTTTTTCTTAATTTTATAAAAGTTCTATGTGCACTTTAAGTTGAATTTAGACAGTCACCAAATATTGGCTTCACACTCCATGTGCATACTATGTTCACCTATTTATCCAAGGATAATGTCCCAAATTCTGTCCAGTCACAGGTCAAAATTTCAAGATCTCTATGTGTTATGCTATTGTCTCTCTACTAAGTGTAGCTGTAGACTAGATGTAGCTCTATGTGATTCAGAAAACCATAAAGGAAAGGGACAAATTTTCTGCTCCCAATGCACAATGGTGAGACAAGGATAAGATAACTGTAATAAGCACTCTTGCTCAGAAAGAAGGATGGAAGAGATGGGACTGTCATTTGTCCATAGTCATTCTTAAATCATGTTTGGCACACAGAGCCCTATTCTGGTGTTAGGAATGTTCTTTGTTAGACCCGCATTCTGCTTTCTGGAAGCAGCTTCCCTTTCCCATTGTCCTCTGTGGCCCTTGACTCTGCCCTGTGTGTCGTCTTTTCTATTATTCTTGAGCACATCTGCAATGGATGTTGTTGTGACTATGTCTTCCTGTGAAACTGCTCAGCTTTCTCAGTTCATTTCCTAGTTCCAGAAGTTTGGGAGGCCAAAGAATATTTTTTCAAAAGATTTATTTATTTATTTTGGAGAGAGAGAGTGCTCGGGGGAGAGGGCAGGAGCAGAAGGAGAGGAGAGATTCTCAAGCAGATTCCCTGCTGAATGCGGAGCTTGAAGAGGGGAGAAGGCTCTATACCACAACCCGTGAGATCATGACTTGAACCACACCAAGAATCGGATGCTTAACCTGCTGAGCCACCCAAGGGCCTCTCAAAGAATATTTTAAGTACTGAGCAGTTAAAGGATTTTAAATTCAGACTGCTGGCTTATTTGGAAGAACAATTTTTAAGAATTTCATAAGCTTATTTGTTTGAATTCAGTTAATTCCAGCTGGTAATAGCCTCACTCTCAATTCTTTCTAGATGAAGTTCTGCTATATTTCTTTATTTTTTCTCTTATAATAAATACCTTGACTATCACTTTGAGACTGCTGTAGTTACAGAAATCAGAAACCCTGGGAATTTCTGTTTGACTCTCTCCTTAGGCAGATGTTTGCTTGAATGTGGCTTAATTCATTGGGAGCATCTAACAATGGGATGAACTTTGCTGCAAGGCTCAGCTTTGATAGAACTTTGTCTCAAAAAGATCTTTCTGAGTTTTCTCTCTTACTCTTTGAGATCTAAAAGTTGCTGGCTCTTCCAACATTTCAGACCCCAAATTTCAGGACTCTCTAGTTTCCTTTTACCTTCTTGTAAACCAGCCAATTAACTGAATTTACCTCTCTCTCTTTTACAAATATGTTGGGAAAAAACAATCACAGTTCACACAGGGAACTCACGAACTTTTTCCCAATCTCTTTCTCTGCCTCACTAGATACATGAGTTGACTCTTTGCCTACTGTAGTCATGAAATGTTTTGCCTTTCCACCCTGCAATATCAGCTTCCTGTTGTCTTTGTCTGACTTTTAGCCAATGCCATATACTTTAGATTTTTGTTATAGTAGCACCCATCCCAATTCTGGTACTGATTTCTGTGTTAGAGTAGGCTAAACTTCATCTGTGATAACCACCCCCCGAATCTCAGTGGCTTAACACATAAAGGTTTATTTCCTGCTCGCACAGAGTCAACTGTAATTTTTGGTGGAAGAGTGGGCATTCCTCCACACAGATACTCTGGGATTCAGGCTGATTCAGGCTCTATCCTCTAGAAAGTCATTGACTGCTCTGTCAGGGGAAGAAAGAATTGAGAAATGTACAAGAACTTTCACTGTCATGGAAAGGACATATATTTTTTCTGCTCATATTTATTTTGTTATCCAGAACTAGTCAAATGGCCCCACCAACTGCAAGAGAGCTGGGAGTTTTAACCTCTTGTATTCTCAGGAAATAAGGAAAAATAATATTGGTGAGTATAATATCTATTACATATGGAAGACTTTCTTATAAAACTCACTCCTAGGTGGATTCTAGGGATAGATTTTTGTTCTTCTAGCCCTGAAGTCATTGCCCATGAGCAGTATTGGCAAATACCTTGAAGGCCTTGGTAGACTGGGTGTTTTGAAAATCTATTTAACACTTTGGTTATAGGATTTCATCCAAAAATTGACCTGGAAATTTCCCCACTGGATTTTCAGCTCTTAAATACTTTTAATGTGTTGGGACTTAAAAATGATGTATTTTATCTAGCATTTTCCATTGTTTTCAGTGAATTTATTTGCATAACCATGGAAATATAATTTGGCTGCCACTCCAAGAGTTCCCAACTCTGACCAGTCTTGTTAGTGAGATTTTCCCCCACAGCCTCTTATTTTCAACTTGTTCCAATTGTCTTTGACAAATTCTTTGGTTCTACTTGTCTTTCAATGGATCTTGGCTACGTATGGGAGCCCTTGCACACAGTGTGATCAGGAAATTATAATTTCTGACTTCACCAAAAATTTGGTTTGCTTTTAATTTTTCCATTTCCTTTGTTACTTTTGAATGATTTCTAGGAAGATATGGGGAAAATGCTCATTTGTATCACTATGTTCATAGTGGAGGAATATTTAAACTTTAGATTCTGTTTATGAAGAATGGCTTGTTCATTTGTTTCTAATGTTAGAATGAAATGAATTGCTTTGAAACGAAGAACCTTGTAATATCTAGTCAATATGCATTGCTCATGGGTTCACAGAAGTGTGCATTAAAATGGGCCTTAACAAAGACCACACAAAAAGGAGAATTTCAGATCAATATCACTGATGAGTATGGATTCTAAGATTCTCAACAAGATCCTAGCAAATAGGATCCAACAGCACATTAAAAAGATTATCCACCGTGACCAGGTGGGATTCATCCCTGGGTTACAAGAATGGTTCAATATTCGCAAATCAATCAATGTGATAGAACAAATCAATAAGAGAAGAGAGAAGAAGCACATGGTCCTCTCAATTGACGGAGAAAAGGCATTTGACAAAATCCAGCATCTGTTCCTGATTAAAACTCTTCAAAGTATAGGGACAGAGGGAACATTCCTGAACTTCGTAAAATCTATCTATGAAAAACCCACAGCAAATATCATCCTCAATGGGAAAAAACTCACAGCCTTCCCGTTGAGATCAGGAACACAACAAGGATGACCACTCTCACCACTCTTGTTCAACATAGTACTAGAAGTCCTAGCAACAGCAATCAGACCACAAAGAGAAATAAAAGGTATCCACATTGGCAATGAAGAAGTCAAACTCTTTCTCTTCGCAGATGACATGATACTTTATATGGAAAACTCAAAAGACTCCACCCCCAAACAACTAGAACTCATACAGCAATTCAGTAATGGGGCAGGATACAAAGTCAATGTACAGAAATCAGTTGCTTTCTTATACACTAACAATGAAAATACAGAAAGGGAAATTAGAGAATTGATTCCATTTACTATAGCACCAAGAACCATAAGATACCTGGAAATAAACCTAACCAAAGAGGTAAAGGATCTGTACTTGAGGAACTACAGAGCACTCGTGAAAGAAATTGAAGAAGACACAAAAGATGGAAGACCATTCCATGCTCTTGGATCTGAAGAATAAACATTGTTAAAATGTCTATACTGCCTAGAGCAATCTATACTTTTAATGCCATTCCGATCAAAATTCCACTGGTATTTTTCAAAGAGCTGGAGCAAATAATCCTAAAATTTGTATGGAATCAGAAGAGACCCTTAATTGCTAAGGAAATGTTGAAAAAGAAAAACAAAACTGGGGGCATCACATTACCTGGTTTTAAGCTTTATTACAAAGCCGTGATCACCAAGACAGCATGGTACTGGCATAAAAACAGACACATAGACCAGTGGAACAGAGTAGAGAGGCCAGATATGGACCCTCAACTCTGTGGTCAAATAATCTTCGACAAAGCAGGAAAAAATATACAGTGGAAAAAAGACAGTCTCTTCAATAAATGGTGCTGGGAAAATTGGACAGCTATATGTAGAAGAATGAAACTCGACCATTCTCTTACACTGTATGCAAAGATAAACTCGATATGGATAAAAGACCTCAACGTGAGACAGGAATCCATCAGAATCCTAGAGGAGAACATAGGCAGTAACCTCTTTGATATCAGCCACAGCAACTTCTTTCAAGATATGTCTCCAAAGGCAAAGGAAACAAAAGCGAAAATGAACTCTTGGGACTTCATCAAGATCAAAAGCTTCTGCACAGTAAAGGAAACAGTCAACAAAACAAAGAGGCAACCCACGGAATGGGAGAAGATATTTGCAAATGACAGTACAGACAAAAGGTCGATATCCAGGATCTATAAAGAACTTCTCAAACTCAACACACACAAAACAGATAATCATGTCAAAAAATGGGCAGAAGACATGAACAGACACTTCTCCAATGAAGACATACAAATGGCTATCAGACACATGAAAAAATATTCATCATCACTAGCCATCAGGGAGATTCAAATTAAAACCACATTGAGATACCACCTTACACCAGTTAGAATGGCCAAAATTAGCAAGACAGGAAACAACGTGTGTTGGAGGGGATGTGGAGAAAGGGGAACCCTCTTACACTGTTGGTGGGAATGCATGTTGGTGCAGCCACTTTGGAGAGCAGTGTGGAGATTCCTCAAGAAATTAAAAATAGAGCTTCCCTATGACCCTGCAATTGCACTACTGGGTATTTACCCCAAAGATACAGATGTAGTGAAAAGAAGGGCCATCTGTACCCCAATGTTTATAGCAGCAATGGCCACGGTCGCCAAACTGTGGAAAGAACCAAAATGCCCTTCAATGGACGAATGGATAAGGAAGATGTGTTCCTTATACACTATGGAGTATTATGCCTCCATCAGAAAGGATGAATACCCAACTTTTGTAGCAACATGGATGGGACTGGAAGAGATTATGCTGAGTGAAATAAGTCCAGCAGAGAGAGTCAATTATCATATGGTTTCACTTATTTGTGGAGCATAACAAGTAACATGGAGGACATAGGGAGATGGAGAGGAGAAGGGAGTTGAGGGAAATTGAAAGGGGAGGTGAACCATGAGAGACTATGGACTCTGAAAAACAATCTGAGTGTTTTGCAGGTGTGGGGGGTGGGAGGTTGGGTGAGCCAGGTGGTGGGTATCATGGAGGGCATGTATTGCCTGGAGCACTGGGTGTGGTACATAAACCATGAATTCTGTTACGCTGAAAATAAGTAAATAAATAAATAATGGGCCTTAAGCTCATATAATACAATCTTTTGAGATTATTCTAGTAGAGTTCATTCAAATTATTTCAACCAGTAATATTAAAACTATAGGGAAAGAGCTCATACAAGTAATCAGATGTTTGCTTTTTGTTTTGCAGGGGGGCAAACTGGTCTTCATTCCATTCATAAAAGATATACTGTCAAGGTTTTCTTTGGGCTACTATAATTACTAATGTATAATACACTTTAAAAAATGCTGTCTCTCTTTAGTCTTACTCTTCTACCTCCTAGAGTGGCTTTAGCCAGTTGATATAAGTTGATTCTGGAGGGGAGAATCAAAGAAACCCCGAGAAGCATCCTAGGATTTTAAGATCAGTGAGATCCAGTTGGTGAAACACGGTATAATGGAATGTCTTAATTCTGATTTGGCCAGGACAATCCTGGTTTTCACCACTCCCAGGTACTTAGTACCTCATTTCCGTCTGAAAATGTTCCAGGTAGATTAATCAATTACAGTAGCACCATGCCTTATACATGTCCCTTCAGCTGTTTTCAAAGTCATGTGTTTGGCAGTTACTCAGACTGACAACGTTTAAACTGTTTAGACACAGGCTCCCACTACTATATTCTTTTTTGTTTCCTCCCAATATTCTCCATAGGGCCTCCTGTTTCTGAAAACTTTCTAT
Organism: Enhydra lutris kenyoni; assembly: GCF_002288905.1. Taxonomy (NCBI): domain Eukaryota; kingdom Metazoa; phylum Chordata; class Mammalia; order Carnivora; family Mustelidae; genus Enhydra; species Enhydra lutris. Next base: position 11,056,191 of record NW_019154117.1, read on the forward strand.
GAAGAAAATCCTTAATAATGATGGGTCTCACTCATTCAATATATGTCATTCAATATATGGCCCTCAATACATGTCCAGTGAAGAAAATGAAAATGAAAATGAAAATTTCACGTACCGTCCTTCATCAGATGGTTTTCTTTTGAGTGCAGTTTAGGATTCAAATTCCGTGGTTTCAGGTTATAGATGCACAAATCACATAGACTATGAGACAGTGAAAACCAAAGACCCTCTTCATAAATCTGATATGTCACCATTTCTCCCAAGGACATAAGATTTTTCTTATGACTCTGCAAATACATCTAAAAGTGTTCATTTGTCAGTTTGATGAATGTGCCACTAAAATAACATTACCTTGGCATGTAAATCATTTTCCCATGAAATCTTTAAAGAGCATTGTCAAATGTTTCTTTGTAGCCTTTGATTCTATTGGCTTTATGCTTCTGAGGTGTCAGGAAATAGAGCTGACTCTCTGGGGTAATTTTCTTTTAAAGTTCTAGATAGCAGATGTTTATAAAACCTAATAAAAAAGATATCTTTCTCTTCTTGTGTGTGTTAGATTTATATCAGAAAATACAATAACTGACAGAGTAGTTGTGAACTACATTAATAATTCTAAAATTTAAAATTAATATATTCTTCCATCTGGAGTCTTAACAAAACATTTTTAACATCTTTGAAATCCGCAAAGAAAATGTGTCTCTTGTCAAGGAACTAGAAGCTCAAAGGGCTGGGATTTTCATTGTTCTCATGTCAGATATTGCTCAGATTCACACCCCGTTGCAATCAGTGTTATGCATATGTATGCCGAGAACTTTCCCATTCAGCAAGTAGGTTTATAATTCCTCTGGAGACAAGTTTTTATTGCAAAGGACTAGCATCTCTATATGCATAATCACTCCTTCTTTATATGTGCTTTTGCAGAGTGAGCTGGGATGCTTTTTATTTTTATGGACACATTTGAAAGCCTCTGCTTTCAACATTTATATTAAGGTGACAGTAACACAATGTAAGAACATTCAATCAATCAATCAGTGAAGATTTAATGAGCATTTATAATATTTTAGACTATGCTAGGCACTGAGATCACAAAGATGAATAAAAAATAATTCCTGTATCTAAGATACTCTGAGTCTAATGAGAAGACAAATTCATTAATGCATAATTAAAAAGAAAAAATGTGAAAGGTGGAGCAGAGATACAAGTTTTGTTGCAAGCCTCCACTTTGTTGCCCCCACATAGATGTGGGACCACGGAAAGTACGTGTAAACTTTAGTGTCATGTGAGTGTCACTTGGTCCACTAGAATACAACTTGGTCACTTTTCTTGCGGCAGGAATCCTATGGCCTAACCCCACGCCATCCTCTACTGGGAGCTGGACCACTCTGGCTTGGGGCAGCCTGAGGGGAGCTGCAGGTCCTTGCCCGAGAATGCTCTGGACTCACGTTTCTTTAGTTCTGCAACTCACTTTCGGCTGTATGTGTTTACTCAACGGGGGCTTGCCAATCAAATTTGATGTGGAGTCATCCAACTTTTATGATAGGGAACCCCAGCTCCTGAAGGACCCCAGAAACAGACCCTTGTCTCTCTCGACAAGGCATTTCTTGGGACTACATTAGGCCTGAAGAGATAGGAAGAACAGAACTCAAGCGTTCAGGTGATACAGAGTTGGTGGTAGGAAGTTACATGCTGACTGCATATGTTGGGCATTTGTCTAGAATAGGAACTGCTCATGCTACCTTTGACCTACTAGATTGTATTGATCTTAATCCCCTCTGTAGCAGTCTAAGTGCCATTTTTGACTACAGGGTCATAGTTCCAAGCTCCTTTTCATACAGTTGGCAGCTCTGATCCTGTCCTATCAGTCCTTTCCCCGTTCCCAGTTCTATTCATATTCAGACTGTCTCTTCCACAACAGAGTAGAGAATGCAAGCTTCATCTCTTATAATTGAGGATGTCTTACATAAAGATTTCTTATATAAAGAAAGAGTTACAGCACTCAACTCTGGCCCTGATACAGCAAGGTCCTAAGCAGAAGCAAGACTGCTTGTCAAGGAAGATTCTGGCACTGATGGCAGGGAGCCCTGTGGACTCTTCTCCCAGCAAGAAGGTCAGCCAGCGCCTGCATGCTTGTCATGGAAGACATAGTTCTTCCTTCAGTCAGCATCACAGAATACCTGTATTCAAGCAGCTTTGACCTTGAACTGACTGCTGACCAGCTGCTGTCAAATTCATGTCTGGACAAATTAATATGTGCAGAAGTCAGTCAGTAGACTAAACCAGTACTGGTCAACAATGACCTTATTACTAATCCAAGGTGATAAGATGAACCATAAAGACAATGTAGCAAGTTATTTGTATAGCTAAATTTATTCAGTTTAAAGGACTCTGAGATTGTTTTTACTTATCTTTGGTGTTAGAGGTCTTCCTATTAAAGGTGGTAGATGGTTATTTTATTTTTTTAATGCTTCTGTCAAAACAAAAGTTGGGGGGCACCTGGGTGGCTCAGTAGGTTAAGCCTCTGCTGCTCCAAAGACATTGTAAATTTTATTATTATTTTTATTTTTTTCTCATAATGAATTTCTGTTGCAGTAAATCGCAGGTTATGGCTGGTTGTATATACGTATGCTGACCGTCGATAAATGCATGTAACAAGGGGAACAAGGCTATATAAAGTGTGTGTGTATATATATATATATTTTTTTATATTTTACTGTATTATATATTATAATACCTTGATATATGTTTCATGAAGATGCTCTAAGGTTTAATTGGCATTAACAAGTATTGAAACTAAACTAAAGCATATGATTGATAGACAAAATATTATTACACATAATAGTATTTTGCATTTACGTGTCACTTGTTACTTGAGACTCTCAGTCCATTGATTCATTTGTTTCCTCAGTGTATGATTCTCAATTCATCTCAAGGAAACTGAGGCACAAGTCAGCGTTCACTTGACATAATAAAAAACTAATTCAGTCTGTCATTTTCTTTATAATACCCTGATCACTTTACTATATTTTTATACATGTTAAACATATTTATTTTTTATATTATATTTTATATACTTTATAATTTTTTTAGCATGTTTATTCCTCTTTGTGAGGCTGGCAGTCTCTTAGAAGTAGGGGCAGGTCTTCTTGAGCTGTGTATTAGCTCCGTTTTCCACAGAAAGACTTTCATTGTAGATTCATGTTTTCAATGCTGGACTTTTAGGACTGAGATTGCTTTAAGTGAAGGAACATACCTACATCTTTTGTAATAATCTAGTATAATACAACTTAAAAATATATTGTACATTCTGACTTTCTTGGACACTAATTATCTTTGCCTTCATGGGCTCCTTCCTCCATTAAAAAAAGTTAAAAATGATAGTTTATAACTACATTGGTATAAAGATGGATACAATCTAAGATGTATTATATTCTCTTTTCTGCTGATTAAAAAATAGTTAAGGGGCGCCTGGGTGGCTCAGTGGGTTAAAGCCTCTACCTTCGGCTCAGGTCATGATCCCAGGGTCCTGGGATCAAGCCCCACATCGGGCCCTCTGCACTGCAGGGAGCCTGCTTTCTCCTCTCTCTCTCTGCCTGCCACTCTGCCTACTTGTGATCTCTGTCTGTCAAATAAATGAATAAAGTCTTTAAAAAATAAAATAAAAATAAAATAGAATAAAATAAAAAAATAAAAAATAGTTAAGACACTCCTATGTTTTAAAACACTCTGGACACTGGGCACTGTGCCCACTGTGGCCTGTGAAGAAGTGGGCACTAGGATCACATACTGAAATGCTTTTCCTCTTCATTCTTAGGCTCCCAGGGAGATATTCTGGTATTATTGCCTCAGGGAAGAAAGACCCAGCAGGCAACAAAAACACCAAATTCTTGGGTTTGGGATTCAAAAGCTTGGGTCTTAGGATGACACCATAGATTTGGAAGAACAGGTGAAGAGCTGGGCTACCCTGTCCCATGATAGATGAGTTCATGGAATGAAGACGGAGGGTAGCAGAGAAGTTGAAAATGTGTGTGTTTGTCTGGGACCCCAAATTGGAAAGGTTAAAGCTTTAGAAATTCTTGAGCAGATGAGACCTATCACTGCCTAGCCATCCATTCCCAGGGTAGTGGTTTTGGAGCTGTTGAACTGTGCGGGGGGGTGTGTGTCCTCCAAGCCCAGTGTCAGGGGGCGACATGAAACCTTGAGGGGCTAGGCAAACAACTCAGGAATGGCATCTGTTTTCCAGGAACAGGTGGAGAGGGACACATGAAGATTCTTGTTGGCCAAGATAACGGCACGCTGTGGCAGAGTGCCAGTCTAAGCAGGAGTCTATGTGGCAGGACCAGAAGGGCATAGCAGAGATTTGCATGTATCCATAATGGAAGACCACAGGAGAATGAGGAGGTGTCCACCAATGTCAGCAGGGAGAGACGATAACAACAAAGATGGATTCTTGGCATGTGGCACCACACAGGCCCTTGAGAGTGGGAAGAGATCCAGAATTGACCAAGATTAAGGTTTTTCCATCTTAGCAATATGAGCACTAGGCAAAGAAATTAAGTACAATTAAGAAAAAAATAAAGTTGCAGTTATTGTACACCAGAATTTTTTAAAGCTGGATTAGTATTCATTATACATAGGTGTTTATGATACTTTACAGTATTTGAAGGATGTTCTGCTTTTGTATTTTTCATTTTGCAAAAATCTTATTGGTATTATATCTGTCCTCATTTTACACATGTGGAAATGGAAACACAGAAAGATTAAGTGACTTGCCCAAAGTCATACAGCTAGGACATGAGCAATGACTCAAACCCTTGGCCCCATTCACTCTACCACTCCTGGTTCTTGATGTTGTTCAGTATTCCCACTAAGGACTAAAGTGAGAGCTTCCTGGGAGGTTCTCAGAAAATGCTGATATGGTACCAAAATGCTTTTAGTATTTTGCAATTTAATGCTCAGATGTGAAGAAGGAAGAGGGTTCGCGTGTCTGGGCTCTGCTGTACCACGCTGGCTCCCTTGCTGCTGTGTTCTATGCAGTGTTCTGCTCTCATCTCAGATGCAGTGCAGGGTCCCAGTCCTAATACAGCGGAATGAGGTGGGGGTTCAGGTCCTAAAGGGCCTCCTGACTTAGATTAGAGTGCCCCATCCAGATGAGTGGATGCCATTCTGCTTCCATGACCCTGTGCCCACATTATAGAATTTTCTTGTGTCTTTCACCAGAGTGTGAGCAATGAAGGCAGGGACTGCATCAGGCTTAGTCCCCATTGCGTCCCCTGCCTGGCGTATAGTAGGTACTTAAAGTATTGACTGACTGAGTGGACATTTGGATGGCTGGCGGGCTGGCTGGCTGGATGGCTGCATTCTAGGTTTCCTCAGTATCCCTTACACAGTCCTAGCCCTGTATCCCTCAATATCAAGGCCCCTTCTGAGGGATGTTTGGGTTCAGCTTCCTTCATCTTACCGAAGAAAGCTATGTAAAAATAGCTACTTCTGCTGCAGGCCACTCCATTTCCTTTTTCTTTTCCTCTTCCCAAATCCCTCCTATATTATTATTTCTATCCACACTTTTAGTCAAGATGTTTGGAATTTTGGGCGCCTGGGTGGCTCAGTGGGTTAAGCTGCTGCCTTCGGCTCGGGTCATGATCTCGGGGTCCTGGGATCGAGTCCCGCATCGGGCTCTCTGCTCAGCAGGGAGCCTGCTTCCCTCTCTCTCTCTCTGCCTGCCTCTCTACTTGTGATCTCTGTCAAATAAATAAATAAAATCTTTAAAAAAAAAAAAAAAAAGATGTTTGGAATTTTTTTTTTCCCTCTTCTGCCTACATGTTTTTTCCAGCTTATTTTTTATTGTCTTTAGAAGACAGTTTTTATTCCTCTTTTATTCCAAAGTTTTATTCCTCTTTAGAAGCAGGAAGCACATGTTATAAATCCATATGAGCAGATACTTGGCTCTTTCTAATTTTGAAAAAAAACTTTTAATTAAAATTCATGGTAGAAAAATTTGCTAAAGTGGCAAGTTGCCTTTCTAATTTATTACCATGTCTTATTTTAGAATTTACTTTTGGTAACTAATCTACATTATTAAATAAGGTTCACTTCATTGGAGTCACTGAGTAATTGTTGCATTGGATAAATATTGTTCTTATGATATTATTAGTTTTATCACATGTACTGCATTGTTTTTAGGAAGTACCCTCAGCATTACTTGAAAAGAGATGGAAAATACTTTATATGTCCCACATCCAGTGAATTTATAATTAAAACAATGTCACAAATACAGTACATTTTCATTGGATAATTTTTTAAAAATTTGAATGCAATATGTAATTTAAAAAAAAAAAAAACTTCACCACCTAACAGATTCTAATTTATTTTTTAAGGCACCATGACAGAGAAGCCTATCCAAAAGATTATGATATAGAGGGTCCTGAGGACATAAAAAAACTGTGTAATTCAACATATTGGAGACTTGGAACTGATGAACCCCCAGTAAGTAGTTGCTGCTGATTTCTTTAGATCGGGAATCTTCCTCCTAGTGAAACATGGAAAAATAAAGGGAGGAGTTCTTTGCTGGCACCACCCCTCCATGCTGTGTTGGGTACTTGGGCAGGTGACTTAGTCATAAGGTTATTGGAGAAATTAAATGAGATAAAGCAAATCAAGTGGTTAACTCAGTGCCTGGCACATCACAAGTGCTCAGGATACTGTTTGTGCTGTTATAATGCTGTTGCTGCATCATATGTCTCCTTTAAACTTCACAACAACCCTGTGAAGTAGGTGGTATTATCTCTACTCTTCAGAGGGGGAGAAACTCCTACTAGAGGTTAAGTGACTTACTCAAAGTCCCCAGTTAGGGAGTGGAAGAGTGAGACTTTGAATCTAGTTCCTTGATTTCAGGTCCTTTTTATTTGTCCTAAGGTGGTAGAGTTGTGAGTTATTAAAACATGCTGGTATTATTCTCCTGACATTTGTGTGATCCAGTTCCCAAAGGAATATTCATTGCATGAGTACTTCCTGTTTGAATTGCCATGAATGGGTTACTCCTTGGCTATTTAGGTGCCTACCCAATTGGCGTAAGGCAGGAGCTCACCTCTCCATAGCCCCCAAATTGTGTCCTACAATGTCAAGAATTTTGGGCTAGTTGAAGACTCAGTACAACCTTATAGGATGGTCTGAAGAGCTGGTAATTTGACTAGGGCAGATGCAAATGTGTTGAGAAGACTGGGTTTGTATCACACTCTGCCCCCAAAAGCAGGGCTATTTTGAAATAGGGCAAGCCTAGGAAGATCCGTAATTCTCTGCTGGACATGAGTCTCGAAGATTCTCAGGTCTCCAGGGTGATGGGATTCAATTAGCTTATCTGGGCTTATGCTTGTTTCTTCCTTCCTTTTATAGTTACAGTGGATAGAGAATAATAAGGATAGCTGGGAAAATGGACATTTATTATAATGATGCAGCTGCCTGGAAATGGAATCAAGGATACTTACAGGAACCAAGACAGCTCTAAAGCAAGACATCCTCCTCCCTCCTCTCTCTCCCTCTGTCTCTCTCTCTCTCTCTCTCTCACTCACACACACACACCAGTGTCTCGCTGGCATCCTGATTTTGTGCTGCTCAGTGTCTTTTTTCCCTATAGCTTAGACCTCAAGGGCATTCTGATGGTTCCCTCAGTTTCCACATTGGCCTCTTGCCTTTGCATCAGGTTGCCTTTTGGGTCATTAGCCAGCACATGGAGGGGTTCCCAAGTCTGATACTCAACTCTGTCTGTAGCCACTCAGCCCTGCTCCACCAAACACAGCTTAGCCTTGCTTTCTTAATCCATGGGGCTATGTGGTCAGGACAAGAGCAAGTTGGGCAAAGCACACATTGCCTGGCATGTACATAGCGTCTTTGACTCTTAGAAAAACATCTATTTTTGACTTCCAAATGAAAATGTTCTTGGTCTCTGGGTTGTGGGAGAAAGTTAGATGAAGTGAACTATGAGATGTAGGAACCTCAAACTTTCATTCTGTACATTATACACGTTACAGCAATCAAACCTCAGGTCTAATAGAGGGTGTGGAAACAAGGTAATATTTACCTTCTCTATGACTTTTGTTCATGGTCATTGAAACCTTGTCCTTATTGTTCCAGGTTTACAGTTATTAGATAGGAATGAAAATAGGTCAAGGGGTCAACTGTTTCTGACAAAATTGCTATTCTTATATCCTAATAGTAAGTTACATTTTTCTAGACTTTTTGTGTATAAAACACTTGTTCACCCATCTTATTTCTTGCTCTTCTTTTTTTAAATAATTTTTTTCATTTTTAAAATAAACATATAATGTATTATTAGCCCCAAGGGTAAAGGTCTGTGAATCGCCAGGTTTATACACTTCACAGCACTCACCATAGCACATACCCTCCCCAATGTCTATAACCCCACCATCCTCTCCCTAGCCCCCTCCCCCCGGCAACCCTCAGTTTGTTTTGTGCGATTAAGAGTCTCTTATGGTTTGTTTCCCTCCCGATCCCATCTTGTTTCATTTATTCTTTTCCTACCCCTCAGACCCCCCACGTTGCATCTCCACTTCCTCATATCAGGGAGATCATATGATAGTTGTCTTTCTCCAATTGACTTATTTTGCTATACATAATACCCTCTAGTTTCATCCATGTCATTGCAAATGACAAGATTTCATTTCTTTTGATGGCTGCATAGTATTCCATTGTATATATATACACCCCATCTTCTTTATCCATTCATTTGTTGATGGACATCTAGGTTCTTTCCATAGTTTGGCTATGGTGGACATTGCTGCTATAAACATTCGGGTGCACGTGCCCCTTCTGATCACTACATTTGTATTTTTAGGGTAAATACCTGGTAGTGCAATTGCTAGGTCATAGGGTAGCTCTATTTTCAACTTTTTGAGGAACCTCCATGCTGTTTTCCAGAGTGGTTGCACCAGCTTGCATTCCCACCAACAGTGTAGGAGGGTTCCCCTTTCTCTGCATCCTCGCCAGCCTCTGTCATTTCCTGACTTGTTAATTTTAGCCATTCTAACTGGTATGAGGTATCTCACTGTGGTTTTGATTTGTATTTCCCTGATGCCGAGTGATGTAGAGCACTTTTTCATGTGTCTGTTGGCCATCTGGATGTCTTCTTTGCAAAAATGTCTGTTCAAGTCCTCTGCCCATTTCTTGATTGGATTATTTGTTCTTTGGGTGTTGAGTTTGATAAGTTCTTTATAGATTTTGGATACTAGCCCTTTATCTGATATGTCATTTGCAAATATCTTCTCCCGTTCTGTCAGTTGTCTTTCGGTTTTGTTAACTGTTTCCTTTGCTCTGCAAAAGCTTTTGATCTTGATGAAGTCCCACTAGTTCATTTTGCCCTTGCTTCTGTTGTCTTTGGAGATGTTCCTAGGAAGAAGTTGCTGTGGCTGAGGTGAAGAGGTTTCTGCCTGTGTTCTCCTCAAGGATTTTGATGGATTCCTTCCTCACATTGAAGTCCTTCATCCATTTTGAGTCTATTTTCATGTGTGATGTAAGGAAATGGTGTTTCTTGCTCTTCCTAACAATGTTACAAAGTTGAAAGAAAGATACTATTTAAAAAATTTTCTTCATTAACATATATTATTTGTTTCAGGGGTACAGGTCTGTGGTTCATCAGTCTTACACAATGCACAGCGCTCACTATAGCACATACCCTCCCCAATGTCCATCATCCAGCCTCCTCCCAACCCCTAGCTACCCTCACTTTGTTTCCTGAGATTAAGAGTCTCTTATGGTTTGTCTTCCTTTCTGGTTTCATCTTGTTTCATTTTTCCCTCCCTTCCCCTATGATCCTCTGTCTTGTTTTTCAAATTCCTCATATCAGTGAGATATGATTATATCATATGATATTTGTCATATGATACTTATCTTTTTCTGATTGACTTATTTCACTTAGCATAATACCCTCTAGTTCCATCCATGTCATTGCAAATGGGAAGATTTCATTTTTTATGGCTGCATAATATTCCATTGTGTGTATATACACATCTTCTTTATCCATTCATCTGTTGATGGACATCTAGGTTCTTTCCATAGTTTGGCTATGGTCAGCATTGCTGCTATAAACATTGGGGTACATGTGCCCCTTTGGATCACTACATTTGTATCTTTAAGGTAAATACCCAGTAGTGTGTTTGCTGGGTCATAGGGTAGCTCTATTTTCAACTTTTTTTTTAAAGGTTTTATTTATTTATTTGACAGACAGATCACAGGTAGGCAAAGAGAGCGGAAGGGAAGCAGGCTCCCTGCTGAGCAGAGAGCCTGACTCGGGGCTCGATCCCAGGACATTGGGATCATGACCTGAGCCGAAGGCAGAGGCTTTAACCCACTGAGCCACCCATATGGTGCCCCATATGTTCAACTTTTTGAGGAACCTCCACGCACGTTTCCTGACTTGTTAATTTTAACCATTCTGACTGGTGTGAGGTGGTATCTTACTGTGGTTTTGATTTGTATTTCCCTGATGCCAAGTAATGTTGAACACTTTTTCATGTGTCTATTGGCCATTTGGATGTATTCTTTGCAGAGATGTCTGTTCATGTCTTCTGCCCATAAGAAAGATATTATTCTAGTTCTAAACCCAGACCCACTGATCTTAAATGATTTCACCTAAGGTCCCAGGTGTAAAAAGGAGGGAGATATAGATACAGAGCCTTCCTATTTTCATGTGTCAGGTATGATGCTAGATGTAGCAAAAGGGTGGATGAGTTCTTCTTGCCACAGAATTTTGATAGAGACCTAAACACTAGAATACTCTCACTAGTTGGTGAAAAACACACATCTTAAAGCAAGATGCTAGACCATCTAGGCAGGACCTGCTAAGATATTCTAAACTAGGTTCGGCCAGTATGAGTGATTATGTCCTTGAAGACTAGAGTTCAAGAAGGATTTATTTCGTTGTGGGACATATGTCCCTTCTTCCTCAGTTGAGAGGTGTTTTAAGGAAATCAGAGAGATTAATATGTGTATCCTGAAACTTAGAGGGCATAGGGTCCAGGTGTCTGACTCTTGTGAAACAGCAAGGCCCACCTGCTGCAGGATTCCACGCCTAAAGCAGCACCCAGCTGGGAAGGTGAGAAACTTAAATCTAATAGTTAGCAATTTTGATGATTTCACTGGACTGGAAAATTTCATAACTAAAATGAGATCCTTCTCAAGATTGAGGGGCCTAGAAAAGTTAAGGGACTCGTTTAAAATTCCCATTAAGTGAAAGGGAAGAACCAGCCATCCATGTGGGATGGAAGAGGCAGCTTGATTGAAAATGAAGTTGCTTCATGACTACATCCTACTGATGGGATAGGATTGATTCAGTAAGAGGGTTACATGAACAGCGCCTCATTTCATCCTCCGGACAACTCTTCAGGCTAGCACTCTAAGTGGCCACGTTGTGTAAATGAGGACACCAAGGCCAGGTGAAGCTCAATCACTTGTTCAAAGTCAAACAGCAAGTAAGTGTATTAAAAATTAAAATCTATTTTTCCCTCTGGTTCCAGAGTCTAAGATCTTAAATACTTCTCAAACTGTCTCTTGGAGTGCCAAGTTGTTCCACTCCCAGCCCAGGGCCTTTTTACCCCCCAAACACTGTATCCTCCTTGCAGAAAATGAACCTGATTATTTTTTTTGCTGTGGCTTGGCCATGTGTTGGGGCATTGGTTTCTCATTTCTTATCTATAACCTCTGTCCTGTTTCCTGAGTTGGGTCCACGCACACGCCAGGTAGCTCCTGTTTCCTCCCTGTTTCCTTTCCTACATGTCTTCTTAGCATTTTTGGATTTTTGCAATATTGCTGCTGAGTGGTTGCTTTTTTTGTCCACCAGCATTTCTGTTCCACTGTATGAAGTTCTCCTTGCCCTTCAGTGCTGGTGCTGGGGCTAATGTGAGCACTGTTTATTTGTAACAGTATTTTAAATAGGAATTTCTTGGTCTTCATTTTAGCTGAGACTCTCCACATATAAATCCATAGTCCCATGTGCCAAAGTGAAATATTAGACCACTTAGGTGAGACCCTCAAAGATGGTTCCCTTAGGCCGGTACTCACATGAGGGATATAAGAGTATTGAAAGCAGGGGCACCTGGGTGGCTCAGTGGGTTGGGCCGCTGCCTTTGGCTCGGGTCATGATCTCAGGGTCCTGGGATCGAGCCCCGCATCGGGCTCTCTGCTCAGCAGGGAACCTGCTTCCTCCTCTCTCTCTGCCTGCCTCTCTGCCTGCTTGTGATCTCTCTCTCTGTCAAATAAATAAATAAATAAAATCTTAAAAAAAAAAAAAAAAAGGAGGATTGAAAGCCAAGAAACCAAAAGAAGGGTTTGAGGGTAGAAAAACAGGGTTTTGGAAAAGCGGTACTGTGAGTCTCATCTGCCTGGTGAAGTTAGAGGTATGAGGTGCTGGTGATGTTTCCAAAGCAGCAGAGCAGAGAGAGGGGAACTAGCTACATGTACATCATTGGTGAGACAAGGATAATTGGGTACTCAGGCCCACAGGTGTCTTTGGGGGATCAGATATAGAAGAGAAAGATGACAGAGAGCTGTTTCAGAACCTGCCCAAGAGCCGCTCATGTAGGAATGGGAGGGACAGTGACTGGATTCCCAGGGGCTGAGGCAGGACAGTGACACCCTGTGTCATGGAACATAACCACTGGGTGTTTCCAGAAGGGATCTCAACATCTACAGAACACTCTTAAGAAAGTCACCTTTGAACATCCATCAGTGCCAGAGAGGGTCAGACAACAGACATACCCAGAGGAAACCAAAACAAGATTATACTTCCACCTTTCTTGCATTTACCTCTCTCCTTCCTTGTATCCCCACACCCACATCATAAACCCTAAAGAAGCCAGAGGGAGTTGAGGAGTAGGGAAGAAGTTTAAGAGGGACAATTGAGAAGAAGCCAACTGTGCTATCTTTCCCACTGACATATGCCAGGCCAAAGCTGACCCAAATTACAGGAATGAGTCTTTCATTTCAAATGGAGTTTTGGCTAGTACATGGTACTGAGGATTTTACTTACTTCAATGAGACTCCTCTTGGGACAGAAGTAGCCAGAAGATGTTTGTATTATCTGAGAGTGGCCACAGAGGTCTTGGCAATTGTCCTATATTTTATCAAGGAGCATAAGGAAGAATTCTCCTCTCCAAATGGCTATGGATGGGCAGTGATGGAGGAACAACAGGTTTGTTTTCTGATTGTACCTACATACAAGTCCCACTCGTTCAGTGAACTAGTTGCCCATTGGTATAAGAAAGAGCAGCCCATTCACATCGTTCTTCTCTATCCTCTTCCCTTACTTTATTTTTCTTCGTGGCATTTAAAGCACTGGATATATTTAAGACTTCTTTAGTTGTTAATTGCACATGTCCCTTGACTAGATACTAGCACCTTGACTAGATATGAGAGAAGGGACTTCAGTTTGTTTTGTTCTCTGCTGTTTTTCCTGTTCCTAGAATGGTGCCTGGCCCAGAGTGGGTCCTTAGTAGGTACTTGTGGAAGGAAGGGATAAAGGAAAGAAAGAAGGAAAGAGACAAAAAATAAAGGCAAGAAGGAAGGAAGGGAAGAAAAAAGTGGGGAAGAGGAAGGAAACAAGGACTATACTTCACAAATATGTTGAGGCCCTGTTATTTTGCTAAGTGCTGCGGTAAGAAAACAACTCAAAACAACGTCACTGTACATTAGGATCTCACAGGCTTGTGGGGGAGAGTGCAGATGTACAACCACAGTGACACAGTGTATGATGGATGCTATGACAGGAAGAAGATTAAGACGTGGAATGGGGCACCTGAACTGAAATGTGTTGTGGGGGAGGGTCAGGGATGGCTTCCTAGTGGAGATGCCCACAGCACAGCTCCTGAGCTGAATCTAAAGGAACCATTCATTGGTGAAATCTGGAAATATACCAGTCAGGTTTCAAGGGTGGCATAATCGAATTCCTACTCCAGTGCTCATTCTGGCTTCAGGAGAGCATGTGGGGCCATGGGGATGCAGCTTTCTGGACAAGCACTCATTCAGGCCACTTTCTCTGATTGTTTTATGAGTCTAAGCAATTATGGGAAATAGCATTTTAAACTATAGCTTTTTGTCTTGGTATTTTATTTAAACTTTATTCAGGTGCTGCTTAACTCTACCAGAGTGAGCCCCATGCAAGCTAAAATGCTCAGAGCTCTTCTATCATGGTTCCTTCATTTGTAAAGTCCCTCACCCAAGGATCCTCACAGCACTACCTCTGTTACAATCAGTATGTAAGACTGTTTTTGGGGCGCCTGGGTGGCTCAGTGGGTTAAGCCTCTGCCTTCGGCTCAGGTCATGATCCCAGGGTCCTGGGATCGAGCCCCACATCGGGCTCTCTGCTCAGCAGGGAGCCTGCTTCCTCCTCTCTCTCTGCCTGCCTCTCTGCCTGCTTGTGATCTCTATCTGTCAAATAAATAAATAAAATCTTTAAAAAAAAAAAAAGACTGTTTTTGAGGAAGGAAACTTCCTCAAAACTGAGAAGAATTAAGTATAGGGTACCTTTGATGCTGTGTCATAGAAGGTGAGAACTTGTCAGACATAAAGGAACAAGGAAAACCAATGGGTGATTTTTCTAAACAGATTTTTCTTATATGGCTAATGGATCAGTGCCAAGGCATTTCCAGAACTAACAGGACAATGTGAATGAGCATATTAGGCTAATATTAGTATGAATAGTATTACGGTCATTTTGGACTTTAAAATGGTAAATAAATGAATAGTACAAGAGTGTGCTAACTTTCTTTTTATGAATCTATAAAAAATAGCCAAGAAAGTCTCAAATATGAGCTATTTTAGTGGATGAAAATATGATATTTAAAAATTAATGACTCTAAAAAGGATATAAAGGGATATAATTATACCAGATCTGAGAAATTCAATTATTATTTACTTAATTGGTTCAGGTATTTTTTTCTTTGATTGACATAGTAGAATAGTGTTTTGATCATAAGACTATACTTACAGATGCTTCTTGCATTCAGATCTATGTACTTTAAAGAGTCATATGGATCAAATTTTTGTGAATGGAATAATTTTAAATGCCTTTGGAGGAGAACCACTTATACCAGGAAAAAGGGAGATGTTTGGGGCGAGTCGGTGATGGAGGCCAGGGTCTCCTTTTGCTTCAGGTTTCTGTAATCTCTGAGCTTGAAGTTGATGCCACCAGTTCCAGCATCCTTGCATGGATCTACTTTGGGTTGTCTTTTCCAACATCAGCACAAGTGCACCTGCCTCTACTGTTTCAGGAATTCTGTATAAATTTAGGCCAACTGAGTGTATTTTCCATGTCTGCTGATGCATCCATGGACTTATTGATTCGAACATGTATCTGCTCTGTCATTTCTAGGGATCTGGGATAGGAATGAATGTAGGCATCTGCCATTTTGATCCCATCACTCTCCTTCACAACTCTTTTTCTATAGCAATAATAATGCCTCATTTAACTCTTTGAGGAACTAGATTTTAATTTTTCAGTATATCAGTTTTCTGAAGCATGTGCTCTGTTATGTTGAACAAACGGCACTTGAAAGATGCAGTCACGCGCGCACCTGTATTCTTTGTCTCACTGTCTATTCACCCTACTTTGTGGAGTGATGTTTTCTTCTGTACCCTTGGATAAAATGGTATGCAGATTTTATAAATTTTATGGTCACTCTCTGATCATAACAAGTCTGTCGGTCCCATTTCAGTAATTAAAGTATCTCATCAAAATGATGAATTTCATTTAAGGTAAAAGATTTTCTCTTCCTCCAGCTACTCTGCTCCAGGCCGGGGAATTCTGCAGAGGGAAGTGTGTCTGTGTGGGGAGCGCGGGCTGACCTTGTAGTTCTTCACTTGCTCTGTTCTTTCCTTCCCTCAGACATCAAGACAACTAAAAGGCCCTCTTGTGATTATTCTACTAATATTCATTATGTAACTGAGACTGTTTTTGTTACAAGAAACAGTTTTGTTATCTGAGGTGATTGTAAGAAAAGATAGAAGATATAGTAGAAAAAAAGAATGAAATCATTTTTCTGTTCATACCCCATGTCATCCCAGTTGCTCAATATAATGATGGGCAGGGAGCCTCATTGATTCTCTGAAATCCTTTAAATAATCTCTGTATGGAACTACTATTGTGTTCTCCTAGACATGAAAACAGAGTCAGAATTTCCAAGAGCAAAACTGCGAAATAAGAATCATCCTTTTTTAAAGAAAAAGACTTTTTACAAAGTCTTGATATTGGTTGTTGATGATGGTGACCTTTTGGCAATGATACCAAAAAAGCTACAGTTGGTAGGGGAAGTGCTACTTAACAGCTTCAGTTAGGACTGAAGATCTAAGAGGACAGGTGCCAAGTTCTTCATTCCATAGTGAGGTGCCATATCTGTCACATGGAACATGCAAAGCATTTGGGCAATAACTGTCTCTCATCCACCTTGAAGATTAAAAAAAGAAGAGGTTGATATTGAAGAGACCTGGCTGAGAGTATTTGGAATTTGGAGTCCTTTAGAGAGAATTTACATGCTGAGTTCCACCCCTCCTTCCCCATGGGATAAGCTACTTCCTGCTGTAGTGTGGGACCTCGAGGATATTGGGCAGCAAGGGATTTGAGTAACTGTTACCCTGAAGTTGAGGAACATGGTTGACTGAGGTTGGACTTACTCCTGAGGCAGCCTGTGCCATCACAGAGGGAGCCTGATGTGGAAAGTGTCTGCACTTCCTTCAGTATAGGTCAGAGGAGTCTGCTTCCAGGGACTCTGTAAGAACATAAGAAAGAAATGTCAACTAGCAATCAACTAAAATGCATCTTTCCAAGAGCTATTCTTCTAGGAGTAGGTCATCCTTAGCAAAAGAGTCTGGCTACCCTCAAATGTGAAACTTGAGGGGAAGTCACAAATGATTTTCTCTTTCCCTGTACCAGTTATCCAGTCAACAGTCGCTGGGATTTCTTAAATGCCACACATATAAGAAGAGTTCATCTTGGAAGATTAGAAGTTGGGACTTTAAGAAAAATTGATACTTAAGAAAATGGGGAATAATGATGTTATAAAGTAAACTTCCTAAACACACATTAGATATTTTTTTATTTACCATTTGACTCAAGCTAGATCTTATTGTGCAAATTTAATGGAAATTTTAGTGATTATCCTGCAATTTTGTGCTGTGTTAATTTAGCAGTCTCACATACCAAATTACCAATCTCCAGTTTGTGGTATACACACACACACATATGTATATGTATATATACACACATATATGTATATTCGTATATGTGTTTGTGTGTGTGTATATATAGATATATGGCCAAAATATATATATGGCCAATAATATATATAATATATATATTTATACATATATATGGCAATATATATATATTTATACATATATGTGTATGTATATACATATATACATATATACACACATATATGTATATTTGTATGTGTGTGTGTATATATATATGGTTAAAATATATATATATGGCCAATTATATATATATAATATATATTTATACATATATATGGCAATATGTATATATTTATACATATATATATGGCAATATATGGCCAATAAAATATATATATGTCCAAAAAGATTTTTAAACACATGTTTAGTGCTTTTATAAATTATCCACCCTTGTGTCAGGTTATGAACATTTCTAGACCACAGTGATTTTTCACATTAAAATGGTGTTGGATTAGATTTGCCCACATGCAACAGACACCACAAATCAACAGTAGCTGTTCACATAAGGTTTTATTCTTTCATGTAAAAAGTCTGGATGATAGCAGGTCAGGAATGGTATGGAAGTTTGCCAGAAACCTGCTCCTTTCAGCTTTCTACTCTGCCATCCCTGCGCAGAGCCCAAGATGGCTGCCAGAAACCTGCTATGTCCACATTTCATGCAGGAGGAAAAGAAAAGCAGTGGGAACTTTCCTGGAGTTGTATAAATTATTTCCATTTATGCCTCATTGTTCAGAACCAGTCACTGGTTATATTTAAGTATAAAGGAGACTAGAAGTGCACTTGCTGTGTACTTCCACATAGCACTGTGTTATATGGAAGTATTGAATCACTATATTGTACACCTGAAACTAATATTATATTGTATGTTAACTAACTGGAATTTAAATAAAAACTTTAAACTATCTTTTTAAAAGATAAAGGAGACTAAAAAATGTGGTCTGAAACACCAGGTCTCTAGCTAAAATTTTGGGGGTTCTAACACTGATGAAGATGGGAGGTCTAAAATTGACGGGTACAGGAAATAGAGGTTAGGAGTGGGTCCTGGAAACAGATTCTCTCTTGGTCTTGGCTCCACCACTTACTAGGTTGTAACTTTGGCCAAGAGTCTGACACTTTCCATGTCTTTATTTCTTCAGGTGTGAAGTGGGAGTAGTAGAGTTTTCAAGAATATTTAACGTGAAGACATTTAGAACAGTGTCTAGCTATGTGCTGTTATCATTACCATGATCCCCATGATTTACTGCAGCTCACTAAGCTGTAGTCAGTCAAGCCTCTGGAGTGTGTTTACTACACTCGTCTGGCCCTTCATAGATATAGACTGATGAATGAATGAGTCAGGCTGCATGTTTTGAATTGTGGAATTTCTGCTTTCTTGCTGGTTTACCTGGGCCTCACGTATTCTGTTTCAGCCTCAGTTTTTCCTTAAAATGAAGATCAACTATGCCAAGTGTTTTTCCTTTCTCCCTTCAGGTCTACTTTTCCCCCTTCTCAGCCCTGCTCTGTGCCATGGAGGCTGACCTTTATGCACAGCTTCAGTGATCTTCCTTGCCCTCTGGCTTTCTGTTGGGATTAGCCTGTAGAAAACTGACAGGTGCCTTTGGGTCAAGCTTACACATGAAAACAAAACAGTTAAAAAAAAAAAAGTGCCTAGTAATTTTTTTCCTAAAAGAAATGTCTTAGTTTTTGTTAAAGTGTATAATATGAAGCTCAATACAGTGTCTCTTACCATTGACTTATGAACTTGGGAATTTATAGGAAGAGTAGTTGAGCAAAGGGTATAGGAGTCAAAGCTGGGAAATTGGGTTGGGTAGCTGGTGATTCAGGACGTTGAAGTCTTAGAGAACAGTGGTCAGAGAAGATCTCTAGAGCCATGGAATAGACCAGGGAACCAGGGCCAGAGACTATATTTAAAATTGGTTTGAGTAGGATAGTTTCCTAGTTGTAGCAGAGCTTTATTATACCAACTCAAAGCAGTCACTGATCAGCATTTGTCTATAGCTATGATATTCCTGCAATTGAAGTCTCCAAATATCTAAACAAAGGTCTCTTGTTCGTTCTCTTTCTTTCTTTCTTTCTTTCTTTCTTTCTTTCTTTCTTTCTTTCTTTCTTTCTTTTTCTCTCTTTCTCTTTCTCTTTCTCTTTCTCTCTCTCTCTCTCTTTCTTTCTTAACAAAACCTGGTGGCATTAATGTGATATGGTGCTTCTTTAGATGTCTTCAGGTTTGGAGAAAGTAATGGGTTCTCTTGATGGTGGTGAGTTCTGCTTCTCTGCTGTGAACGTCCACATTCATTATGTTCTAGAGTCTGGAGTGGAAAAAAAATATTGAATCCTCAGCATCCATTTTTATTTGTAAGATTCCCTAAATGTTATTCATGATGCTTCTTCAATTGGTTTGAGTACATCTTACAATTTGCAAGTCTTTCTCATAGTAATAACTGCTTGATGATTTATTGAGTAATCCTCTGATGGAGAATGAATGGATGATGGGGGTGGTGGCTCTGGTATCTGATCCAAAGTGATTTACAAAGTGATTGCTACAGACATTTTCTTACTTAGGGAAATTAAAATATACTAACCTTGAGAAGGAAGTAGAAAGCATGTAGCATTAGTATTTAGTTGAATGCATTTCATAGAAACAACCAACTTGATTTTTTATTTTCCAATAACACATGGTAAGGAATGGCCATTTTCACATATTTATGATGAAATAGCTGAACTGCTATGAGATAGTACTTATTTTTCAATGTCAGTAGCATCAATAATTAAAATCAGAATGCGCTTCAACAAAAAATATTTTAATAACTGACCATTTTGGGCAGTGTATGTATTTTTCTTATATGTGGCTTCCATTTTTCCAGATTTGGCTATCAGAAACACATGAAAAAATGGCACAAGTTTATTTAAACAGAGAATTGGATAAAATAAAGAGGAAGCCTTTATTGAATGACGAGACAATGAGCTCTGGGATTATTGAAAGGTATTCTTCTACTTTCCTTTGCTTTCAGAACATAGACCTGCAGGCAAGGATTTGAATGAGTGGTGAGGTGGCGTAGCAGGCCCAGCTACACATTACAGGGACCCATCAATAGCAACGAACATATCGCAAGTTCCCATGCTTTTCTGCTCATGCCATTCTCTCTGTCTGGAATTCCCTTTCCCTCAGTTGTTTGCCGATCAGCAGTACCCATTCTGGGTCCAGTTAAAATGTTACTTCCTCTTTATGCATTTTTCCGGGTCAGTGGTCTGATTAGATTTGAACACCAACTTCGCAATTTACTTGTGAAATAGTGTCTATAATATTCAGCTTGTCAACCTATAAAATGGGTATTATAAAACTATCTACTTCCTAGGTTTCTCTGAAATTTAGCTGAAAAGAAGTATGAAATGTACATAGAAATATTACCTGACAAGCAGTTACTAATTAAGCTAATTCCTGTAAGCAATCACTGATCAGGATCTTGCCCTCTGAGCATTTTGTTTATGTTCTGAGTAACAGTTGGAATGTAAGTAGACTTACATTCTAGGTATTTATATGTATGTATGTTTCCCCTGAAGTAGTTCTTTGAGAGTAGGAACTCTTTCTTATTCATATCTGTAGTCCTGCAGCTTGGCACAGTGTCTTTCCATGGAAAAGTCTTTCCATTCATCTTGTCTTCTGTTGTAATTGTTGGAAAGTGCAGTCAAAACAATGACAAAATGCTGAATTTTTCATTTACTTATTGGGACATTTTATTTTGCAAAGTGCAGAAAAGTTGCAAACACGAATAACCTTTAAGAAACTATTCAGCCGGGGCGCCTTCGGCTCAGGTCATGATCTCAGGGTCCTGGGATCGAGCCCCGCATCGGGCTCTCTGCACAGCAGGGAGCCTGCTTCCCCCTCTCTCTCTGCCTGCCTCTCTGCCTACTTGTGATCTCTGTCAAATAAATAAATAAAATCTTAAAAAAAAAAAAAAAGAAACTATTCAGCCTCAGCTGTAACCACCCCTGCATTCGTAATAATTTTCTTCAAGGTTATACAAATTATAATTGGAGGGAGGATTCAGAGACTGACCAATCCCGTTAATAACTGGTGCTCCCGATACAGCATTTTCTCAAGTAAATCAGTTTCTGACTACTCCTACCATCATGGTTATTCTCGCTCACATAATCAACAGTTGGAGCAGGTGCTGCACTTGTTATCATTTGAGCAAGGTGAACTGTACCCACCCCCAGCTGGCAACCTAGTTCATGCAGGAGCTTCTGTTGACTGATTTTTTTCCCATAATAGCAGGTATTTCCTCAATTATAAGTACTATCAATTTTATTACTCTAACTATTAATATAAAACCACAAGCCATTTCTCAATACCAAGCACCATTATTTGTTTGATCAGTCCTACCTGAAGTCATTCTTTTACTATTGTCGCTCCCCTGTCTTAGCAGCACGAATAGCTAAATTACTAGTCAGATGCAATCTCCGCAGTACGTTCTTCACACGGAACTGCTGAATCACTGTATTGTGCACCTGAACCTGATTTAACACTGTGTGTGAACTACACTGGTCTTAAAATAAAAAATGAGAAAATTTTTAAAAAGGATAAAAAAAATTCAGCCCCATGGCTTTGAAAGTTTATAAATGTCAGTCTGACATGTTTTCTAAAAATTGTTGTCTTGTTTTCAGGGACACTGGACTACCTGCCACAGGCTTCGGAGCTCTCTTTACTAGACACCCACCAGATCAACATAAAATGTTAGTAGACCCCAAACTGTTACAGATTGCACAAAACATTTCTGAATTAATCAAGGGGTTTGTTTGTGGAGGTGGGAGGGTGAGGGTATACCAAGGTCAACTAAATACTCTTTACATGGCGTTTTACAGACTCCTTTCCGTTAACAAAAGGTTTCTTCCCTCCCTCATCAGTATGCAAGCACTGATAATATTGTCAATCCTCATTATTCAAGATTTCATATTTGCAAATTCTCCTAGTTGCTAACATTTATTTGTAACCCCCGAAGCAGTACTTAGGGTGATTCTTCCATGGATATGCATAGAGTGGTGAAAAATTTGAGCCACCCGATGTACACATTTCCAGCCGAGGTGGAACAGAGCACAGCTCTGCCTCCTCATTTCAGCTCTCATACTGTACACAAGTGTCCTTTTCATGGTCTATTTAGTGCCATGATTTTTGCATTTTTTGGTGTACTTTTTGTTGGTGATTTTGGTGTTTGAGATGACTTGAGAGTATAATGTTAAAGCACTGTCTAATGTCCCAGCACAAGAAGACTGTGATGGGACTTATGAAGAAAATACATGTTAGATAAGCTTACTTCTGGCGTGAGTTGTAATGCTGTTGGCTATGTTCATTGTTAATGAATAACAATATATATTATAGTGTCTTTAAACAGAAATATGCATAAAACCAGGTTATGCACTGATTGATGGAAGTGTGAGCAGAGGCTCTCAAGAACCTAATCCCGTGTCTCCTCTAAGAGCAATGGTTCAGTATTTGCTAATTCAGTGTTTGCGGCGATTTTATAGAACATTACTATGAATAATGAGAGTTGACTGTAGAGCAGGAGACTGTTATTTTCTACTGAAAAAAGAAATATATTTATTTTGGGGCAGCATGATTTGTTACTATAGAAAAGAAATTTGTCTTCCACTCATCTTTCTAAAGAAGACAAACTTCCATAATTTCTGTAATGATATATAGATAAATGATATGGAATAAAGGTACTTAGAAGCATGATAAAATTCTAAGTATTGAGTTGTGTACTAGATATATATGGATATATGTCATCATTACCAGAAATTTGGATGTTTTCCTTTGAGAAATGCCCAGCATTAGAACTAAGCTATTTTGCAATCTGCCTGAGGTTAGGGTGGGAAGTTTCTTAAATGAAAATGCCCCACCCCATTTCAGTCACTTGTAATTCTGGCTAGGTGTTCTAACAGTGCAGGTCCTAACATTGATTTCTCCTGTGAGGTTGGCCTGGCCTATCTCTCCCACAGCCTGCTGTAGCATACCCAAGTGGGCTGGAAGGTCCAAAGGGAGTATCCCCAGAATGATCCCTGCGGAGGGTGGACTTCTGGCTTCCATGAAATTGATGAGCTAAAAACATTCCGCTGGTTTCCTTTCCTGCACTGAAATCTGAAAAGTCCAGTGAAGACATGGAAAGGCAGAATGAATCCAAAGGCAGACCTGAAAACTGTATCAAAACTTTGAGAAACTCTAAAGAAAATGATGGGCTAGTGGAGGAGACAGCTGGAAGATGGAAGGGGAGGAGGAGAGAGAAGACAAAAGTTGATGTCTCTAAGTGGAATCTTGGGCCAGTCCAGGGTGGGAACTGTGATCTTGGTTGGCCAGGCTCAGACAGGAGCTGAATGAGTCTTGTCTATTGCGTTTGCAAACATGGAGTATATGCTCGAAGTTGAATTTTTCTGCATTGACTTTGCCTGCTGTTTTCAGTCCAGGACAGAAAACAAGACAGCAGGGCCCTACCCAATAGATGATTCAATAACAACAGTCTATCTCCCTGAAACTCTGATCTCAGCACTGAAATCTATAATACTGCCACAGATGGCCAGTGGGGCCTGGAGCTGTCTCCCCCAACTCCAGTTCAAGAAAGCAATCTCGGATACAGAGGAACTAGGCAGTGCATCTAAAGGAGAAAGAAATGCCAAGGAAAACAAGTGCAGTTAAGCCCAGGGACCTGCAGTAGGAGCGCTTAACTCTACCTCCCTCCCTTCCATCGAAGACACTATCTGACCCTCTCCTTTCAATGGGCCACCTTTGTAGTCGTCAAAGCAGAGGCAACCGATGGTCTCAGGAATAATACTGATGAAGTCCCAGTTAAAAGATACCATGATTTATCTAAAGAGTAAAAGTATCATGAAGAATGACAGGACATAGACAACCTACCTATATCAGAGGAAGCAGACCCAATGGAACAGGAATTTAAAGCTTTATTTTTTGGGAATATAAAGGAAACAAAAATAGGGACAACAATAAAAATCAAGTTGATGTTCACTTTTCAACAGCAATACTGGATTGCAAGAATATAACATTGAAGCGTTGAAGGAAAAGAATTTTAAGCCTAGAACTATGGGAATGGGTGGGTCAAGTAAAGATACCTTCAGGCACACAAGGACTGGTTTCAGACTTACTGTCTTGCTATGCATAATTATAGAACTGGGCAAAATGTAGTAGGCAGCTGTTGTCAGGCATTGGGTAGCAACTGTGTGGCTCTGTGCTCCTTGAGATGAGAGGGGAGCATCCCACTCTCCCCAGACTTACTCTCTGAGGATGCTTCTTTCGGGTGTGGCACCGGGAGGTGAGCCCAAATGTAGAGCAGTGTTCTTTTCGAGCTGGGAAGCAGGAATAGGAATTTAGAGCTTCTGATGGGACTAAAATTTGTAGGACAGCATATTGGAGGGAAGAAAGTTGTGTGTAGAGGTGGGAACAGGAATCTGCATGGAGTTCCTCTTGGGTTCTTGGTCGAGCATGAGGCCCTGTATGCACTATGGAAAGAATAGCTACCCCTGGTTTTAAAAGATCATGTAGAACTATCTGCAGTGTATTCTGAAATTTTACATGATGCTGCCTCCTGCGTGGTACTATTGTGTAGCAGGTTCCAGGGCTGTGTCACCTGCCTTCACATCCTGGCATTGCTGCTTACCAGCTGTGTGATCTTGGGCAAATTGCCTAACCATTTTGTACCTCAGTTTCATCATTTGTAAAATGATACTTATAAAGGCATCCGTGTTCTGGGGTTGCTGTGGTGATTAAACAAGTTAATATACATAAGATAATTAAAACAGCAATTGATGTGTACATGATAAGTGCTGTGCACGATGGCTGGGCCAGATACACGGCAGTGTAGAAACTCCTATCTATCAGTTCAGGGAAGTGTACTTAATTGACTTCATTGATGATTTGTACCTTCCATTTTCTGTGTTCTTTCCTTTTGGAAATCCTTTATTTGGATGTTGAATTGCTTGGTCTGGTCCTGTAATTTTCTTTTATCTTTTATCTTTGCCTTTAGTATCTAGTCTGTTTCTTCAACCCTACTTTTGAGTTCTTTTGTTTTGTTTGTTTGTTTTTTAATTCTTCTGTTTTTATAGGATCCATTTTTAAATTTCATGACTGTAGTAACTTATCTATCTAGGGATGTTAGTGATTGTTTTTCTTAAATTTTTTTCTCTATGTATACTCTCTATTTCTGTCAAAATGCTTTTTTGTTTCTGTTTGTTTTTTGAGTGTATGATATCTATCTTCCTTGCTAGAGGCTTTCTTGAGATATCTGATATCTTGAGATATCTGATAATCAATCCTTGCTTTCGGGCTCATGATTAAGAGCCTGAGAGTGAAGCTTACTGACTTGGAGCTTTACTGGAGGTATCTAGGTGGGTCTCTTTGGGCTTTGTTGTTGTTGCTGTTGTTGTTATTGTTGTTTTCCCCCAGACGCTCTGGTGTCAGCAGTCTTTCCTCTTGGGCTGGTCAGATTCCCCAGAGGAAGCACCCTTACTTGACCACCTGACAGGTGAAGGACTGGTGCCTATGTTCTTGGAGTAAACAGGGTATTTTGCTGGGACATCAGTATTAATCTTTCATTATATATGGTCACTGAACCATGTTGTTGATCAATGACTTTCTCTTTTACCCTTTCTAGTGAATACATTTCTAGCTTCCTACTGGAAGAAAGGAGGGGCAGTTACCCAGAAGCAGGGAATGGCAGAGGGGCCTGGAGCTCTGACTGCTTCTCCAGTCCTCCCTTGTTACTTTAGAATTTACTCAGCTTTCTGCTAAGTCAGAGACCACTTGTTCATCTCTCAAGCTTCCAAAATTTGTTTCTCTTGTCCCTTTTTCTGTTCTCCTTATTCTTGTAGGTTTATTTTTTTAAAGCCTCTTTAATATGCTTTCAGTGGAGCTTTTTGAAGAAGCGAAATGCAATGTGTACCTTTAATCTTAACTGCGAAGTTGTCAAGTCTCATCTGAAATGTCACCTCCTCCAGAGGACCTTCCCTTGCTACTGTCACTCCCAGCCCTCATGACTTGGTAGGTCCCTTGTGGGTGTCCATGACTCTTGTTTGCCTCTTTCATCCTAACACTATTCATCTTGGTTGCGTTCCTTGCTTGCATTCCTGTTTGTCTTTCTTGCTAAACTCAATGCTTTAAAGGGAAAACTGTCACAGCTCTATCCCCAGTGCCTATAGCCACTGCATAGTCGGTAATCATTTCTTGAATGAATGGATTATTTCTGATGTGGAACAGAAAATTCTTTTTTTTTTAAGTATTTTATTTATTTATTTATTTATTTATTTGCAAGAGAGAGAATAAGCAGAGGGAGAGAGGCAGAGAGAGAGAGAAGCAGGCTCCAGGATAATCAGGGAGCCTGATGCGGGACTGGATCCCAGGATTCTGGGATCAAAACCTGAGCCGAAGCAGACGCTTAACCAACTGAGCCACCAGGTGCCCTGGAACAGAAAATTCTAATGGAAGAGAGGTATTACTGTTTCCTAGCTTATTTGATTTAGGGTTTTAAGACCTGTAGAGCCAAAAGTTGTTCTGAGTTCTATTCTAGTGAATTCATTAGAAGACATAATCTTTTAGAAAATCAGTCCTTATTAAGTTTGAATTGCTGAATTACTTGTTTGTCTTATTTGATTGAGTATTAGCAAGGAGGTAAATACTTGAGCACCTTTTCCTTCACTAATTCCATATGTAATTTCTTCTTTCAGTTAATGTGCACTAGTTACAGTGTGTTCCATACCATAGAATGCTGTGATGTTTTAGAATCTTCTCTCTTTAATATTAAATATTCTTTTGCTTCTTGCCAACTGTACAGCTGTGGAAGTTAAATGTCAACTTTAAAAGGCAATGAATAAGAATGAGTTTGCTCAATGGACCAAAATAATGTGCTTCAACTTATAAAAAGAAAGGCTGTAATCATAATGTAAATTTAAACTTCTAGTTACGTCTTAACAAAAAAAATCAGAATATAGGAATAGCTTTGTTATTAAGGAGACATTAGTCAGATGCATTTATCTTAAATTTTAGATAACATCCATTATATTATGATGGGATTTGACAATCTGTTTCTTTTCTCACAACTCAACTGATAGCCAGCCCACTGTATTTTGGGCCAGTGTGAAGAAGACACATACCTTTCCTCCTTAAACTGGCAGCAAATGTCTCTGGAACATACTGAAAATCAGAACTAGAATGTTTGGACAACACTTAATCACTCCCAACCTTAATTAGAGAAAAGGGCTTTGTGGATAATTCCTTCCACTCATGTCACAGACTGAGATAATTTTTTTTTTTCTTTTAGAGAGCGAAAGAGAAAGAGTGCAAGTTGTGGGGGAGGGCAAGGAAGAGAGAGAATCCAAAATAGGCTCCATGTCCAGTGTGACCCTGAGATCATGATCTGAGCCAAAATCAGGAGGCAGACGCTTAACAGACTGAGGGACCCAGGCTCCCTGACTGAGATAAATTCTTAAAAATTGTGATATAAGGAGCAGTGAGGTTAAGACTAAAGTTGATATCAATGACTCAACTTTAAAAATGAGATTTATATACATTGAGGCTAGATTGAGCTTCTCAAGAACTAGAATTATTGTTTCTCTTGAGAGTTGGTTATATTTCTTTCAGTGAGTTTCCAAAGAATTAACAATGACTAGCGGTGGAAGGGGTGAGAGGGAGGCCCAAAGACCTCAGCCATCAACAGTGTTCTTCTGGTCTCAGATGGGGACGGTTGCATGTGTAGGGCATCTCTGACATATATCCCTTTTACTACGTGGATAGAGTCATTAGAGGCACAGAAACATAATGAGAGACACATTTAAGACACATAGGAAATATGGGTAAGAACGTGAATCTAATTAGTAAATTAAGAGGCTTTCTTTGCCTTCCTATCTTGTTCTCAAGAATTCTGAAGCAACTTTCACTTAATTTGGAAGCTCTTTATGGAAAGCAAATTCACTGATTATCAGAAGGCCCTTGGATACATGATTATCTCATACAAAATCATTTTATGATTGCCCATAGGAGCAGACAGTTATAGCTGATTCATTCTAAGAAGTCAGGTTTCCATGTATAATATTTATACTGCCTCTGTGACCATTAACCAACCAACTAACCAGAAACCAAAACAACAGAACAAACAAACGATACAAACAACAACAAAGGCTATATCAGGCAGATCCAATTTTGTAAATGAGATTTAGTATAAACATAATTTTAAGACCTGATTTCTCAGAAGCCCTTATTTAAATATTGCATATGTAACCATGCATGGTTCTGGGATAATGGCTCACAGGAAAAGCCAGTTTTTCTTTACAGGGAAGAACCAACTCTGGCATAGAATATAAGCTGGGTGAGAAGCATGCCCATGGGGTCCTGTGTCAGTTTGAGGGCAGCCAAGAAGTCCTGACTACCAACCGGAGGGTGAAGTATGAAAATTAGGCCTCTTACTAGGACAGCCGTAACTACGGTCTTGTCACTTTGACCAAATATCATTGTCTCCCAGTGGTAGTGATTAGTGTATATTGTCAAAATTTTATAATAAATGTTTCTTGTTTCCAGAAGTCATCCAAACGCTTATGTGATTCACATGACTGGAGGAGAAAGAAATTAATAGTGTTTTCAACCACAGGGTAACTATTTGGGCTTAGTGTGGTTTTTCAGAAAAGGCATGGTATGAGAAAATAGGAGACATGGGTTCTACTTCCGGACCTGCCCTGAACTGCTATGTGACCTTGTGCTGGCTTATAAGCCTCTCTGGGTTCCATTTGTTTCCATCTGCAAAATGAGGGGATTAAGCAAATGATCTGTAAAGTCCTTGTCTGCTCTAAAATGTTATGGTTCTAAGGAGAAAGGCATCTGTAGTCACATAAATGGACAAGTTAAATGAGGCCAAAAAGTGTTCAGGCAGTTAAGTTTTCATTGTTGGCATAGAGCACTTACCCATATGTGTGTGGAGTGATTACTTCACAGTAGCCATAGCGAGCTCAGGCCGCAGCTTAAACTCTTTCAATTTATTTCTCTCACTGGGGCACTTAACATCTGTAAAACCTTTGGCACTCTAAAGAGGAAAGGGACTGAATATGAATAGTATGAGTGTCCCCCCCCCACACACTTTTTTTTTGTTTTTTCCTTTTCTCAAAGTGCAGTGCAAGGCATTCACTTCCTTTTCTACTCAGGCACTTCTGTGGTGGCCTATCTCTTGGTAAGTTACCACCCAGATGTTGAACATTTTCCCAGAGGGACAAAAAGTTAAAAAAAAAATGCCCTATGATGATGGTGATGAGGATAACAACAAGGAAAATGTGAAGTGGAGAATGATTTGGTGGATTGATGGCTGACTCAGACCATCCCTGTAAGTGTTTGTAGAATCTAACTTCATTAGAATAGCCATTCAAGTTACAAACTGACATTCAGGATTATTTGCATAGTCATGTGTGCTCAGTGAGGCCCTCAAGGTAAAATTATGAAGATCGCCTTATTCAATTTACTTGTTTGGTCTCTAGCCTCCAGAAGTAGTCATCAAGAATTCCTTCCATCTCTGCACATGCGTGCCACAGCTCCCATCAAGAGGCAGAGGTAATTTGCCTGTCTTAGGAATCTGGGCTGGCTCTGTGACTTGCTTTGGTCAATAGAATATGGCAGAAGTGATGCTCTGGGACATCTGAGTGCAGACCTTATGAGACTAGTAGTTCCTGCCTTCTGATTCTTGGACTCTAGCCAATAGGCTGTGAGAAGCTCAAGACACATGGAAGAGAGCCATGGCATCATGTCTGACAGCTCCAACGGAGCTTGCAGATGACAGATAAAACCGCCTGTCAGCCATGAGGAAGAGCTACCTTGGATATTCCAGTCTAGTCAAGTGCCTGGATAACTGTAGCTCTAATAGACATCACATGGAGTAAAAAACCACCCAGCTGAGCCTATCATCCCACAGAATAGTCAGAGATAATAAAGTAGTTGTTCTTTTAAGCCAGTAACTTTTACACCACAGCAATAGGTAACTGAAGCAACCTTTATGTCTCGAACTACTGTAATTATATGGCTGCTTATGGCAGAATTTTTGTCATTGCTAATCCACTGGGGATGGAAGCAGTTCAAACTTTCGGGACTGGCGAGTTAATAAAACAAGTGAGTGGCCGAGATTTTCAAAATGTCAATATTATGGAATTTCTATTTGATCCGGACATTACCTTTTATTCCATGTACATTAATGGTAAGCCTGTATTACTAATATTACTCTTTATCATGTTGGAAGGTAATGTGGTTGTCATAATGTCATAATTAAAGTCTTCAGTGAGTCTCAGTAGATAGTAATATACTATGCATCTTTGAGCTAGAAAAGTGGTTTCACAGGAACAAGAACCTTCCAGCATTACAGAAATCTTTGCTGCCATCTGTATTTAACTTGATTCTGTATTTGGCACTTACACAGTTAAATTGTTACCTTAACATATAAGACTTATATTGTTCATCCAAATGGCTTGCAAAATT
Source organism: Enhydra lutris kenyoni (assembly GCF_002288905.1). Lineage (NCBI taxonomy): Eukaryota > Metazoa > Chordata > Mammalia > Carnivora > Mustelidae > Enhydra > Enhydra lutris. Next base: position 11,086,945 of record NW_019154117.1, read on the forward strand.
TATTAGGGCTGAGGAAATTATATTTGTCTCCCATATCTGAATTCATTCTTTCGACATGATAATTGCCTGCTATGAATTAGGATCAATAAAGTGTTTAGAATGTAGAGATAAAAGACACCCCATTCCTGAAGTAGCTCATCGTCTAATACATGAGACAGAAAAATGACCAGTTAATACTCAAGTATCTGTAAGGAATACACTTAGCTAAAAGTAACAGAAAACTTAACTAATAGCAACTTGAATAATCAAGGAATTTGGTCAGCTGGCATGAGATATAAGGGGGTTAAGACTGATGCAACACCTACATGATGTCATTAAGGATGTAGGGTCTTTTTGTCTCCTTTCTTTGTAAATTTTGCTAGTAACTTCATCTTCATAGTGTCAAGATGGTTTCTATGCCTCCCCAAATTTATATGTTCTAGAAAGGAAGAAGTGAGAAAATGAAGTAGTAGAGAAAGACAAGAGAGAAGGGAGGTTGAATGGAACTCATGATGGGCATGCCTGGTTCACAGAATAGGAGTTTTCAGGATAGCAGCTAACATTGGAGAGAGATGTTTGGGACAAAGCAGGTAGGGCCTGAAAGCTATGTTAAGGAGTTTGGATGTTATCATGAAGGCAAGAGTGAATGGTTTTCATGTATGGGATAGAAACAATCAGATTTGTGTTTAGAAAGCAGAAGGCAGTTATCAGAGGACTGGAATTGCCGTCAGAAGGATGGCTGTTGAACTAATCAAGGTCAGACTTAATAAGGTCCTGACCTTTAGTGGTGGTGGTGTGGAGGAAAAGAAGGCTTCATAGTTTAGATATATTAAGAGAGAAGAATAGACATCTACTCCAGGTTGATTCCCAGGCTTCCGGTTTAGGCATCTGGGATTGCTGGGGCCATTCACTGAGGCAGTGAAGGAAAGAGCAAGAGCAAATCCCAGGGAGCAGGTGGGAAGCTGAGACTGGAGCCTGAGCAAGGTCACTGACCCCATCCGATGGCTCATGTAAGTGTCCTAACTAGTTCCTCTGTCTCCAGTCTTGTCCCTTTCAATCCATTCACCATCCTGCAGCTTGAATATTTCAATTAAAATGCAAAGAGAACAGTGTTCTTCCACTCTTTAATTAGTATCATTGCAGTATTGTTTTTTCTTCTTGTGTTAATGAGCACCTAGTATGTGTCTGGCCCAGGTTTTGCCGCCTTATTTAATTCTCCTTCTTTGAGATAGACACTGCAGCTATCTCCATTAAAAAGGGCTCAGAGAGGTAAAGTAACTTCCTAAAATTTCCTTCTGTAGTAAGCATCAGGACTGAGTTTTAAACTCATGTCTGGTCTGTCTGACTGCAGAGCTTGTGTCCTTAATCACTATAGTACATTGTCTTTCGTGCTTAGATGTGTAGAGCGCTCCATTTCCTTCAAAGTACTTTCACATGCATTTTCTATGATCTACTATTTGTTCTCTCCTAGTAGTGGTCGAGGTCCTATGAGTATAGCCTATCCTTGTATAGGCAAGGATATCAAAGCACAGAGATAATCATGGAATCCTATTTCTCATTAATTAATCTCTCCATCTAGTCTGTAAGTAAGTATGGAAGAGATACTGAAGGGGTAATTAAGATGTAAAGTGTTTAAATGACTTGCTCAAGGCCCCATGACTACAGGTGGTAAAAGCAGGGACTAGAATATCTGGGTTTCCCGGTGTGTTCTTCATGGGAGGGGAGAACTGCTTCCAAACTGCTGGGGAATTTAGCAAGGGCTTGGCTTGGATCGGGGGTAAAAGCGGATTCAAATTGTCCTCTATTTCACCTGTTCTCTCCACTTTTTACCCACTGGCTTCCTTGAGGCTGATTTCTAGGGTGGAGCTAGAGGGTATAATGCCAAGTGAAATAAATCAGTCGGGGTAGGACAAATCTGATATGATTTCATTTCTATGTGGAATTTAAGAAACAAAACAAATGAACAACGAAGAACACAAGAGACAAACAAAAAACCAGACTCTTAAATACAGAGAAAAAACTAGTGGGGACCACAAGGGAGATATGAGGGGATGAGTGAACTTGATAAACGGGGTGAAGTGTACATTTATCGTGATGAGCCTGGACTCATGTATGGAATAGTTCAGTCATCATATTGTACATGTGAAACTAATCTAACACTGTATGTTAGTATCTTTTTAAATGAGGGAGTAAACAAAGGTGGAGAAAGATGAGAGACCCCCAGTAGAAAATCCTTCACAGGGGAGCCATGGTAGTTATCCCCAAGACTTAGGCTCCCCAACACTCCAGCTGTGTTGCAGCTTGGGAGAACAGTGCTCTGAGACTAGAGCAGAACAGAAGTCTCCAAGAGAAATGCTCTCAAGAAGTAAAAATAACTGAACATATTGAGATGAGAATTACACAGCTGGGGAAGTTTGAGGGTAAATTAGTGGTGCATTAAAAAAAAAAAAAAGTCCTGGCATGTAGTAGATGTGGAAGAATGATCAGATTTTCTGTGTAGCTTCGTTCCATGGGTAGAAGAAAGAGGAATCTCCGCTCAATACGAGATTTAAAAAGAATGACAATTTCTGTTAAGAATGAGACAGAGTTTCCCAGGGAGATTGTAAGCTCCCCTTCTCTTACCACACAGAGTCAAGTAGACTCCATAGCCATAGGGGCTCTACCCATCCTAAATGGTGGTGGGTGCTGCCTCTCCTGCTGCCAGCAAGGGGATTTATTCCAAGTTAATCCTCGCTTTTTTGAGTTTTTGAGTCACTTTCTCAGATTCAGACTCTTAGGTGGGACCAAAGCTGGGTAAGAAAATATCTGCCCCTCCTTCAGACAAAACAGAAAAGAAGCAGTTGACCCTTAAAGTTCTTCCAAGTTTAAGAAACCGTGATTCCATGGGTTTTGGTATATCATCTTGTCCCAGATTCACACATGGTACCACAGGGCTTAGTGCAGTTGTAGGCATTTTAACTAATACTGTGGCTTTGATAATAACTTCAATATCAGATTTCTTTTCCTTTTTCATCTTGCAGAACACCTTTAGTTACAACTGGTAAAGTTTGGAGAGGGCATGTGTGGCCAACTATAGGTGGTGCTGGGCAGAAGCCAGCTGTCCACCTTCCAAGAGTTCTTACAGCGTGGCATCAGACTGGTAAATTTACCAGCATCTGGTCTTCAGTTTTACATTTCCAGAAAGACCATTTTATCTGTGCTTCAGAATTTAGCTGACTCATGGAGATTGACTTATGTTCATTAAACTCACAAGAAAAGCCACTATTTTAATTAGTTAATTTATAATGAGAAACAAAATGTTCAAGTACACCAGTCATGGCAGCCTAACAGAAAGAATGAAAGAAAGAAGGAAAGAAAGAAAGGAAGAGGAAGACAAACTGGATTCAAAGTGTTGTACAGAGTGTTTGGAATCAGAGCAAGGTGAGTTAGTTATAAGACTACAATGATCGATGGCCTCAGACTCTGATTACCTGATTATAATAGGACTCTTTCACTTATAAGTAAAAAAATACACAATTAAAATTACCTTGAGCCAAAAGGAGAGTTTATTAAAAGAGTTTAAATTACCATATGGAACTCTGGGAAAGTCCTTGGAAGAACTGAGCTTCGGAGACTACTGGAATGGGGACCAGCATTCTCCCCCTGTTGGCTTCCTTTTCTCCCGCTGAGGCGAGGGACTTTATATCACAGGAGAGTGACTGACCCTTTCTCCATCATCTATAGTAAGAAATCCCATGTAGAGCCCTGGTGGAATCTGAACTGGGGGCTGATATTTGGACCTTTTAGCTCTGGGTAGTGACAGAGTGCTCAGCAGCGACCCATGGCACAGGCTTCCTTGGGGTGATTCCAGACAATGAACTGAAGTTATTGTTGGCTGTCATAAGTCAGACTGGAGCACTGACTTTGGTGTCCTGCAGCTCTGCTCCCAGAACCTCCAGGGAGGTCTCTTTATGAGCCAGGAAACCTCTTTCTTGTGCCTAGAACCCATGCCTCCCTTAGTTTTCTTTTCTTGCTTTCTTGAGTTTCTCTGAAGGCCATTTGCCTTCTAATGGACTTATTCTTTCATTATATTCTTTATTTGGCTATAGCCTTTAGCTGATATCTAAAAGGAAGATCTATGTTGATTTTCCATGGTTTTATTTTCAAAAGACCATCTTGTCTCAAATTGGATAAAATATATATCACTTAAAGATTTTTCCCTATTCTTCAGATTGAAAAGTGGGGATGGGGGAATGTTATCAAATGGTTTATAACTGACTAACAGTCATCATTCAGTATTGTAAAAGTTTCCATATTGATGAGTCACATTGCATTTTCAGAAAGATCACTGAATATTTTAACCTTCCACCTTTATTTACTTTGATTTCTTATAGTAAATCTGTATTTATTTATTTATATCTAAATTTTTTTATTGCTTTATATGTGTTTGATTAATTTCTCAGTGCCTGCCTTGTATCAGACTTTGTGCTTGGAGTTGATAATAAAGAATGGGAGAAGGGCCTGAGCTTGAGTGGAATGGGTTTCTGCTTGCTTTAGGTGCATCAAGAGTTGCTCAATTCCACCTTGCAAATTGGCCTGCCCAAAGTAACACTCTATTTGACTGATAATTATACTATTTGAGTCATAACTTTGGATGAGAATAGGGTAGAGAAACAAGTTCACTGTCATCTATTAACACTTAAACATTTTAAGATTATGGAATATTTTCATATAAAATACTCTTCGGACATCCATCTACTTATTACTGAGTTATACTATAAGTTAATAGTTTTGCCATATTTAAAAATTCTTTTTAGAGAAACAATTTATCATGAATTATAGAGTCATCCAACATATCCACCATATTGATGGACATTGGCTTCCAGTTTTTCACTGTTACAAATAAAGCTAGATTGAATATCCTTATATCTCTTACCTTGAGTATATATGCAAGGATTTCTTAATACTCAAAAATATAATTGCCACTTATTAAGATATATGCACCTTCAGTTTTGCAAGATATTGCCACTCATAGTGTGTGAATATACTCTTTCATATTCTTGTATACATTGTAGAGATTTTTAATTTTTACCAAATGGATTTAATACAGTGGCACTTTGTGGTTGTTTTACCATTTCACTATTGAATTTAAGACAGTTTTTTTTTTTTAAGATTTTTTTTTTTTTAATTTGCCAGAAAGAGAGAGAGAGAGAGTACACACAAGCATGCAGAGAGGCAGGCAGAGGCAGCGATAGAAGCAGGCTCCCCACCGAGCAAGGATCCCGATGTGGGACTCGATCCCAGGACCCCGATGTGGGACTCGATCCCAGGACCCCAGGATCATGACCTGAGCCAAAGGCAGCGGCTTAACCAACTGAGCCATCCAGGCATCCCAAAGACAGTTTTAAGACTGAATTTGTTTTCAAGTGTTTATTAGCCCTTTTATTTTCTTCCACTGTGAGCTATTTATAGCCTTAGGCCATTTTTCTATAGAATATTGTCTTTTATTGATTTCTAAGCATTTTTTATCTATTCTGGATACTAATATTATTTGACTTCATTTTAAAATAAATATCTTCTTGCCTGTGATTTCTCTTGGAACACTGTTTATGTTGTCTTTTGATTAATAGAAATTTTAAATGACAATTTAATCAAGAGTTATATATAAAATGCCAGATTATGAACCTTTTAGAAATTTACATACACACATGTATGTATATGGAACATATATTGAGTCTATAAATACATGAGTTATTTTATGTCCTTAAGCAAATTTTATAATTTTTGTCATAAATGTCTTTTAAGTGTTCTTTTAGATGTATTCATATAGGAACACTAGAGATTTTATTATAGTTATAAATAGGACATTTCCACTTTAATTATGCTTTCTAATTTCTTGTTGCTGGTATATGGGTATGCTATTTTTGTATATTGATCTTGTATCTAACAACCTTCATGATACTTGACTGTTATGATTTGTAGATTCTCTTGGATTGTTTTAATGTAGACTATCATCTGTGGAAGATGAAAATTCTGTTTTTTCCATCCCAATTATTACACTTTTTCTTTTTCTTGTTTTACTGCATTTTTTCAAATCTCCGATTCATAGAATAGAATCCAGTTCATTGAATAGAAAGACTGTAGGAGGACTTCTCTGACTGTTTGGGAATTTTTCTGGAGAAAGTTTCATCAGTTTAGTTTTGATTCTCATTTACTGTTTTCATCTTACAGTAATGTTGCACTCTCTGTTCATCTTGAGTATGTTGAATTTTCCTGGACTAGCAACAATCAGTTAATTCTAAGGAGGGGCAATAAGACATTTGGACCGTTTTCTCAATCTCTTAGTTCAAGAGTGCCCTCTATTGTTGGATCACTGCAGTGAACGTTGTCTCATTAAAGGCATCTTTTTTTAAAGTGCTGTGGTTTAAAGCGTGGACCCTTAATTTCTGAACATGAGTTCTTATTTTTCTTTACCTTCCCAGAGGCAGCACCTTCTTAAGACTGTCACTGTGGTCTTGAATACTTTCCGGGCCTCTTTCTTGGAAAGCCAATGTTCAGATCTGCTAGTCTCAGACTTGTTCTCAGTATTTCCCCAAGGGGAACGATCCTTCCTTTTTGGGACTGATGCCTTCTGTGTTCCATCCCCATGATGGACTTGCCACCCTCTCCTCTCTTCCATGTAATCCCTACCTGATTTTGCTTCAGAATAGGCTCTGGTTCTGGTGCTCCTGATTTTGGATTGTTCTCCCACCTACATGTAAACCGAAATTTGTAGTCTTATACTCTAGGGTGGGCAATTTTGTGATTTCACTTGCTTTTGCTGCTGCTCTATATGGTTTTGGAGGGTATATGTAAATATTTGGGTTTAAGGAACCAAAGGACCTAGGATTGTGATCTAGGATCACAATCTTGTCCTGACTGTAGACTTGTCATTTTATTTTTGTGATTCTGTCATTTGTTGACTTACATATTCAATGTGTTGTTAGCTCTATTGACTTAGGATATTCTTGGTGCTTTGATCAGTAGGTAATGGTCTTTATAACTAAAAACTTTTGACAGAAAGTGAATTACATGTTATTAATATAAGAACACTAACTTCGTGTTAATATTTTCTGGATGTATCTTTTTTTGTGTATCTTTTTATATGATTTTACCTTCAAACTTTCGTTGAAAATAATTTTATTCTAGGTTTAGGTATTCTAGGTATAGAAACATAGAGTTGTACTATGTAATACACATTCAGTTTAAGTCTGAGAAATGCTTTCACTGATGAGTTTAACCTTTACTTTCATTTTGATTGCAAAGATATTTATTTTTATTTTTATGATTTTAATTTGTCTTATGAACAGAAATGATTTTCTTTTCTTCCTTTAATTCTCCTTTCCTGCCTTTAAAAAAAAAAAGATTTTATTTATTTATTTGAGAGAGAGAGAGAGAGGGAGAGAGAGCACTAGTGGGATCAGGGGCAGAGGGAGAAATGGACTCCCTACTGAGCAGGGAGCCAGACATGGGGCTCCATCCCAGGACCTTGTGATCTTGACCTGAGTGGAAGACAGACGCTTAACTGACTGAGCCACTCAGGCACCTCCTTTCCTACTTTTTTATTAGATTGGTCTTTTTAAAAATGTATTTGCTAGTTTGAAACTTACACTTCTAATTTTTGTTCTTTTAGCTGCCAGTACTCAAACTTAAGTGTGCATGAGCATCACCTAGAAGGCTTGTTAAAACACAGACTGCTGGGCCCTACCCCTGGGTTTCTAATTCAGCAGATTGAGGCTGGATCCCAGTTGTATGTATTCCTAACAAGTTTCCAGATAATGCTAATGCTATTACTCTGGAAGCCACACCTCAAAAGCCTAACAGGAACTGGTGGTTACCACCAAATAAAATATTAGCACCTGTATCCAATAACCATTCTGAGTTCGACTTTCTTGTTATTTTGGAATTCTTTTGCTTGTTGAATTCTCTTTCCCACCAGCAGAGCCATGCATTAAAATGGTTAAATTTCCTTGTGCCCAACATTTTTAGGTGTGCAATTCTCAGAGGAGTTTCTTCGATATTGTAGTCTCATAATATTTCCAGAAACAGAAGTAAGGCTTTTTAAAATTTAATTTAAATTTTAAAATTTAATTATTTCTCTTAAAAAGATTTTTCTCCCACCCTGAGTTCCAAACAGAGAAACTTTCTCACCAGTTTCTCTGTACAGGTGGCTGGAGTTTCTTTGGTTTCTTTTATGTGAGGGTGCAGACTTTACAGGCTCCTGGCTATAAGTCGGAGGTTAGCTCTTTGCCTTCTGTGAACCCAAGGCCATGTCTCCAGCCCTTCATGTGCAGTTCAAACTCTAGCTTCTAGCCTTGGCACATCATCTTATGACTTCCTATTCTAGTGAGTATCCTCTTCATTTCTAGTACCTTTGAGTTTCCCTTTGGAGCTAAGCGGTGCTTACAGACTTGGGGGAGGGAGGATGTATTTATTCAGCATTTTTGTGTGTTTAATGGGGTGGAAGTTGGGGAGATACATAATCTCAGTCCACCTGGCGATCTTCTCTTCTCTTTTTTTGTTGTCATCTGTCAGGGAACATGGGGCCTAGGGCCAAAAATGTTCAAGGGACAGAAAGTAGATGGTAAAGGGAATCCCAAAAGTTTGGAATGCACCTGAGCTCAGGGACTTGGGACTGGTAGAGTATCATTAATAGAGGAGAGGAGTAAGTGGTGTTGAATGGGAAGTGATTGAAGGAAGGGCATCCTGTGATGGTAGGTAACGCTATAAACAAGGTCTGGGACGGTTGAAGGTTTTAAAATTTTTTGTTGGGGCCAATCTTCCTTAAAATGTTTTTATTTTGTGTGAAGTCTGTAACACTAAACACTTTGAATATCTTTCTTTTTGGAGTCGTTCTTTTCTCAGATATTGACTTGTCCCTCTTAGGTATGCCTTGACAACATACGCTGAGGAATATGCTGCACCATACGAGTATGAGCCACTCGTGAGTATGACATGGCTGGAAAGCCTCATTCTAGTACTTACTTATTTATGTGCTTACAGTGATTCTTCGCATTTAGTGTGAATAATCAGGCTTGGGAAGAAAGGACAAATTGCTGAGATTTATGATGTGTATTTATTTAGAGATATTTGCTACTTGTAGGAGTCAATGGAATGTTTTATGGTTATGATTTATTTTTGGAAGTTTATAGATTTCAGGAAGAAAATATTGCAGTGTCCAAAATGTATTAGTTTTCTTCTTCATCTTGTTTTATTGTCCTTTCCCCTGAATTCAATTTATCTGGAATAAAAACCTACCTTTCAATTCATTTGTATCGCATTGACACATAAAAGTAAGTGGTGTAATTTAGCTCTGGGAGATGCGTGTGTTGGTAGCATATGTCCAGTTTATAACTTCGTTTTACTTACACTTAAAAAATTAAACATCAGAAACAAAATAAGTCTCCTTCCTCTTAGTCTTGTTATGGAAGTCTTGGCTGGTACAATAGGTAAGAGATTTAACTATTGAAAAAGAGGAGGAAATAAAGTCATCTTTATTCTCAGAGAATATTATTATCTTCTTAGGAGAACTAAGATACTAAACTCAGAAGTAATTAGTAGTAGAAATAAGACCATTTAGTAAGGTGATTGAATACAAAATAAGTATATCAAAAATAGTATCTTTGCTTCATATCAGTACTGCCTAGGAAACTATAAAAAAAACCCCACAAATTACTGTAGCAACACAAATTTTAAATACTTCTGTGAAGAAAATTCTCAACCAAATAAAGATCAATAAAGAAGATGTGGTAGTTTGTCTCCAAGGATGGTGGACCTTCCACAAGCCTCTTCCCTACGACGAAGTGAGTAATGCCCCACCCTTGAATCTGAGCTGCCAGGAAACTGATTTGGGAAGACATGCAGCAGTGACACTATGCCAGATCTAGGCTGGACTGAAGAAGACTGCTTCTGAGTCTTGGAGCCCTGAGCCCCCATGTAAGAAATCAAGGCTACTCTCCTGGAAGGAGAGGCCATGAAGAGGAGCTCTGATGAGCTTGATTCATGAGTGAGGATGCCATCTTGGACGTCCAGCCTAGTTGAGCCTGAGGTGCAGCTCTACCTGCTCTCTGACTGCAACCCATGAAAGATTCCAAGAAGAAGATAATAATAAATTCTTGTTTGAAGCCATTAAGTTTATTTTAACAAATGTACACCCAAATATAACTGAGACAGAAGTCTTGACTATAAGGGAATAACAAGCATTTTAGGAAACTGGAAAACTAAATTAATTATGAATTAACTTCATACATTTAATTATATTAAAAATGGATTTTGCTTTCTATTAGAACTCTAAGACTATAAGAGTTATTTAAAAGGATAAACAGGTGAGAATAATTAAAAAGTTTTAAAAACCATGGTAAAACCAATTTAGGGAAGTATAGGATTCATGACACTACATTTTATGTTGTTTTCTTACTTAATTTTTTCTCATCAAAAAAGAGCATTCAAACTATAAAGAAAGCAAGTATGATAGCTCATGGATTAATGCCTAATAGGCAAAGAACATAATAGGTATGTATATATATAAATATAGGCAGGAAAACTGATAAGACACTACAGAAAGAGCAAAGGACAATATATAGACAATTTACAAAGCAGGAAATGCAAAACTAGCTAATAAATTTAGGGAAAATCCCAATTTACAAATAATAAAAAATGTGAATTAAAACAATAAAATTTTTTTCTGCTAATAAAATTGACAGTGTTTTTAAAAATAATGTTTAATGTGTGAAGATAGGATGAAATGGGTACTTTCATCTGTTGCCAGGAAGACTGTAAATTGCTTTAATCTTTCTGGAAAGGTATTTGGCAATATGTATCAAGACACTATTTGATCTAATAATTTTCCTTCTAAGAAACTTCCTCAGAGAAAAATAACTCAACTAGGAATAAAATTTATATTCAAGGATACTCATCACAGATTTATTTGTAATGGCAAAACTTGGAAAGTAGCTAATGTTTCAGTATTAGGAGTAGTACTATTAAGTATGTTACAATCAGAGATTTATTTGTAATAGCAAAACTTGGAAAGTAGCTAATGTTTTAGTATTAGGAATAGTACTACTAAGTATGTTATAATCATATGATGAGTTATTTTGTAGCCTTTATAATGTCCATAGATGGTTCTTAGTGGCCTGATAAACTTGATTTAAGGTGAAAAAAAAATTAAGATGCAAAATCGTATGCATATAAAATTTATTATATTGGTATAATATGTAAATATTGTATATGTATAAACTATGCAAAAATATACAGGCAAAAAACCAAACTGTCAAAATGCTAGTCAAGTTGGCCATTGGGTGGTGAGATTCTAGGTGAATTCTTCATCTTTACACATTTTAGAATTTTCTAGTGCAACAAGCATGATTGCTTATAATCAGGAAAAACACAAGGAAACATATTATTTAAAAATGCAATTTAGGTCCATTTCCTTACATATATGGGATCTGGCTGCATCTCTAAACAAAAGGTAGTTGCAAAACACATAATTAAAAACCCACAAAATTTTAAAGGATGAATTTCTCCACTGGCATAAAGATAAAGAAAGTGAGATGTATTTATTTATTTATTTATGCAGGGTGCATAAACTGTTGGCTATTGTGTTATATATTTGTGCATTTAATTTTTTTAGCATTATTTCTAATATTTCTCGTTTTGCTTGTTTCTGCACTAATAGCACAACCCACCATGGCAATTATTTGGCTTATGTAGAGTTTTGTTCATTCACTTCCAAGTTTCTTGCCAAAGTACTTAATGTTGAGACATGTTTTTTAGCACTGCTCCTAGAGCCCCCATTCAGTAAATGCCTACCTTGTTGCATTGTTAGAGGATACAAAAAAATTTAAACTATAATGACAGCAAATGGTTAAATAATAGTAGAATGTGACTGAACTCTGGCATAGAAGTTACTGTGTACATAAACAAGTATATGATTCATAAAATACCAAAAAAAGAGAGAATACTTTTTTCTTGCTAAGAACTTCACCATGTGGAGTTAGCATAAACACAGCACACCATTCTCAGGCTACAGACTGCAATTATGCAGTTCCTGAAGACATCTTAAAATGTTTGGACTTACATTTCAAGTGTTTTGCATGAATTGAAACTATTAATTTTTATATTATTTATATTTATATTATTAACTTTTATATTATATTAAATGATAATATAAATTGATACTTGCATAAAGTAGGATAGCATTACAGGAATTTTAAAGTGAGTGCAAGTTATCCCATAGCTCTAGACATGAGTAAGTAAATAACAGAGTATTAGGAAGCTATGAAATCATTTTTAAGGATAGAAATGGAAGAGAATTGCAAGCTACTTCCTCAGAACTCCACTTCTTAAGTTGGATATTTATGGCTCACCCCAATTTCAACAAAAGATACCTTCTCTTAAAAGCTTCTCCATCCTTTTCCAAAGAACCAAAATAGAGGAAAAGTTAGAGGGTACATTAGATGATTGGTCCAAGGCTGGCTGTTTGAAGGGTACATAAGCTTTTAAGGTAAAGGACAAGTGAGCAGAGTTTAATGATGGAGAGTTGACTGAGTACACTCAGGATGAGTAAGGACAAGACTTAGTTCAGGCAGAGACCAGCAAATTTGGAAAGTTGAAGGGTCAAAGGAATGAGAATGGCAAACAAACAAACCGGAAAACCAAGCGTGGCCATAGTGAAGGGGTGAGAGCTGGAAGAATTGGCAGTAATGAGCAAAGGGATGTACTGGAATTTATTTTAATTTCAGATGTAGAACAATTCTGGGAAATGATAGAGCCCAGGATGTGGGCATGGGACTGAATTTCGATAATGGAATCAAAGCCATTGATTTGAGAGGGTGAAAAAATGGTAAGCCAGAGTGTTGGCTAGATTCTAAATCTGGCTGTTGGAAATCAGCCTACAGGATAGCAGAAAAGAAGGGTAATGCCAAAGACTGAGTCAAATGACCAAGCCCTCAGTGGGAGCATTTTGGAGGTTAATAGCTCCTTCCAGTCATGCAGCTGCAATTTGGGTAGATCTAGTTGGTCATTATCAATGTGAAGTACCATTTTGTTTTCATAAATAGAGCTGCCTATTGAATTATCTTTCCAGATATATGGGTAGCTTGAACCCCCAAAATGTTCCCTATCACTCATTCCTTTGGCCCTTCAACTTCCCAAGTTTGCTGGTCTCTGTCTGAACAAATGTTCCATATTCACTCAGAGACAGAAAGCTGAGGAAGTCTTTACTAGAGAACTATGTTTTAAAGTTGGGATGAGGGGCGCCAGGCTGGCTTAGTCAGTTAATTGTCTCCCTTCCGCTCAGGTCATGATCCCAGGTTCCTGGAATTAAGCCCCATGTCAAGATTCGTGCTGAGCAGGGAGTTTACTTCTCCCTCTCCTCTGCACCCCACCCCCCGCTTGTGCTTTCTGGCCCTCTCTATCTCTCTATCAAATAAATAAATAAAGTCTAAAATAAATAAATAAAGTTGGCATGCATTCCAGACTAACGTTGAGGAATCCCTGCCATGTGGCACAGTAGGTATGAAAAGAGGCTGCATCCCTTTAACATCATTCTCCACAACAGCAGGATGGACCTGTTCTATTACAGGGGCTCAATGCACTGGTACAGATATAGCATTGTTAAAAAAAAAACTGATATTTCTGTGGTGATCGAAAATTTGCTGTCAACTTGAGTTCCCCAGAACTGAGTAGCCCCAACCCCTTCTCTCTGGACTCCCAAGACCCAGGACTACATATGACTTTCACGGACTCTGAGGACTTTTGCCATCATGGGCTCCTTCCAATAAAAAAATAAAACAATATATATTGTATAGCTGCATTGGTATAAAGACAAACATAATCCACGTTGGATCATATTCACTTTTGGTGGCAGGGGGTTGATTTGAAAGCTTATTAAAGAAATACATTTCTTAGGTCGTTTGTCATCTTGCCCATTTTTGACTATATTATTGTATTTCATGGCCATGTTATAGGACCCTGTTATTGTTAACCTTCTTGAAATTATTACCAACGTACCAAAGGGTGTTATTACACAAAACTAAAGCATAGAATACTCTTTTTTTTCCTTGGGAGTACTTGTGGACTCTTGTACCCTATTTTAAGCAAAACTTTCGTATAATAGCTACCATCAATTACAATAGCTACAACAATTACATTTAATATTCATTTTTATGAATATTAAATGGCCAGCAACATTTCCTGGCTTAGCTTTGAGTTTCTAAAATTTAATGGAATTAGTCTTTCAAAATGGCATCTGCATTTTTTATTATGGTAAAATATATGTAATATAAAATTTACTATTCAACCCATGTTTAGTGTAGCATTTAATGGCATTAATTACCTTCACTTTGTTACTAGATTCATCTTGAATTCTGATTTTAAAAGAAATGAAAACATTTTTGTGAGCCTCCAAAAGTACCTCCAAGACTTGCCCAGTCTGATTTTACTGATCAATAAATATTTTGAGTATTATCCTAGACCAAATGCATCTTGGCTAGGAGTCAGAGGTTGACAGCAATCTTTAAGAGCCCTTTGTTATTCAGTTAGGCTCATTTACATGCAAGAAAACCCCTAAAGGCTGGAATTGCCTTTAGTTTTCTGCTTCCTGGGAAGGGATGTCTACCAGGGCCCTTAAAAAAGAAAAGAAAGAAAAGAATGACTTGCTGAAAACACCCAAAAGCTAATACAGAAAGTGAATCTAGAATAGGTTGGGGATTCTGTAGGAAGCATCACTTCTCTGAACTAAATTAGCTGTGGTTCCCTCTTCTATTTAGAATCCTCTCTTTGTATCTTTGCTCTGTTCTATGCTGCTGTGATCTTGCAGAATTTCATTCCAGTATAGAGTCCTTTCTTTCTCTGCTTCTCTTTTAAAAACATCATAGCATGCAAAGTTGTATCATCTAAATATGCCACATGGAATAATCACATATGTTTTTAGTCCAGAATGGAGTGTATTTTTTTAATATATTTTATTTATTTATTTGACAGACAGAGATCACAAGTAGGCAGAGAGGCAGGTAGAGAGAGAGAGGAGGAAGCAGGCTCCCTGCTGAGCAGAGAGCCTGATGTGGGGCTCGATCCCAGGACCCTGGGATCATGACCTGAGCAGAAGGCAGAGGCTTAACCCTCTGAGCCACCCAGGCGCCCCTGGAGTGTATTTTTTAAAATAGGTAATGTCCCAGGTTCTCTGATGTGTTTTCATGACTTTTATTTTACTATTTGTCCTGAATCTTAATATATTTACTGTTTAATTTTCTCTTTTTTGTCCTCTTAATGTTCTAGCTCAGTATCTACTGATAAAAGAATAATTTCCATTTGCTGAATACCCTTGGTTTTCTTACTTCTTTTACTATTGGCTAAAATGAGAAAGTTTTAGATTATTCTACAAATGAGGTAGAGATGGGAGGTGAATTTGGAGAAGAGGGAAGGGGTCATGTGGTTCTACCTACTATTTTTTTGATTGATGGGTTCGCTTATCAATCTCAGGGTTAGCTAACCACAGGAACAGCCCTTTATTACTTGGTTTCAGAAGGAAATGGTGGCCTTCCTCAGTCTAAAATAATGCCTGAAAGATCTCATTGTGTGTTACACATGTGTGCTGACCTTATACATATACACATAGATTTGATTTTGTACCTTATAAGCAAAACATTTCCAGTTCTGAGTCTTACGGCATTCTGCCAGCATTAAGGGATCACATTTCCTAGGTCCCAACTTCAATTTTAGGACCTGCTGGCATTTGTTCATATAGCACCACAGAGCTTCACAGCTTTCCCAGGTTAGGATACAAGAGGATTTGCCTTATTTGGGAGACTATATAATTGCTAATAGGTGAGTGGAAGGAAAGAAGGGAGGAAGGCAGGAAGGAAAGAAAAGAGGGAGGGAGGGAGGATCTCCCTCTGTGTCAGTATATATATATATATATATATATATATACACACACACACACACACACACAGTTGAACCTTGAATAATGTGGGAGTTAGGGGCACTGAACACCCCCCCACAGTAAAAATACCCACATAAAATTTTTGACTCACCAAAAACTTAACTACTAATAGCCTACAGTTGACCAGAAGCCTTAATGATGACATAAACAGTTGATTAACACACATTTTATATGTGTATTATATACTGTATTACTAGAATAAAACAAGCTAGAGAGAAGATGTTATTAAGAAAATCATAGGAAGAGAAAATACATTTGTAGTACTGTACTGTATTTATTTTTAAAAAAATCTCTATATAAACGTACTTAAACAGTTCAAACCCATGTTGCTCAAGGGTCTACTATTGTCCCAAACATATAGATAGGTACAGTGGAGATAGATAGGGTGGATAGATAAGTAGACATCCTTTGTATCTACCTATCTACCTGTCTATCCATCCATCCGTCCATCTATCCATTTATCCACCTCTTATTAGTTCTGTTTCTCTGGTGGACTCTCTATCATATAGTCAAAATGATCTTTATGAGCTCTCTGGCTCTCACACTGCACTACTTACATAATTGAGGTAATTTGATTCTCTCTCATTGATCCTGTCCCTTCCTAATAGTATTTATTTGAGACCAAGTAATCTTTTTGATGAAGGACCTTGGCAAACAAAGTGTTTGAAAATTGGGAAATGAGTATTTTAACTCCTGCTTATTTCATGTATTACTAACAGTTGAGAAATTGTTATCTTAATTCTCAGGAAACTCGGATTTTTAAGTATTTTGTTGTTGTTGTATCCTTTTAGTAGAAAGAACCATTTTCTCTAAAACTTTACTTTTATTTTATATTGTCTTCTGGAGCTAAGTAACTATGATGTCCTTTTGTTTCTGCATCAAATCATAAAAGCTTAGTTATAATTTCTTTCTTTTAAGTATGTTTAACTTCTACAATGAACATATTTGACTTTTGTAAAGAAGAAAAAACTTTAAAAAATGAGAACCCTGGGCCTCAAATTTATAACTAACCATACCATTATAAGGATAAAATAATGGCAGGTGTCCTCACATAATGTAGACAGAGGAATAAAAAAAATGATATTTTTAAATGTTTTTGGGACAGCTGGGTGGCTCAATGGGTTAAAGCCTCTGCCTTTGGCTCAGGTCATAATCTCAGGGTCCTGGGATCGAGCCCTGCATCAAGCTCTCTGCTTAGCGGGGGGCCTGCTTCCTCCTCTCTCTCTGCTTGTCTCTCTGCCTCTTGTGATCTCTATCAAATAAATAAAATCTTTAAATTTAAATAAGTAAATAAGTAAATAGTTTTCTGTGATTAAAATGATAAGACCAATCAAAATTTGCGCATAAAAAAGAAAAAATGTGTCAATAGCTAAGGTTTACTATATTGCCTTTTTTTTTTTTTGATGTTGGCTGTTACTAAAGTTTGTATGATATTGTTTAAAGTCAGCTTATTTTGTGAGGCGATTGTTCATATAAATCTCCATAAATTTCTTTGTGATGACCTGACTCATTAATGATATAGATATTTATATTTATATCCACAGCCTAACCTTCCTTGTACTTTTCATGACTATTTTCCTTTAGTTGAATACCCCTGCTGGTTACAAATGTTTTTCCTTTGTAAGATTTTATGGGATAAGAAGACATAGCAAATGTTTCTTAGATACATAAAAAAAATATATCCAGCTAGTAACATGTTTGTTGTTGCTACATTTGCCAGTTACTCTTAGGTCTATAATGTAATCACTGGGACAAGAAAATACCCAATAGAAATGAAATCGTTCTTAAAGTACTGAGGAAGGGGGGCACCTGGGTGGCTCAGTCTGTTGGGTGACTGCCTTCAGCTCAGGTCATGATGCTGGAGTCCCAGGATCGAGTCCCACATCCGGCTCCCTGCTGGGCAGGGAGTCTGCTTCTCCCTCTGACTTCTCCCTGCTCATGCTCTCTCTCTCTCTCTCTCTCTCTCTCTCTCTCTCAAATAAATAACTAAAATTAAAAAAAAAAAAAAAGTAGTGAGGAAGTGAATGTCTGAGATGCCTATCCTCCATGATCCCAAGGGTTGACAAAGTAGTTTTGGTTGTATGGAAATTGTCCTTTTTCTCCCACATCACTCTGCACATGTGTATGAAAGACAACCTCATTAGGGGACAACAGGTCTTCAGTCAAGTGTATATAACAGCGAAAGAATTTTATACATTATGTATACTGAAAATACTGAAACGAAATCTCACATTTTAGAGAAAATGGACAATTTCTACTCTTGGAATTAGAATTCCCAATCTATGTGTATATTTATTTACTTTTATTCCATCCAATGTGACATTCACATAAATAAGCTCGCTGCCTCAAATACCTTTTTAAGACTAAATGAAGTACCCCAAATGAGCATACTTACAGGCATGCTAGGGAAGAATGGTCTTTGCTGTATGAATGCCAGGTGGCTAATAGCTATCTGTAATGGTGGACACAAGGTTAGTTCACAGTGACTGATTTGGCTGGGAAATATAACACATTATGCATTTTTATGGATGATCTGGATGAAGGAATTGAGACTATCCTTCCAAATTATCCTATAATATTAAATTAGGCAGAGTTACTGATGTTCCAGAAAGCAGGCTGAAAACTGAAAATGACCTTGAAAAACAAAACTATAAAAAATAAAAGATTCTGAAGAAATAAGATGAAATCAAATAAGACTTAAATATTACCAAAGCTGAGTGAGGACTGAGTACACAGTTGACTAAGAAACAGTCATGTCATTTTATCCCAAAGAAAGTTGGGGAGATAACGATGCTCAGAGTAAGACTATAGCACTTGGGGGCAATGGGGGTGGGGGTGGAGAGCAGATGGGGAACCAAGAACAGGATACCTGCCTCTTCAAGATAGGCTGATATGTTTTATTGATACAGGTGGTATCCATATGCTCTTTGTCCTTCATAATGACAGAAGGTCAAGTGGGGGGGTCCCACTCACCAAGAGGACCCTCCTGTAACATCCTGACGATACCTGTTCATGATTTGTTTAAAAGAAGAAGGAAGAGAGAGAGAAGGAAGAAAGCTTTCTTAATCTTAAGGCAGATTTCCCCTGTAGTGATTCTCTGACTGCATCTTTGGTGCTTCCTGTTTGTACAGAGACTGTTTGCCCTCACCATATCTTTCTCTCACACACTTTTCCCATCTTTTGTCAGGATGTTTCATTCGACTTCCTCTGTTTCTCTGAAACAGCACTGTTTGTGTTTTGTCGGGTCTTGTCCTCTATGACGTTTCTTTGGAAGTGGGCACTTGTTGGCGACCATTGCACTCCACCTCCCTCGAGCTTCAGAATCTACGACATTGCCCACGTCATACCTCTCTTCTATCCTTCATGGCCTTTAATGGACCCATCCATGAGTGTCCACAAGACTTGGGATCCAGAACTCTGTGCTTTTCATTTTATGCAATCTCAGAGAATTCATCCACTCCCCTGGCTCCTCAACTATCACCTTTTGCGGGGTAATGTAGTTCATATAATTTCAGACCTACAGGAAAGTTGCAGGAATAGCACAGGGAGCTCCCATATCATCTTTAAGCAGAGTCACCAGTGGTTTGCCATTTGAGAGTAGGCTGGAGACATTGGGCCCCTTTGCCTATAAATAGTTCAGTGTGTATTTCCTAAGAACAAAGACACATAGCTATGGTAATATGTTCAACCTCAGGAATAATTGATGCAGTATAATTATGTAATTCACAGTTCATATTCAGGTACCATCTATGGCCCCAGTACTGTTCCTTAGAATTATTTTTCCCCAGCCAGTGACTACTACTGTACGTAGGGCACTGACCTCACCCCAGGCCATCTATCCTATAGCACCACCTTTCAAAGATTTTGTACTGATGTCATCTCACATTAAAAATGTCTAAAATGTGACTCATCATCTCTCTCCAATTTCCCCCACTTCCATGTCTTTCTCATTCCATTTAGTGGTTTTAGAACTCTCGTGGTCATCCAGACTTGAAGCTCTGGATCATCTTTGCTTCTTTGTCTTCAGTTCGCCAGCTAGGTCCTCTGAGTTCTTCCTGTGAAATGTCTCTTCCAGTCTGGCTCTGTGTAAGCCCTTGTGCACCAATACCCACCCATTCCACACCTCAAACAGATTTCTCCTGTGATCCTCATCTACCTGAGGGGCTCAGAAAAACTCGTAGTGATTATCCTATCTTAAATAAATGCTGTCAACACTCAGGGTCTGTGTAGCACCAGAACAGTGAACCAGCCAACAACAACGTGTGGTGCTTCACATATCTGCTTCTATGGACAATTTCTAAACACTTCTTCCCAGTCCCACTGAATACATGTTCAACAGACAGGTAAATAGTATGTTAGGGTGTGGGAGTACAACAACTGTCTGCAGCTCACCTATGCAGAGGCAAAGTCTCTAACTGTTAACTGGCCACCAGTTAGGAAGACACTAACCCTTCAATTCACTAATAGCTTAGTCTGATTCCATAATTCAAACAGTTCCAATAGGAGGTGTTCAATCTCCCTTTAAAAAACTCTCACTTTCTCAGAGGCTTTCCATCCTTTGTTTGCAGAAAAGAACTAACGTAGTAGAACTGAGCCTGTTACCTGTTAAAAAGCCTGCTTGCAAGGTTGGCCTTTGGCTAGCACCTAGAAACTTGACTTTGGGATTAGAATTCCCAGTGAGGGGGCGCCTGGGTGGCTCAGTGGGTTAAAGCCTCTGCCTTCGGCTCAGGTCATGATCTCAGGGTCCTGGGATCGAGCCCCGCATCAGGCTCTCTGCTCAGCGGGGAGCCTGCTTCCTCCTCTCTCTCCGCCTGCCTCTCTGCCTACTGTGATCTCTCTCTGTGTCAAATAAATAAATAAAATCTTTTAAAAAAAAAAAAAAAAAAAAAGAATTCCCAGTGAGAATGAGAGAGGCTCACTGCACCTAAACCGTTTGTGCAAACAATATGTTTCATGTTGAACTTGTGGGAATCTGGAATCCTGGTATTGTAAGGCAACAAAGGTCTCTGTGACCAACCCCCAAGACAAACCATGGCCACTGAGTCCCTAGTGAGCTTCCCCAGGAAACAACATTTCACAATTCTTTGCAGGGGAAATTAAGTGCATCCTGTGTGACTTACCAGGAGAGGACTCTTGGAAGTTTGCACCTGGTTTCCTCTGGACTTCGGCCCATGTGCCTTTCCCCTTTGCTGATTTTGCTTTGTATCCATTTGCTGCAGTAAATCATAGCCACAAATACAACTATATTTTGAATCCTGTGAGTCCTCCTAGCAGAATCATTGAATCTAGCAGTAATCTTGAGAAGCACCAGCACACCCCAGTTTTCCCCATGTGGCAGATTGTTATTTTCCTCAAATGGGTGCAGCACGGGTGGTCATCCTACATGATCTTGCAATGCGATTTTGACACTCTTCCCACTGAGAGGCTGAGTCTTTATCACCTCGACTAGAGTTGGGTGTACTGTGACTACAGTAGAAGTGATGCTCTGTGACCTTGGAGGCCAGGTGATAGAAAGCAGTGTAGCTTCCTCCTGGTTCTTTCTGTGCCATTGTCGTTCTCAGAACCCAGTCACCATGATGTGAGAAAGTCCAAGCAGGCCCATGGAGAGGACCTGTGTAGTTGATCCTGTCAACAGCCCAGCTGAGGTCCCAGCAGACAGCCAATATAACCACCAACTGGGCTGAAGGATGTTTCTAACCCCAGCCTTCAAGTCACTCCTGGCTTTCAAGTCTTCTCCACTGAAGCCTTGGACAACGTGGAGCAGAGGGATGCTGCCTTATATCTCTTCCAAATTCCCGACTCAAAGGGTCTAGAAATGGGTATTGTTTGGTACTGCTTTCTGTGGGTTGACCTGTTACACAGCAATAGTAACTATGACTCTAAGACGGGGTCCAAGTATATGGAGAAGGGGAAGTGACTTAGCATCCTGATGCCAGAGGGCAAGAGTAGGATTTTGGTGTCCGCTGTTGTTTGCCTCTTCTGGTCTCTGGGATGATGTCCCTAGTTCACCTGGCTGCTCTTTTCCTTGCTGGCATTAGTGGCTAATGGTCTGTGGATGTTGAACTGTTCGTCTTTTTCCGTTTCCCCCCTCTTTCTCTCTGGGCTAGGTTGGAGCCCAGCTGGCTTGCTTGGGATAACTCAGTCTCATTTCCATTCCCATTGGTATTGTAGACCCCACAGAAGACTTTTGTGACTCCCATCAGCCCCAGCTCCTGTGGTTAACTTTGCAGCTTCTGTTAGTAATCACCTTGCAGACTTGCCACAGGATGCCAGAAGGGACTCAGAGTCTCCCTCGGCCTGAACATGCTTTTCCACCAGCCTGGGTGTGGTTGCACTCCAGGCAAATGAAGGGGCAGCTTGAGATGCTCAGTATCGACTTCTCAAGAGGGATGGAGACATTCTTATGCCTTTCTGCCATTACTCTCATTTATCTCACGCATTTCTCTCTATCCAGGTTAGAGGGACTCTGCCTGATTTAAAATCTTGGAAAGGGAAAATTGGGAAATATGTTGGCTCTTTCTGTCATCCTGCTTTTCCCTTTTCCCTTATTTTCTGATTCCTACAATTCCCCAGACTCTTGCCTGTTTTCCTACTATCCATTCCAACTTTTGGTTAAGCCTTAATGCAAAGGATATTTTTCCCACATATTGAGAGAACTCTGTGGTCTGAGATCTTCCAGGTTTGCACATTGATATTCTGAAGTCCTCAAGTCTGTGAGTTGGATCACTAAGGCTATTATCATGCTGAAAAATCCTATTTTGCATGTTAGAAGCTGATATTACTTTGCTTTTAGGTTGCCATTTTTTCTGAAACAAACTGTGATCTCACCTTGTGCAAATGGATGGTTACACACAGAAGGGGAAAACTATTTATCATTTGGAGATGATTACCGCCTGTATACTTGGTTTGAGTGACACACCAATTACTTGTTTGTTCAAGACTCCCAACATCTCAATTTGGCCTTGGGTCTCAGCTGCAGTCAATACTGTGGTCCTTCAAGGCGAAATCTTGGTGCAGCTGCTTTTTTCTATCTTGTGCCTTTTGTATTAAACTTTGAAAAACGTACTTGCTCTGCCTCCTTAAAATAATTATACCTTCTAATAGTTCCTAGTAGTTTGTTATCCTGGTTTGTTTGTTCATCTTTTCCATATTTGCATCCTTCTAATTCCTGATCATATGTTTAGTCACAAATTCATTGCTTGCCTTTACTCCTACTATATAAATGTGTCCTACTTCCTAGTTCTGACCCATTTCTTTTTTACTCTGATTCTCAGTACCTCAGTATTCCAACATTGCAGATTATTCAGGTACATATTAGTTAGGATACTTTTAGCAGGTTGTATAAAACCCAGCTCAAGTCAGGCCAGACAATAAAAGCAGTTTATTGGTTTCCTTTTTTTTTTTTTTTTTTTGAAAAGTCAGGTTTCAGGAAAGGAGTGATACAGCAATGTCATCATGCTTCTTACTGACTCTCAAATCTGCCTTTTATGGGTGTTGATTTCATGCTAAACTGATTGGAGGGAGGGCTACCAGTAGCAGTCTGGGCTAGATGCTTCTTATGTCCATATGTCATTCCTAGGCCAGCTTCTGTCAAACGGAAGGGAGCTTCAAATATGGTAAAAGAGGTTTCTTTCCTCCAAATCACTGAGCAAAAGTCTTGGGCTTTACTTTATTTGGGCAAACTCAAAACATATGCCCAACACCGGATCAGTCACTATCATTGAAAAAGGAGTGAGGTGATTGTGATTGTCGTAGGTTAGATTCTGCCCCTACGTTTTGGAGTGGGATCAGTTACCCAAATTGCATGGCCGTCACGCAATGTGAAACGGGAAAAGTAGATTCAGGGTGAGCTGGAGTCACGTTTCAAAGTTTGCATGAGCTGATTATGTTCATGTCTTCCCAACTCAGTGTTCACTGATATTGCTTTGGTAACTCAGTCATCCATAGCAGGAGTACTTACACCATATAAATTGTCAAATATCACGAGTAAAGTTTTGTGGGATTTTTTTTGGTAGGGAGCTGGCTCACCAATGCACCCCTGACAATGGGAGGTACTTAATTCCATATGTATTATTAGGAAACAATCTCTTAACTAATTTTCCTAACTTCAGGATTGCTTACCCCTACTGTCCACTTTTAAAAAATGATAGCTTTACTAAGATAATTCACGTGCCATAAAGTTCACCCTTTTAAAGTGTACAATTCAGTGACTTTTGTATATCCAAAGAGTCATAAATCATCGGCACAATCATTTTGACAACATCTTCATCATCCCTAAAAGGAAACCCCATGTGTATTAATCAAGTTTCTTTACAGAGAGAAGCCATCTATATATTTGGAGAGAGAGAGACAGATTTATTATAAGGAATTGACTAATGCAGTAAGGAGGCTGAGAAGTCCCACAGTCTGTGTCTGCAAGTTCGAAACCCAGGAGGGCTGGTGGTGTAATCAGTCCCAGTCTGAAGGCCTGAGAACCACAAGTGCCAAGAGCAGGATAAGATTTATGTCTGAGCTCAAGCAATCAGGCAGGAAGGGACTGAATTCTTATTTCTTCTGCCTTTTTCTTCCATTAAAGCCCTCAACGGATTGGAGGTTGCCCACTTACCTACACTGGGACAGCCAACTGAGTCCACAGATTCAAATGCTGATTTCATCTAGAAACACCCTCACAGGCACAACTCAGAAATAATGTTTAGCCAAATGTTGGGATGCCCTGTGATCTAGTGAAGCTGACACATAAAATTGGCCACTGCACCCATTAACAGTCTCTCCTTATTCTCCCCTTCCCCCTAGTCCCTTGCAAAGTTACTTTCTGTCTCTGTGGACTTGCCTATTTTGGACATTCCGTAGAAGGAATCATGCAATGTGTATTCTTTTGGTTTAGTTTCTTTCATTTAGCCTATTTTCGTGGTTCACCTGTGCTACAGCATCTGTCAGTATTTTATTATTTTATTCTTTGTATTGCCAAATAATATTTCACTGTGTGGGTAGACCACATTTCGTTTATCCACACCAGTTGATGACTTGTGAATTCTTATTCTAATTGTAATTATAGTTCTGGAATCTGGTCCTTTCTACCTTTAGTCTTCAGTACCTTCTTGCTGCCAGAATCCTTTTCTTAAAAAACATCACGTTTAAGCTTGTCACTCACCTGATCAAAATAAATCATCCTGTCTGCTTAGGAGATGCTAGAGGAACACATCAACCCTGCATTTGAAGCTCCCTTGCGTTTGACAGAAGCTGGCCTAGGAATGAGCAGATCCTGCTCCCTGTGAGCAGGTGGGTTTGGCCAGTAATGCCCAAATCTCATTGAAAGGGCCTCTCTACTGGACCAAAACCAACATACAAACCCCAAAGATATTAGACCCTATGAAAAACAAAAGCCCAAACTATAGAAAGAAACGTGGATGTAATGCAGTTTTATGATTTTGTCATTTGTATTTCTTTTCATCTCTTACTTATTGAGGATTTCATGAGGGTACTGGAGGGATAATGGATCTTAAAATTAGATAGATAGTTTGAACTCCTGGCTGAGTTGCTTAATATTGACATTCTTTAAATCCTTTTTCTCTTGAGATTTTAAGCAAATTGTCTTTTCTTATATGTAAAGTGGGAGCAATAATTCGTATGTCAGAGTTCTGCCATGGATTAAAAGATATAAACACTCAACTACCGTACCCAACCCATAATAGACAGTAAATCCATTGACCCTATAATCATTGTTATGATTGAATACATGGTTAAAATTTTCAATTATTTTCAATAAGGCCAATCTAAGATTAGAATCTATTTTGGTGTTCTTTCATTGTTTTATAGTTCTAGTGATTTAATTTTAATATTGTGTTAGTGCTTTAAAATTAGTACCAATTTGAAGCAGAAATTAGATAATCAGTTCAAGGGCTTTATGTTCCTTGTCTACCATTACCCTTGATGTAATTTGAGAGAATCAATATTTCCTTTGGGAAATGGTCAATGAGAGTGACTTGTTTTATCAAAACAGAAGCTTCTATGAAGTGCTTTAAGGATAAATACCTTAAACATGATTGCTGGGTTATCAGCATTTCTTGGAAGAATGTATCTTTAAGTTTGGCATTTACAACTTGATAGCAACTACTAAAGATACAACCCAAGATATTACTCTTTGGAAGATTATAATTTATATTAACTTTAAAAAGTTATTGAATGGTAGTTAAATTATAATTGTTTTGGTCTTATATAGGTGGTCATAAAATTTAAGTTGTTCTTTGGGCCAGTATTTATGGTTTACAAAGTTTTATGTGTATAACAATTTATCTTTTTAGTTTTATAAATAGAACAACCATGAACTAGAGGCTTCTTTCAGAATTAAAGTATTTATAAATGTAGTAGCCATTTTTTCATTGAGACATTTGTAATTTGAGAAATTAAGTTAATTGTGTGAAAATTAAACATGGATCATAATAAGACTAACATGTTGAAGATAAGGTTTTAGAA
Source organism: Enhydra lutris kenyoni (assembly GCF_002288905.1). Classification (NCBI taxonomy): domain Eukaryota; kingdom Metazoa; phylum Chordata; class Mammalia; order Carnivora; family Mustelidae; genus Enhydra; species Enhydra lutris. Next base: position 11,113,361 of record NW_019154117.1, read on the forward strand.
ATCACTCGTTTTTACATATTTTGATCATTCAATATTATTTCTCTTTCTCCCCCCACCCAATAGGATTATCCTTGTCAAGATGATTATTCAATAGTCCACAGAAAATGCCGTTCTCAGTTCACTGATCTTGATGGTTCCAAAAGATTTGGCATCAACACTTGGCATGACGAGAGTGGGATTTATGCTAATTCATGTGTAAAACGAAAACTCTACCCATTAACGGGTGGTCCTATTATCCCTTTTTTAAAATAATCTATGGAATCAGATTCTCTAACTAATGAAAGGATAATGGAAATACAGTTGATTTTTCTATCCTAATAAATGCAATGGAAATGTTAATGTGTTAGGCTCCTTTAAAAACAAAATCTTTTATATTCTAGGCCAGCATATTATATATCCTTTTCATTAGCTGCTCTGGTATTTTCCAAAGTTTAGTTTGTATACCACCGAGGGTGTACAACACAATTCTTGATGGTACTTGGTGGAATTTTCTTTTATTTATAGACTATGTGTTTATTTCAAATTTTATTGGGAAAAAGTGCATAAAGCTAGGACAATCTAGCTTATAATCGCTGAGGATATGGCTAATATTTAAAAAAACAGCTCCCTTAAGTTCCATTTTTAAGTGAATAAAAATATAGGTGGTGCTCAGATTTGACATGAAACCCAGATGACTGACGTTTGGGCAATCCTGGCCCTATGGCGATGTTGGGAGGTGGGGTGGGGGAGATGTGGTGGAGTGGGGGATGTGCCTATTTGTAGACGTTGATTTATCTGTAGTAGCTAACTGCAGCGTGGAGTGTTTATTCAGCATAGTGTTTTTCCTTACTTATGATATTACTTTCTGAGTCTGTAGGTAGGAGAGATGGAGGCAGAATCCTAGTGAAACAGGGTTTGATGGGAAAATCCGTCATCTGATGTTAGGTTTAGAAGAAATCTGAACAGTAGTTTGGACTCACCATCCACGGTACAGATGAGCAAACAGAAACCCACAGAGGTTTAAGTAGGTTTTCCTCTTATGTAAATAGTAGACTCCAGGTGATCTTTGAAGTGTATTTGACCTTTCATGACCTTTTATTTCCTTTTTTTTTTTTTTTTTAAAGATTTATCGATTTATTTGAGGGCAGCAGGGTGGGGCAGTGGGAGAGAGAGAAAATCCCAAGCAGACTCCATGTTCTTGCAGGGCTCGATTCCATGACCCTGGGATCATGACCTCAGTCAAAACCAAGAGTCAGATGGTCAACTAGCTGAGCCACCCAGGCACCCCAGACCTCTCATTTCTTTTGAGGATGGGTTTAATTATTTGGTCAGCCTATGCTTAGATTTACTCTCATTATTTTTCTTTAAAAACTAAGTTCATGAAATAGCATTTCATGATAAATGCTAATTTAGCATTGCCTCCAACTCCAGCAAAATATGGTAAAGACCATAAGACTTATGAGTGGAGAAATGATAATTAATAAAGATAATGTGGATATACCAGGTAAGCATTCACCAGCAGAGTTTGACTATAATTTCTTGATGCTTTAAATTTTATGTCTGCATACACACACACACACACACACACAAACACACAAACTATATATCCATATGTATGTATATTATATATAATGTTAGTTCTTTTTCTTATTTTTAATTGAGGTATAGTTGACATATAGTGTTATATTAATTTCAGGTGGGTGGGGTGCCTAGGTGGCTCAGTGGGTTAAGCCTCTGCCTTCGGCTCAGGTCATGATCCAGAGTCCTGGGATCAAGCCCCACATCAGGCTCTCTGCTCAGGAGGGAGCCTGCTTCTCCCTCTCCCTCCGCCTGTCCCTCTGCCTACTTGTACTGTCTCTCCCTCTCTGTCAAATAAATAAATAAAATCTTTAAAAAAATAATCTTGGGTGCACAAATAGTTATCTGACAATTATATACATTATGATATGCTCACCATGATAAGTGTAGTTACCATCTGTCACAATAAAGAGTTACTACAATCATTTGCTGTCTTCCCTATGTTGTACTTGTTATTCCCATAACTTATTTATTTTATAGCTAGAAGTTTGTACCTCTTAATCTCCTTTACCTGCTTCACCTACTTTCCGTGATTTCCCTCCCCTCTGGCAACCACCAGTTTGTTCTCTGTATGTATGAGTCTTCTTCTGTTTGTTGGTTCATTTGTTTCATTTTTTTAAGTTTCCACATATAAGTAAAATCATACAGTATTTGCCTTTGTCTGACTTATTTCACTTAGTATAATGCCCACTAAGGGATGTTGTTACGAATGATAAGATTTCATTCTTTTTTTATGGCTGAGTAATATTCATCGTGTGTGTGTGTGTGTGTGTGTGTGTGTGTGTGTGTGTGCATGCTACATCCTCTTTATCTATTCATCTATCATTGGACGCTTAGTTTGCTTCCATATCTTGGCTATTATCAATAATACTGCAATGAACATAAGAGTGCATATATCTTGTTGAATTGGTATTTTCATTTTCTTTAGGTAGATACCTAGAATTAGGATTACTGGATTATATAGTATTTCTAGTATTTTAATTTTTTCCTAGTATTTTAATTTTCTGAGGATACTCCATATTCTTTTCCATAGTAGCTGCACGAATTTCCATTACCACCAACAGTACACAAGGGTTCCCCTTTCTCTACATCCTCATCCAACACTTTGCTATTTCTTGACTTTTTGTTACAAGCCATTCTGACCAGCATAAGGTAACATCTCATTGTGATTTTGCTTTACATTTCCTTGATGATTAATGATGTTGAGTGTCTTTCCATGTTTCTGTTGGCCATCTGTATGTCTTCTCTGGAAAAATGTCTATTCAGCTCCTCTGCCCATCTTTCAATCAAATTTGTTTTGTTTCTTATGTTGAGTTGTATAAAGTCTTCATATATTTTGGATACTAACCCTTTATTGGATCTATCATTTGCAAATATCTTCTTTTATTCACTAGGTTGTCTTTTTGTTCTGTTGATGATTTCACTGTGCAAAAGCTTTTTTAGTTTGATGTAGTCCCAAATGTTTGTTTTTGCTTTTGTTCCCCTGAACTGAGGAGCTAGATCCAGAAAAATATTACCAAGGCTAATATCCAAGAGTTTATATATGCCTATATTTTGTTTTAGCAGTTTTATGATTTCAGGTCTTACATGTAGGTCCTTAATCCATTTTGAGTTTATCTTTGTGGATGGTGTGAGAAAGTGGCCCAGTTTCATTCTTTTGTATTATAATGTTAATTCTTTATATATTGCCTATTCTAGTGGATACCTACCTAGGATTGCCTTTCCTTCCACAAACTGTAAATTCAAATTTTATCACCTTTAACACTTATTAGGGTGTACAGTATACCCTATACAGCTGTTCGAAGCATGCAAATCTAGATACCAAGCTACTCATCATTTGAATTTTTTTGTTTTTGTAAGGAAAAAGTCTTAACGGCCATATCATTACCTTCGAACAATGCCTGGTACCTAGAAAATAAAACTAAATTAATCTGCTTTAGCAGAAATTCTATATTGCAGTGACTAACACTACATTTTGCATAAGTGAGCTGAATGTGCCATGAGGGATCAACCTAGGAATCCACTTTGGTCTGGTTCAGAAGGAGAATGAAATAAGACATTGTGTTTTAACTAGTCCAGTAAAATTGCGCATGGAAATAAAGATCACAGCAGAGATTCAGCCCACTCTGGTACTCAGTTGCCATCTATTAGTGAATGAATGAGTGTGTTGGATTGAATGAACTCTATAATATTACTCTGAAACCCAGACTTTTAAGTATAAGTATTTTGTGTTGTTTTGGATTTCTTTAGACAACTTTTGCAGTGGTTCATCTTGTCATTATCAAAGACTGTCTCAAACAAGAAAAATTAGAACTTTGATTTGATCATTGGAGAGAGTCTTCTTTCAGAAATGACCATGCAGCCTTCTTGTGGGGTCCACGTATGATCTCTATTGGATTTCACCTGAGACATCGAAATAACCCTATCTCTTGTGTGTTTATAAAGTTAACATTTTGAGTATTTATAACTATCTATATCTACAAATTCGTTCCATGTTTTTCTTTTGGCCCTTGAGAACTGTTTTGTCAGAACTGTTGGTGTGAGCCTACTGTGGCAGAATGCAGACTGGGAGAATGCTGCTGGGAGAATGGAACATTCGTCGGGCAGATCCATTCTTAACTCAGGAACCACAGTGGTGGTTCTTGAGTTAAATTTGCTCTACAGATAGGTTTTCTTTGGTCTTCACAATGTTTTTTTAATTAATTAATCATAGAGAACAAACTGGGGCTGCTAGAGGGGTCGTGGGTGGGCTGGGCTAAATGGGTGATGGGCATTAAGGAGGGTGCTTGTTGGGATGAGCACTGAGGTTTGTATGTATGTATATAAGATTCGTTTAGGATGAATCACTAAATTCTACCCCTGAAACCAATACTACACTGTATGTTAACTAACTTGAATTTAAATAAAATTATTTAAAATAAAAAGAATAAAAGAAATTGAACCAAATTTTATAAATTAGGACATTTTGCTTAAATATCTGGATTTCCATATCCTTGACAGATTGGCTGATATGGCAGCAGTAGGCTTCATTTTTGATACAGCAACAATCAGCAGGGTTAAAACCTTCTTTAGATGGGGGCTAAGATCATCATTTTGCTGCAGTTCTTACCTTGTATATGTCACTCATTTTTGGAGGCCTTGTGACCCTTTCCCTAAGGAGAGGTGGGACAAACATGAATTAATCAATTGTGTGGTAGAGGAGAATGGGTGGTGGAAAAGTGGCTGCTTCTTGGTGACTAAGATTAGGATAGTGAAGGTGGACGCTGAACCCTGGTAGCAGGGACATAGTGAATCGGGTTGAGTTCACGTAGGAGTCAAGATCCTAGGTATGTGATGAAGAAGAGAGAGATAGGGAGTGGGCCAGGGGCTTTACTCGATGTACAGAGAAACCTCAGACCCACTGGATTATACTAGAAATTCATCTGGCGATGGAGGAAGTAAGCATACCTGATCCAACCCCAGGATAATGGAGCTGGAAGATGAAGATAACCAGGGCCTGTCCAGCTTACTGGTTTATTTACAAAGGGAAGCACTGGAAACCAGTGTTCCGGAAGCATAGAGAGAGTCCAGTTCCACTAAGACCCTAGGCAAGAATGGTAAACTCCTTCTTATGGGAAAAAGAGGATAGGTGGTAGGCTGGGAGAGGTCACACAAGGCCTAGCACTGCCTCCATCAAGAATAGAGCAGTAGGAACATTCCCCTAAAGCTGTGCTGACCGTCAGCTAAGTTTATTTCAGTGAGAGTGGCAGGGCAGTTTGCCAGTAGCTGGAAGCCCACTCCCAGATGGCAGGGACGGGGCAAACCCGGGGCAGCTATTGTATATCGAAGTGAAAAACTCAAAATCTAATGCAGTAAATTAGTGTTCCTGATTAAGATCATAAACAAAATTTTTAACAGCTTTATTGAGATAAGATTCTGACACTATTAACTTCACCCTCTTAGAGTGCATGATTCAGTGCTTTTTAGTGTTTTCAGAGTTGTGCTATCATCACCACAATCAATTTTAGGATATTTTCATCACACCTAAAAGAAATTCCATATCCATTAGCTGTCATTCCCCATTCCCTTCCAATCTCTCAGTCCCGAGTAACCACTAATCTACTTTCTTTCTCTATAGACTAGTCTGTTCTGGATGTTTTAGGTAACTGGAATCATACACTGTGTGGTCTTTTGTGCCTGGTTTCTTTCACTTACCATGATGTTTTCAAGCTTCATTCACATTGAATACGGTGATAGTCCGTCATTCTCTTTTTGGCTGAATAATATCCCACTATAGTATAGATATACCTCAATTTTTCCATTCATCAGTTGATAGACATTGGGTTATTCCCACCTTTTAGCTATTATGAATAATGGTGCTATGAATATGCATGCATGAGTTTTGGGGTGAATGTATCTTTTCATTTCTCATGGATATATACCTAGGAGTAGAACTGCTGGGTCATTTGGTAACTCTGTGTTTAACTTTTGAGGAACTGCCAAATTGTTTTCTAAAGTAGCTTCACCATTTTACATTTTCATTAGCAATGCATGAGAGTTCCAATTTCTCCATATCCTTGACAACATCTGTTATCTTCCGTTGTTTTGATTATAGCCATCCTAGTGGATGTGAAGTGATGTCTCACTGTGGTTTTCATTTGTATTTCCCTAATGACCAGTGCTGTTGAACATCTTTCCATGTGCTTATTGGCTATTTGTATATATTCTTTAGAGAATTTTTCCACTTTTAATTGGGTTATTTATCTTACAAGATCATAACCTCTTATAACTTGATTTCTAAAAAAAATTGGGACACTTAATCTACAAAAAAAAAAGAGAGATTTTTGTTCTGGACTTGAGAAGAAGCCTGGAGAATTTCATTTAGAATCAACTGTTGGAATTTCTGTTACAAAGTGACAATATTTGAAAGTGAAGAAAATCCTGGAAAATTTTGGAGGCAGGCACTGTCATGAAAATTTAGAATACACGTGTGTGTGTTTCATTATCTTTTCAATAATCTTGAGATAGTAAGTCAAAGTAATAATGAGTTTACTCATGAAATACTGGGGAAAATGTATTCTTTTTTTTTTTTTTAAAGATTTTATTTATTTGTTAGAGAGAGAGAGAGCATGAGCACAGGCAGACAGAGCGGTAGGCAGAGGCAGAGGGAGAAGCAGGCTCCCCGCTGAGCAAGGAGCCCGATGTGGGACTCGATCCCAGGACGCCGGGATCACGACTTGAGCCGAAGGCAGCCGCTTAACCAACTGAGCCACCCAGGCATCCCTGGGAAAATGTATTCTTTAATTTTCCTCGCATGTTCTACTTTTCAACTATCAAGATAGTAACTTAGGCTTGTTATCTAGAAATCAAGCTCATCTCATTTTCCAACACTCTTCCCTCATACTAGAACTACCCCTTTAAGCATCAGATCTTAACCTATTGTGTTCATGAGCACCTTTAACAATCTAATGAAATCTAGACCTTTTACTCTGGAAAAGTTACAAATATTTCTATGAAGAGAACAACACTGGAAACACTCTGACATCACTGAGTAATGACATTTTCCTTCTCTTGGATGACAATGAAATAAACTGTGAATATTTAGCAAGTTAATATTAAGGTCTTCGGGGCACCAGGGTGGCTCAGTTGTTAAGTCTCTGCCTTCAGCTCAGGTCATGATTCCAGGGTCCTGGGATCAAGCCCTGCATCAGGCTCCCTGCTCAGCTGGAAGCCTGCCTCTCCCTCTGCCCACTCCCCCTGCTTGTGTTCCCTCTCTCTGTCTGTCTCTCTCTCTCTCTCTCTGTCAAATAAATAAATCTTTAAAAAAATATTAAGGTCTTTGTGCTCATTTCTAGAAGACAAAGTATACACGTACATACACACAATGTATTTATATAGGGCAATCAAAAAACATGTAATTTTATCAATTAGCTTTTTTTAAAAGATTTTATTTATTTGTCAGACAAGAGAGAGCACAAGCAGGGGGATCAGTAGGCAGAGAGAGAGGTAGGTTCCCTGCTGAGCAAGGAGCCCAGTGTGGGACTCGATCCCAGAACCCTGTGATCATTACGTGAGCCGAAGGCAGATGCTTCATTGACTGAGCCACCCAGGCCTCCCTACCACTTAGCTTTTGCTAACTACCTGAAAACATACTGACTTAAAACAATAAGTGTTCTTTTTCATTGTCCTGTGGTCTGCTGGGTGGTTTCTCTAGTCTGTGCTGCATCTATTGGGGCTGGATGGTCTGGGTTGGGCTCACTTACCTGGTTGGCACTTGGTGAAAAGTCAGCTGGAGGTCAGGGTGCCCTTGCTGCAAATTGTTCATCATGTGGCAGAATAGGCTGGGTTTGTTCACAAGGTTGTAGCAAGGTTCCTAAGAGCAGCAAGTGGAGGAGCCTTTGTGCACAAGGGCTTTGCAAACATCTGCTGTGTCGTATTTACTAAAGGCCAGTCAGAGTAGTCCTAGGGCCAGCCAAGTTGTAGGTGGGCTCAACCAAAGAGTGTGGATGGAAGGATGGGATAGTTTGTGTCCATGTTTACAGTCTACCACAGGACTGTTGCACGCTTGTGAGAAATCCTTCTTTTGTACAGAAATTATGCCGCTTCCTGTGTAATATTTGTTAGAGAAAACAGACCTTTTCCATTTGTCTTAAATTGGTAACATAATTTGGTCCTTTATTTTTTATTTTATTTTTTGTCACTTCAGGCCCTTGCTCTGTCATTGGCCATCCTCATAGAGCCTAGTTATGGGTTGGGATAATTCCTCTGGACCCACTCCTGAGATACAGTGAAACCTCCCCTCAGGGGTCCTGGATAGCTGAGAATTTTGAAATCCCTTCTTTGTTAGAGAGCTGGAAATAGTACAAGTAAAGAATAAAAGAATGAGAAAAATAATCTGTTGACTTCTGTCACATGCTGTCCTAGAACTATATCATTACAATTAAAGGATCGAAGCACCTGGCACATTGTAGGGATAATACCATCCACTTCAAAGACTGCTTACCTTTTCAGTTTTACAGATATCCTGAAGTCAAGTCACCCAGGGTTAGAAATTAGAGAAGGCAACAGTTACATGGGTGAGGAGCCTGACCTCAGTTTTCTAGAGATTAAGGTCAAGGGCCAGTGTATAGAATTTCTAGGCCTGGGGTCAGCTAACAGAGCTGAGAACCAACATGTGCCAGTGCTTTTAGTATTTTTTGAAATTCCATCATCACAACAACTTAATGGATATTGTATATGTGTTTGTGCTGGCACATACGTGTGTGTGTGTGTGTGTGTGTGTGTGTGTGTGTGTGTGATTATTATTACTTCTCTTTGGCATTTGAGCCTCCAATTGGTGATGTGACTGTTGGAATTAGAATCAAAAGCTCTAAAAATAAGCCCAGAAATTTCTATATATCCTCACTGTTCTTTTTTTTTTTTTTTTTTTAAGATTTCATTTATTTATTTAAGAGACTGAGAGCCAGAGAGGATGTGAGCAGAGGGCAGTGGCAGAGGGAGAGGGAGAAGCCGATTCCCACTGAGCAGGAAACCAGATGCAAGACTCAGTCCCAGGACCTTGGGAGTGACCTGAGCCAAAGGCAGACATTTGACCAACAGAACCACCCAGGTGTCCCTACATATCCTCACTGCTACAACAAGTATGATTCAACTCTTAGTGATTAGGGAGATACCGTTCGTTTAGCCTGTGACTTTTCAGTGTCCCACATTGTGCGCACTTTGCCAAGTGGTCACACAATCCATATCCCACCGAGTGTCCCAACAGAAAGTAAGCTCTGTACTTCTCCTGCAGCCTGACCACTTTCTGCCTGATACATATATGCGAAAGCCTTGTTTTCCCATGTTGTTATTGGCTATTGTTTTTATGAACCAGAGTTGAAGTACGAAAGATGTAAGCACGTTGTGGATCCAAAGCGGCTCAAAACATAAAATTGGACCTTTTTCGCTGCTTTGAGAAATACCCTCCATCCCCAGTAAAATAGCCCCTAATTCTCTCCCCAATTCTGGAATTAATTGCTTCCAGTATGTCACTTACGACATTCACCTGATTGTCTTATGGCCATTCCACAGGAGTTCTTGGAGAGCAGGGATCATTTCTCCTCATCTGGGGCCCCCTAAAACACAATGTCTAAAACACAATGGGTATTCAAGAAATGCCGAAGGAATTAGCGTGAAGATCTCTGTCATAGTCATATGTTGTTATGAGTGAGTGCATGGGTAATTGATAATTGCAGTCCATAGACTCAGAATGACTTTCACTGAAAAGGTGTGATAATTAGCATGTTTGTATTACAAGGAGCTTCAGTGGTAGTCTTCGGGAAATGGAAAGAGTTGACAAAGTTGGCCTATGAACATTTTGTGTACAGTATGGCAAGACAGTTTGCCAGAGCTGCCGTGATCTGCCTGAAATCATCCTTACAGTGAAATAATGCTTGCTTGCAAGCCGGAGCACCGAGCAGAGCAAATAGTGCTCCTGTCCCAGGTCAGAGTTGAACGCTACAGCATGATTATTGGCGGCCGGTGAGCTCAAAGGCTGAAAAGATGGTGCAAAAGAAGAGCTTAGAGGAAAAGTCTTTTGAGGAAATGCTGCATTCACAATAAAGCAGCGCGCACAGCCTTTCTCGGGTCCACGGCCATTGTACACATTTGGTTACTTAACGCCTAGCTGCCTGTGGAAGCTCTAAACTTGGAGAATGATGGTGCCACATTGGATGTTTGAGACTAAATATTTAAATTGGTTTAATTTGGGGTGTCAGGGTGGCTCAGTTAAGTAGGTACTCTGTAGGGCTGCAATTAATGATAGGTACCAAATCCCATCTTCCAGGCAAAACAGTTATTTCAAAATTCATACTCTCTTTATGAAAGCTTCATTTATATTAACAATACCCAGATCTTAGAAAATATAGAAGCTGGCCAAATAGTGAAATTTGTAACAGCAAAAATATGCAGTCTGCAGTCTCAGTGTATAGCAAATGCAAGGAAAAGACGTATTTATAGAAAAAATGGTAATAATTCAACTCCGAAGATTCTAGGAAAAGGCGGGTCATTCTGTTCTCCTGAGTTTGTTAGTACTAATGAGCAATCTTAAAACTAACATATGAAATCTCAAAAGCATTGCCAGTCTACAAATTTCATTTCCTAGATCTTTATTCCTCCTGAGTGCTTTCTGGAGAACGTCCAGGGCACTGTCTAAAGAAAAATAGATTACTTATATTGGAAGAGAAGCATTAAAGCAGCCCAAAAGTTGGGAGGAGGAGGGTCTGGTCTCTCCATACGTGCTCGTAAGTGCTCCTGTCTGGACTGGGCTGTGTCAGTTATCCACCTCAGCCTTTATTCCCACTGTTCTTTCAAACCACCACTGCCTTCTGAAGCAGGACCCTGGGAGTCTGCTCATTTGTCTGCACCTTCTGCCTATCCATTCCTTCCTACCTGGCTTCTACATTCATCTGTGCTTGACATAATGCCTTGAATATGCCCACAGTGTGATGAAGTCCCCAGAAATTGGTTAGGAACTTAAAACAGTAGTTGTAGTGGTTAATGTTACGTGTCAGCTCAGCTGGGCCATGTTACCAGATATTTATCAAATATCATTCTGCATGTGTTCTGTGGGGATGTTTTTGAATGAGATTTATATTTAAATTGGTGGACTCTGAGTAAAGCAGATTGCCCGTCATAATGTGGGTGAGCCTCGCCCAGTCAGTTGAAGGCCTGCATAGAGCAAAAATGCTGGTCTCTCCCTGGGAAGAAGGGATATTTCAGTAGACTTCCTTCACACTTCAGCTGCAGCATTAGTGCTTCCCTGGGTCTCCACCCTGCAGATTTTGGACTGAAATTCATCATTCATGTATCTGTCTACATACACACACACACACACACACACAATTGGTTCTGTTTTTCTGAAGACCCCTACTGATATAATAGCACATAAAATGCCTTTGGAGGGGATTGGTGGGTGGGCATAGCAGTTACAAAAGCATTTTTTAAAGATTTTTTTTTTTTTTTTTTTGTTTTTTTTTTTTTTTTTTTTTGTCAGGGACAGAGGGAGAGAGAGCGAGCGAGCACGGGCAGACAGAGAGGCAGGCAGAGGCAGAGGGAGAAGCAGGCTCCCTGCCGAGCAAGGAGCCCGATGGGGGACTCGATCCCAGGACCCTGGGATCATGACCCGAGCCAAAGGCAGCCGCTTAACCAACTGAGCCACCCAGGCGCCCCACAAAAGCATTTTTTAAAGAGTGTAATGACCTAGGTTAGATTGGCTGCAGATTATGAAATATTTAGGTCAGGCTGGGTTTCACAGCACTCTTTTCTCTCCTACCTGGGAAAGCTTTTTCAGAATGCAATTAGATTGATGTTATTATAGGCATACATTAGTTCACATACTTTTGCCTGCCAGAAACAAAATTCTTAAACTGCTTTAAATACTAGGCACATTGATGACCTCACATAACAGGAATAGGGCAGGCCCCTGGTTGACCGTCGTCCAGGCTCTGCACTCACCTTGCCTCTGCCTTTCTCAGACTGGCTGCACTGTGGTTGAAGCTGTTCTAGCTGTCATGTCCGGACGTGAAAATGTCCAGAGGAAAAGGAATGATTGTCTCTTCTTGAGTACATTTCTCAGGAGTTGGGAAAACTTCCCCCAAATTCTCCATCATGCAGTCTCAGTGGCCAGAAGTGGGTCATGTGTACATTCCTCAAACCCAGTAAGGGGAATGCCACGTTTGGATTAGACAAACCAGTATCTCCTCCTGAGCTGCATGCAGATGGGGTTAGCTTCCTCTGGATCCTCTTGCTTGGTTACGTGAGGCAAACAGGGTCCTGTCAGGAAAACAGAAGGAAGGAAACAGATGTTGGGCAGGTAGCCAACAAAGTCCCAAGGGGTCACCTGGATCTTGACGCTCTCATTTCTTTTCATACACATAGATGCTGTCTTGGTAATCTGCCAAAGAAAAAATTCATTTCTTAAAAAAAAAAAAAATCAAACCACATTAAGCAAATTGTTTTTAACTTTTTTCAGTTCGTGGGGCATGAAGGTGAATTCTGTTCTACAGCGTGTGACAGTATACTTGACAGTCTTCATTCAGTGTCCCTGCTATCCCATCTCTTCCTCTTCCTCCTTTCCTGTCTCCTTCCTTTCACCCAAACCCTCACAAGACTTCTCTCCCCTTTTCTATTTCGGGAATTAAACTCATACTCCCATGTGGGGATGGGCTGCCTACTACTATTGATTTGAGGAGCTGGAAGCCCAGTCTCCACTCTCAGATTTATCAAAGTATTCTTTGACTCACCAATTGCTGAGAAAATAAACTGTCTTAAAATCATTACATACAGCAAAGTCTTTTATTTTTTTTTCAGACAAGTTTTTAAACTATTTTCTTTGAAAATGTAAACCTTTTGCAAACTTGGTATTTTAACTAATATAAGTAAAAGGCTACTTGTGATCCATCTCATGAGGGATTATCATAGATCAAAGTTTTAATCAATAATAATCAATAACCTCAGCCCTGACCTCTCTCCTGACTCTCATCTATACTGCTCATTTCTGCCTGACAATAAAGGAGCCTCACTCTGTTCAGAATGAAATAGTCCTCCATTACACACTTGTCTCTCCTGTTTCCTGGTGCTGTTAACAGCACCATCATCCTGCCGACACTCATTTTAAATTTCTTTCTCCCTTGCTCTTCAGATTAATCAGCTCTCCCTAAAACTGGTCTGGGAGTATTGGTGTTGCTTGAAGCAAGCGTTACAAACGACAACAACCACACACTGAGAAACAGACTCATAAATACCGAGAACAACTGGTGATTGCCTGAGGGCAGGGAGTGGGGGGGGGGGTGAAGTGGGGGAAGGGGATTAAGAAGTACAAAACCCCATTATTAAATAAGTAAGTCATGAGGGATGTGTGAGTGGCTCCATTGGTTAAGCATCCAGTTCTTGGTTTCAGCTCATGTCATGATCTCAGAGTCATGAGATTAAGTCCCGCATGGGGGCTCTGCACTCAGAGCAAAGTCTGTTTGAGATTCTCCCTCTCCCTCTGCCATTCCCCCCACTTGCATTTTCTCTCTTTCTAAATAAATGAATAAATAAAATCTTTAATGAATAAGTCACGAAGAGTACAGTATAGGGTATATAAGTACAGCGTAGGGTATATAGTGAATAACACTGTAATACCATATGGTGACAGAGGGTGCTACACTTAGCCTGATGAGCACTGAGTGATGTATAGAATTGTCAAATCACTGTGTTGTACACCTGAAACATATAACATTGTAGTCAATTATAAGAAAAAATAAATTAAAAAGGAGTGTACTCTGTACTCAGATGTCTTTGGGGAATACCATATCCCTATCTTAGATCATTATAATGCACATTCAAATATTAAAGACCCTGCAAAATTCTGTAGAACAGAAGGCAGTTAAACCCTGTTTAATCTGGCAGTTCCCAGGCTTATTTCATCACAGAATCATTTTTGCAGGCAGTATTAGTATTTCACAGAAAACAGAAAGGAGTACATTGATCTAAGCAATTTTTAAATAAAGATGAATGAAATTAATACTTATTTAGTATTTAGTAAGTACCATATACTTCTAGGTGAAGTAGATCTTCTATTAAATCCCAATGCTAATAATAAGGGGAAAAAAGCCCAAGTACTTCTTTCAGTGAACAGACTTAGAAATCCAACTTCATGATGAAATAAAGTATAGATGTACCTTAAGTGTTATGATAATTGACATGTACATGTTCTACATTTTCTCCCTCATTTTTTTAAAAAGATATTTATTTGAGGAGAGCAGGAGCATGGGGAGGGAGAGAAGCAGACTCCCCACTGAGCAGGGAGCCTGACCTGGGTCTCTGTCCCAGGACCTGAGCAGAAGATAGATGCTTAACCAACAAAGCCACCCAGGCACCCCTCCCTCATTTTTCTCAACAAAGTGTGCTAGCTAATAATTCCTTTGTTGGTTTATAATCCTCCCAGGAGCTTCCCTGGTGTAATCTGAAACCAGCCCATAAAGGCAGAGGGCAGAGTGGGAAGGGTGAGACCAAAGAAAGAGGCAGGCCACTCCCGTTTGGTAGGTGACAGTTTTATTAACAGCAAAGGGAACTTACATACAGGCTTGTCTTGGGTGGCAGCAAGACTAACAGATCCCCACGCCCACCCCCAAATCTTACAGATGTATAAAGAGACCCTAACTGGGCTCAGTAACATATACCAGGCAGTGTTCTCAACACCACATCACCATCTCACGGGTCTGTCCTTGGAGTGGCCTCTGGGACCAGGGAAGGCAAGCCGAACCCACACTCCGAGTGCCTGAGTCCAGTTAGCGGGTCAATGAGCAGTCACATCTTTTAATGACATTCTCCCACGTCCTGCTTTATAGTCTCAAAACTACTTATGCCACTTTTCACCCATTTTCATTAAATACTAATAGAACGCGTGGTTTGTGGTTTCAACAGTCATTTTAACTAAGGTGGAATTGAGGTTCTAATTCTTTTATTCTATATTATACCACCAGACTAAGGACTTAATGAGTCTTTTTACCTTAACACTTAATGCATTGAATTCATACAGGTGCCTAATAAGTGTTCATTTATGAGAATGTAAGAGTCTATAGATGCTTAGCCTACCCTCAAGAAAAATTTGCATTTAATGAAACCTACGTTTATATGAATGAGAAAAATCCCAAGTAGGAAAACAGATTGAAAGTGATAATCTGGAGCAAATTTGCAATGTTTGGGAGAGGAGAAATTCAAGTTGTAAGTGTGGAGAGATGAAGAATGGTTGAATGGTAGAGTATTTTTCAATATTACATGTTTTAATGCATTTAATTCACATTTTTATTAAAAATTTATAAAAAACTCCCAGTAGATTGAATTCAGGTAGTATACTGATAAGATAGTTGATATGCTACTGGCAAAGAATTGATTGGCCTTTTTTTTTTTTTTTTGAAATGAGACCTAAGAGTTGGCCATAGAAAAGCCCTTAGTCATGACTTAAAAAAACAAACTGCAGCAGGTACATAGCAGCTTTTTAAAAATTGAAGTACATCAAGCAAAGAAGTATTTCTAAAATGCTCGAGCAAATATAGGAATCAGAAAATGCTTTTCTTCTGTTTAAGCCACCTGAAGAAAAGAACATAGGAAAATCATAACGTAAAGAGCATTTCTTTTCAGGATGCCTTTTTCTCTTAAGTAGTTTAAAGTCCGGTGGAGTGTGCTAAAAGCTCTTTCATAATACAGGAAAATAGAAAAAGAAGCTCTTGGCATTTCTGATTTTATTGAATAACTGCAAAACAGTGGCTTTGAAAGAGAAGAAAAAAACTCAAGGAAATGGGTAGTTGAGTGGCTTGATAAGATGATTAAAAAAAAGCAAATGAAATGGTTATGGAGGCAAATGTAATACCTCTCACTTCAGAGAAATCAGGCAGAGAAAATTATCTCAAGAGATTGCCAAACAGATGGCATGCTAAAGAAACTTGGATCTCTCTGAAGATAGGTTTGTCTCCATTGAAGTCCTGGTGTAGGGGAGCGAGGTTTTTTGAGGAGAGGATCAGTGGATTGTCTTAGCTCTCAAATGCAGCTAATGTGAAGAGGAGGTGGTGATTATTCATGGAAAAATATTATCAATGATGAAAATTATAAACATTTCTAGATTTTTAGGACTAAGCAGTAGAAAACGTGCATTTGCAAAAAAAAAAAAAGAAAAAGAAAATGTACATTTGCTACTTAACTTGAGGGGATGTTTAACTTAAAAGTATGGTACTAGGACTCCCTGGAGTAATTGTTGATTCTTAGATGTAGCAGGAAATACACGAGATAAGTCTGGAGCATTTTGAAGGTCCAGAAAGTAAGAAAGTGTTGAACACACACACACAAATACACACAGTGATACAGATATGTCAAAGGGACACAGGAGTCAACAGAAAGAGCTCCAAATGGTCATAGCTGGAACCTAATTTAAGCAACAAAATAAATAAAATTATATAACCCAATGTATTAAATAAATAGATAAGAATAGAGAAATCTCCCTCACAGAAGAATACCAAACAACTTTATGTAGATATTCTACCCTTTGAGGTCACGAGCATAATTTCCAATTTGTTAAGTGTGGGCTGCACATAGTGACTTTGTTCCAAATATATGGAAATGGGGAATAGGAGTAATTGTGGTGAAGAATCATGATAAACACTACCTCAGCCAGACCATTGTCAACATCAGTAGTGATAAGTGATGTTGATAGAATGTGTGCTAAATTGATGTGAAGAAAATGGCACTTGACCTCTGTGGTCTTCCTCTAAAACCCCATAACTCTAGTCTAACTATCAGAAAGCAACAGATAAATCCCAGTCTGACCAGTATTCATCAAAACTTTCAAGGTCATCACAAATAAGAAAAGCCTGAGAAACTGGGAATGAAGGAGAGATGATTACTAAATGTCATGTGACATTGTGCATGGGATCCTGGAACAGAAGAAAAGGACATTAGGTTAAAAACTAAAGCGGTCTGAATAAAGTATGGACTTTAGTTAACAAGAACGCATCCACATTGCTTAATTGTGACAAATGTACCATACCTAGTGCTAGTAATAGCGGAAACTGAGTGAGGTGTATATGAGAACTCTTTGTACTATCTTGACAACTTTTCCGTAAATCTAAAACTATTTTAAAATGAACTTTTTATTTAAACTTTAAGAAAGTATTTGTGATGAATGATCGCACCTGAAAGATGTTGGCTGAGAAATTATTACAGGGATGTGGTATTTGATATTTGATAGTGATTCCCTTGTGATGTTAAACTTGTTTTTCCCCAAGTTTATTTGCTAGGATGAAATATCTCATTTTTTTTTAAATGGTTAAAACATGTCTATACTAAATCAGCAAAACTAGTTCTAGGGATACCTGGGTGGCTCAGTCAGTTGAGTGACTCTTAATTTCAGCTCAGGTCCTGATCTCATGGCTTGTGGGATTGAGCCCTGTGTTGGGCTCCATGCTCAGCTAGGTACCTGCTTGAGATTCTCTCCCTCCTTCTGCCTCTCCCCCTATTGATACTTCCTTTCTCCCCGTCTCTTCATAAAATAAGTAAATGAACATTTAAAAACTAGTTCCAAAAATATGGTAGGAACAGAGAGAGAGAGAGGGAGAAAGCAAGAAAGCAAGAAAGAAAGAGAAAGAAAAGGTATTTGGGTCCACCAATACAAAAAAGTACTATGTAATTTTATCTATAAAAAGTTCAAAATACACAGGGCTTCTGGGTGGCTCAGTTGGTTAAGCACCCGACTCTTGGTTTCTGCTCAGGTCATGTCTCATGGTGTTGAGATCCAGCCCCCACTGGGCTCCACAGTCAGTGCGGAGTCTGCTTAAGATTCTCTCCCTCTCTCACTGCCCCTCCCCCCACTCACACTCTCTCTTGCAAATAATAAATAAAAACTTTAAAACAAAGGAAAGTTCAAAATATATAATTAGGGGAAAATTCATCTAGAATGTCAGAAGTTGAAATACTGATTATCTTGGGGGTATGACTGAAAGGATCATGAGGGCTACTTCGGGGAGCAGATGTTCCTTTGTTTAAAGTAGGTAGTAGTTACGATACCATATTTATATTGTGAAAATTCACTGGCTTATAAGTCTTGTATATTTATTTTCAATATGTATATTTCAATAAAAATATTAAAGAAAACAGTTGAACTTGAGAAGTTTGCCAACTTGTCTTTGACATCTATTTAAATGGAACTGTAAATGGTTCCTGAATAGTAAACACTTTTCAGAGTGTAAGACCTAATAGTGCTGTGTTGTTGTTAGAAATGTATGTTGTCTACTTATCACTTACTCCACATATATTTGTTAAACACCTAGGACTGTCTTACCTCTACAACAATAGATTATATGAGAAGTAGACCTATAACAGTAATGTGTTATGATAATTGCTATAATGGATAGGTATACAAATGTAATGGGATTCTAGAGATGTTCTTTCATGTATCGGAGGAAGTCGGAGATGGCTTCACAATAGGAGGGGACACGTGAGTTGGTAAATGATGAAAAAGTACACATTTACCTAAAAGGAAGTGGGTGTCATTTCATGGAACAAGGTGAGATAAGGAGAGAATTCTAGATGGACATGAGACTAGGGAAAAGTCACAGAGGCAGGATGAATTTTGGAAAATTTCCGTAGTTTGGGAGAATGACAGGAAGTGTCAGCAGCAAAGCATTACTGCCTGAATGTTTGGATCCTCCTAAAATTAGTAAAAATTTAAACCTTAACCCCCAATGTATGGTATTAGCAGGTGTAGCCTTTGGGAGGTGATTAGGTTTAAGTGAGATCATGATGATAGAGTCCTTTTGATGCAATTAGTACCCTATGAAGAAGAGACCGAAGAGCTTGCTTTCTCACTCCATCCTCACCCTCTGAAAACCATAATGAAATGGCTGCCTCTAAGCCGGGAAGAGTGCTCTCACCAGATGCTGACTCTACCTGCACCTTGATCCTGGATTTCTAGCCTCCAGAACTGTGAGAAATAAATGTTTGTTGTTTAAGCTACCCAGTCTGGTATTTTGTTAGAGTATCCAGAACTAAGACACTGAAGCAATAGAAGAAGATGGGAGTCATATCATTAAAGGCCATGTATGTCATGCAGAAGAAAAGATTTTATCCAAGAGGTGATGAACTTTAAGTGGTGAGTAATATAACAAGAAATAAAATTAGAAAGATAATTCAAAGGCAGTATTAAGGAATGCTTGGAGGTCAATAGCTGGAAAGACCAGTAAAGAAGTTACCACAAGAGCGATGACTTCAGTGTGGACAGAGAGCAATGGACAGAGAAGTTGAAAATTTAGAGTTGGCACGTCTTAGTGAATAATTAGATGGGGCAGGGGACAGGTGGGAGTCCAAGATGACATCAGTAGTGCCACTAATGAGAGTAGAGAACATTAAAAGCAAAGTGAGAATGTAGAGAAAAATGAGTTCTGTCTGAGATATGCTGAACTTGGGACATCCAGGTACAGATATCTGGTGGGTGGTTGGATATAATGGGAATGGGGCCCAGAAGAAATTTGAAGTTATATGTATATAACTACATATAGTTAGTAACTGAAACTAAAGGCGGTCCAAGTTCACTTACAAAGAGTAAGTAAGCACATCGTCCCAGATAAGGGTGTGTAGTTAGGAGTTGAACTGTTGGAGAGACTCTGAAGTGCTCCACCAGGCATGGGTCCAGACTCTTTAAGAAGGACAGTGTCAGGTATGGGTGTATGGAGTGGCCGGGATACTGGAGATCTTATGACGTGAAATTGTGGGATTTGGAGTAGTGAAGGGATGAGAACATGGGGAAGATGTGAGCTTGTGGTAGGATAGCACATTACTGGAGTTTAAAATTTTCAGGCTGGGTAGTTCTGAGGTGTGAGTAGAATGTAAGTTCCATGAGAGCAGGAGAATTTCACCTCTGTATCCCCAGTAGATAGGGCAGACTATGGCTTGTGATGGGTGCTAAAATAAATGTTTGTCGAACAAATGAACAGGACATTACTGAAGTAGAATTGGATAAGATCAAGGAAGTCTGTTGAAATTCATAGAAAACGTGACTAGATGTCTTTGATTTGTGTTTAAGAGTTCGTGTCTCATACCTTCCCTTGTAGCAAGCAAATTAATAGGTATAAGAGATTTCTATTTTCCTGGAATATGGTCATATTCAGAAAAGATCTTTATTACTTCTTGTTTTAGAGAAAATGAATTGCTGTAATGTATAAATGTCTGTATCACATTCAAGTCAACACTTTCTATTTTGAGGATTTCATCAGACCACCATTTAAAAATGTTTGATATGGAATAATTAATATCACCTATGTGATGAGTTAAATTAAATGTTAGTTAAATGTTTGATATGGAATAATTAATATCACCTATGTGGTCTAGTTAAATATTTAACTTGAATACCTGAAGCTTTTAGATCTCTTTTAATTTATAGGAAGTACAAAGGCTAGAAGAGCAAGCTAAATGTCATAATGCGGAAATAACCAGACAAATCTATAAGATAGGATACTGTAGGATTATTGGCCCAGTTTATTCAACAAGTCAGTGAGATTTAAAATTAAAAAAAGAGAGAGAGAGAGAGGAATCTGTCAGATTGAAGAGGGAGCCTGGATTGGATTATTGTTTAGACTGAGCAGTTGTAAAGGCATTTTATGATAATTGAGGAGTTAGACTATGGACTGGACACGAGAAAAAGTGTTATCAATGTGGAAATGTGTGACTCATTAAGTGAAGAAAGTGAAATATAAAGAAAGCATCTTGTGCAATATGATTTAGTTAGGTAAAAATTTCATCAATGCTTATAAATGTAAGAAAAGATCTGGAAGGATCTATAATAAGCTCTTAACAAGAGTAATGTCTGGTTTGTGGAAATATGATATTATTTTCTTGTTCTGTTCATATTTCTGGACTGAATTGATATATTTCTTTACAATATTAAAAAGTTAGGGTTTTTTTTCTTGGAGTAGGACTTTACTAATAATTAATTTCCAAAAAGTTAGTTTTTGTTTTAAAAGTTAAAATGAAAAGAAAGCAAAGATGAAGTTTAGAAAGAATACTTTTATCCTAGACACTGTGAGAGAATGGAATAACCTCCTGTGTTCGTTTACTAAGGCTGCTGTAACTAAGTACCAAAACCTGAGTGGTTTAAACAACAAATACTTAACTGTTTCACAGTTCTAGAAGTCTGAGATCAAGGTGCCAGCAGGATTGGTTCCTTCTGAGGGCTGTGAGGAAGAATCTGCTCTCTTCCTTTCTCCTAGCATCTCTGGTTTATGGTTGTCACCCCAGTCTCTGCCTTCATGTTCATATGGCATTCTGCTTGTGTGCATGGCTGTGTCCAAACTTCCCTCATTATAAGGATACTAGTCATATTGGATTAGGGGCCCAGCCTACTTTAGTAGGACCTCGTTTAACTAATTATATCTGAAGTGACCCTTTTCCAAATAAAGCCATAGTCTGGGGTATCAGGGGCTAGAACTTCAACATATGAATTTTGGAGGGACACAATTCCACCCACAAAACTTCTCAGGAGTGGAGTCCTCATTTCAAAGTGTGTCAACTTTCCTACACAAGGGAATGAAGACTTCAATGTATAAGCTCCTTTCTCTCTCAGATCAAACCAAAATGCTATTCTTAATGGAGATTTTTCAGCCAAGAATATATAATACAGAAAGGATAGTCTCTTCAATAAATGGTGTTGAGAAAACCAGACAGCCACAAGCAAAAGAATGAAAACTAGACCACTATTTTTATGCCTTATACAAAATCAACTCAAAATGGATTAAAGACCTGCACATAAAACCTGAAAGTTTTTCTTAGAAGAAAACATAGGGACTAAGCTCTTTGTTGTTAGTCTTGGCCATGATTGTTTGGATCTGACACCAAGAGCAGAGGAAACAAGCAAAAATAAACAAATGGGATGTAATCCCATATAGCAAGAGACATCATCAACAAAATGAAAAGGCAGCTTGCTAAGAGGGAGAAAATATTTACAAATCATGTATCTGGTAAGGGGTTAACATCTAAAATATATGAAAAACGGATATAACTCAATAGCAAAACAAACAAATAAATAAAAATAATCTGATTCAAAAACGGACAGAGCACCTGAATAGACATTTTCCTGAAGAAGACATCCAGATGGTCTTATAAACACAGGAAAAGGCGCCCAGCATCACTAATCTTCAGGGAAATGCAAATTGAAACCACAATGAGATGTCACCTCCCACCAGTTAGAATGGCTGTTATCAAAAAGGCAAGAAATAGGGACTCCTGGGTGGTACAGTTGGTTGAGTATCCAGCTCTTAATTTGGGTCATGATATTGGGGTTGTAGGATTGAGCCTTGTGTCAGGCTCCACACTCAGCTCGGAGTCTGCCTGGGACTCTTGCTCCCTCTCGCTCTGCCTCCACCCCCTACCACCTGCTTGCGTGCTCTTTCTCTCAAATCAATCAGTCAATCTTTTTTTTTTTTTTTAAAGGCAAGAAATAACAAGTAGACAAGAGAACCCTCGTGACCTATAGGTGGGAGTGTAAACTGGTGCAGCCATTATGAAAACCACTGTGGAGGCCCCTCCAAAAATAAACAAAGAGCTACTGCATTATCCAGCAATCCCACTTCTGGGTATTTACCCAAAGGAAATGAAATCACTATCTCAGAGATATCTGCGCTCCCATTTTAATTCCAGAATTATTCATAATAGCCAGGATGTGGAAGCAGCCTAAGTGTCTGTCAGTGAATAAATGCATCCAGAGAATAGGTGCATATTCTATGTGTGTATAGACACACACATGTGTGCACCTATTATATACATATGCATACACATGTTTATATGTGTGTATTTTTACACACATACACACACGTATGTATGTGTGTATGTGTGTATGTATGTATATGGGAGGGGATATTTTTCAGCCATACAAAGGAAATCCTGCCATTTGTGACCACATGGATAGACCTTGAGGACATTATGCTAAGTTGAATAAGTCAGACAGAGAAAGACAAATGATCTCACATAAAAAAAAGCTGAACTCCTAGAAACAGTAAAATGATGATTGCTAGGAGCTGAGGGGTGCAGGATATAGTGAGATTTTGTTAAAGGATACAGATTTCAAGTTATAAGATCAGTAATTTCCAGGGATCTGGTGTATAACATGGTGAATATAGGTAACAGCACTGTTGTCTATTTGAAAGTTGTGAGGAAAGTAAATCTTTTTTTTTTCTTTTAAAGATTTTATTTATTTATTTGACAAAGAGAGATCACAAGTAGGTAGAGAAGCAGGCAGAGAAAGAGAGGGAGAAGCAGGCTCCCCACCCAGCTGAGAGCCGGATGCGGGGCTTGATCCCAGGACCCCGGGACCATGACCTGAGCCAAAGGCAGAGGGTTTTAACCCACTGAGCCACCCAGGTGCCCTGAGGAAAGTAAATCTTAACATTTCTCATTATAAGAAAAAAAAATGTGACTGTGAGATGATGGACGTTAACTAAACTTATTGAGGTAACTGTTTTGCAGTATATACATATACCAAATCCTTATGTTGTATACTTAAAATTAATACAGTGTTATGTGTCAATTATATCTTGATAAAGAAAGAAAAGACCTTTCTCTTTACCTGTAAATAAAAAAATCTTCACCTAAAGAAAATGACCAAGCTGTAGTGACTTCTTCATAGATCTCTAAGGTTTATTTGAACTTGAGCTCAGATATCCACAGACTAAATAAATGTTTGTAAAAATCCTACCACTTCTGATGAAATTGATAGAGGAGTTTTGTTTTGTTTTTTCTTTTTAAAGAAGAAACATTTATTACTAGGAAAAATCTTGTCTTTTGGAAAATTAGTGTTGGTCTCTGTGATACAGTTTTTAATGTTATATGTAAGGTCCATAAAGGAGGAGTTAGGATCAAAATTCTTATTTTCTCTTTCTAGATCAGGCAAACAGTGCCATGGAATAAATTGAGGTCTGGTTAACGCTTAAAATCTGGCTCCCTCTACTGGAGGCTGTGATACCTTTCCTCCCTTCCTTTTAAACTGCATCCAAGCATATACAGGACAGAGCTCACAGCTCGGGGTTTTCTCTCTTTTTTAAAGATTTTATTTATTTATTTGACAGACAGAGATCACAGGTAGGCAGAGAGGCAGGCAGAAAGAGAGGAAGGGAAGCAGGCTCTCTGTGGGGCTCGATCCCAGAACCCTGGGATCACGACCTGAGCTGAAGGCAGAGGCTTTAACCCACTGAGCCACAGCTCGGGGTTTTCTGATCTTCATGCATATATGAAAATTATCTCATTGACCAACTTGTGGTTTGTAATGGAAAACACTTGTAAATTTTACTACTTATGAATCAGCCACCAACTACCCCCCTCTCTCCACTTCAAACAGAGCTAATGTTTAATTTAGGCCCTAAAGCAAAGGCCTCTGATACTCAACCTTCCCTTATTGGGTCATAGGCTACTGGTCCACATTTAGGCTTTCAGAACTGGAATGAACCCCACAGATCTCCAATCCAGCTATCCATTTTCCTGACAGGAAATTATAGGTGCAGAGAGGTGAGGTGATTTCCCAAAGTCATAGAGCTAGGACAACTTCAATGTTCATAGGTAACAATTTACATATGATGCACTTCTCTAACTTTTACAATGATTAGTGCATCAAATCAAGTTAGTGAATATTTCTCAGTTGCCTACTGTGTGTCAGACACCAAGAGATGTGTACCAAGATATATGAGATATGAATTTTGCTCCTGAAAGAACTTATAGTTAATTAAATTGTGTAAGTGATGATACCAGGTTAGACACTGCTACCAGGTTTGCAAATCCAAATGGCCAAATAAACTTTTTTCACTTTTAAGAAGCACCAGTTCCTACAGATGATTGATAATTTCTTTGCATAGCCAGTTAATTCCTTGATTAACTGCTGACTCCTAGACAACTACCTTTGGGGTTTGACTGGCTTTCTGAACTGGAAATTAGTAACTTTCATGGGGTAGGGCTATTTATGTTGAAATGGGTTAAAAATTTGGGGGTTCGTTGTTAACATAGAAAATGACATTGGATTATCCTAGTGAATGATCTAAAGTTGCTTTTGAAAGGAAATGTCAGAACTTCCATGAGTTTATTGATTCCTTGGAAAGCACGTTTGCATGTCTGGTTCTATTTGGATGTGTCACCTTGGAAAAACGACTTAACCTCTTTGTGCCTTACATTCTTCATGAGGTTGTTGTGATGATTAATGAGTTAATACCCTTGATGCCATCAGAACAGATACTGGTACATAGTAAGCACATATATGTGTCTGCTTACGTTATTACTACTTGAATTATGTGCATGGAAAACTAACATGGTGTTTATAAATTCTAAGGACCCAAAAGGTGATTTACAAAATATGACCCAACTAAATAAATACCATTTCATGATGGCTCTGGACACACAGATGTAGAGGAAGTTATTCTCTGGGGAGCGTGAATCTCTTCAGTAACCACAGGCACCAGGATGAGAGATCTCAGTTCCAGCCTAATGAACAAACGTCAATACCCTGCTATTCCCATATTTTCTGCTTAGAAGATCTAAAAGCATTGTGGAAATCATTTTTTAAGTCCACCGAGGGAGGAAAATACCCCTACGGCAAAAGTCAAACAATATGTATTTGAGCACACCATATCTCTTTTCCTGCTGAAACGTCTTCAGAAAACATGGGCTCTTCTATTTCAAACTCCTTGGTAGTTCTTGAATGCTAGGTGTTATCATCAAGGAAAGGTGTAACTGCGGCAGAAGTACCCTGTGTTCTATCTAGCCACAATGTAGCAGCAGCTGCTTCTTGCTCAGCACTTCTCTGAAGACTTTAGACAATATGAAATGCTTTCCAGAGCTGAGGATCATTCCGAGGTTTAGCGGTACCTCATTTTCATCAAGGTAGATGTAAATGTGATTATTGCAAATGACTAGAGCTTTTCCCAAGCATTCAGCCTTTAAAACTCAGATAACCTAATCAATTGTTTCCTGTTTTATGGCTTTGACATCTTTTATTCTCTATAGCCTAGAAATCAAACTGAGCTTGAATTAAGGTCCTGTTTTCCAGGCTGTTCCTGAAAGATAAAAAGACTAATTGGTTTGCAGCTACTTCAAAGCCTGTACAACAGATTGAGCTTTAGATGTTTAATTATTTGTGTTACCGTATAACATTTGTCCAATCACTGACAAACCTGCATCTTCCATGAGCTGTTTTCTCTTGGTGCCTGTGTTCTCACCCGAGCAAGGCATGGTTCCCCATAAGCATTTTGTCACTATTAATTAGGGATCTCAAACCATGTCACTAGTTGCTACAAACCTATTAATAGGTAGACAGCATATATTCCATAGCCATTCTGCTGTAAGTTAGCAAGGAATAAATGCATTAAAATGAAGGGTTGCTGTACTTCCTGTGTTAGTGTAAGGAGTTCTGGTGATTTGTTTCACAGAGAAATTGGTGAAAGTAGTTTTCAAAAATTTAAAGCCCCTTGAAGTGGTTCTAAGGGTAAATAGCAAATGAAAAAACATCTATTCCAGAAAATTTACAAAGATTAGGTAAGAAGGATGAGAGTTTGTGGTATCTGAACAAAGACCTCTCTCTCCTTCTCTTCTTCCAACTCCCAGTAGAAGGGCTTTCTTCCCAGGAGGAGTAAAACTTCCACATTTCTCATCTTATCCCCCAGCTATCTGTTGCTGAGGCTAAGTTCTGGGGGAATGCAATCAATAAAAAAGCGTGCCCTTTCCCTCAGCCCTACTCAGGGAATGGAGACTGTACCTTGGGCCTGACATGCTGATTGTGCTGGAGTACCCCAGCTCATGAGGTCATGGCTCCATGCCAGGAGAGGCAAGCTGAGGCTGTTTCCTCCCCCATCTACCTAAGACCTCAGCTCTGAGAACACAGGTGTCATTCAGAGAGAAATTTACCTTTGTCTTGGTCTCCTGCTCCAAAACCCTGTTCAGAGACTGCCTGGGGGGGAGAAGCAGGTCATTAACAGATAGCTCTCAATCTCTTCCCAAGGGAACTGACTTCATTTGCAACAGACCTTGGAAGAATGCATGCCAAAGGACACTCTTGAGATTAGTGGGGCTAGGGTGGAAATGAATTTGGGAGGCAAATTGGTGGATTTAATGAAGATAGAGCCTGCACTGTAGGTTGACCACTTTGCCAGAGAGAACCAGAATAATGCAGTTGGGAGGAGCCCTCCTAGGGTGAGAACAAATATCCAACACTGACATCAGAAACCACTCTTTCAAAGAAGCCACAATCTGATTGAGTCATTTGTAGACTTATTAATGACCCAGGGAATTGTCGAAAGCAGTAGAGTAACCAGCTGGCAATTAGTAGAGTTTATCACTGAGTGTAGTTGGGGGAAAGAAAGAAAGAGAGCCCTACCTATAGACCTGTCATCCCAGAGTTACTGAGGGCACACCCAAAAGTATGCCTTGCTGAGGAGTAACATTAGAGGTTTAACACTGTGGGAGGAGAAAGAAATAGACTTTAATAAAATAATCCAGCAAGGCAATAAGGAAAAAATAACCAATAACAACAGCCCCAAAGAGGGGAGTCTAAGTACCCAGAACTGCTACAATAGACTATCTAAAATATCCAGTTTCCAATAAGAAATTTATGAGACGTGCAAACAAACAGGAAAGTATGACCCCTGCACGAAGATAAAAGCAGACAACATGTACTTCCTATGAGAGTGACCAGATATTAGGGTTAACAGAAAAATGCTTTAAAACTGCCATTAAAAATATGTTCACAGAGCTTCACAAAGGCATGATTAGAGAAGTAAAGGAAGCTATGACAGTGTTGAATTAGATAAAGAATATTAATAAAAAGATAGAAATTGTATATAAAAAAAGAATCAATGGAAATTCTGAAGTTGAGAAAGTCATTAATTGAAATAAAAAACTCAGAGGTGCTCAACGGTAGATATGAGTTGGTAAAGAAAGAATTAGCAAACTTAAAGACAGATAAATAGAGATCAGGCAAGCCAAAGAACAGAGAAAACCAGTTCATTTTATCAGACACGTATTACCCTGATATCAAAACCAAAGCCATCACCAGAAAACTACAGATCAATTTCTCATGAACATAGATGCAAAAAATTCTCAACATTACAGTCCCAGTAATGCAAGGTTAGTTCAGCACCTGAAAATCAACATAATATATCATATTAACAGAATTATAAAAAATCCAAATCACACAACCATCTTGATTGATGCAGAAAAAACATTTGACAAAAGCCAACACCTTTTCCTGATAAGAACATTCAATAAATGAGAACTAGAAGGGAAATTCCTCACCCTGAAAAAGGCATCTACAAAAACCTCATAGCTATCATCATACTTATGGTGAAAGAGTGAATACTTTTTCCTTAAGATCAAGAGCAAGAGGGGCGCCTGGGTGGTTCAGTGGGTTAAAGCCTCTGCCTTGGGCTCAGGTCATGATCCCAGGGTCCTGGGATTGAGCCCCGCATCGGGCTCTCTGCTCAGCAGAGAGCCTGCTTCCCCCTCTCTCTGTCCTCTGCCTGCTTCTCTGCCTATCTGTGATCTCTGTCTGTCAAATAAATAAATAAAATCTTTAAAAAAAAAAAAGATCAAGAGCAAGATGTCTTTTTTTCACCACTTCTATTCAACTTGGACAGTCCAGCCAGAGAAATTTAAAAAAAAGAAGAAATAAAAGGCATTCATATTGGAAAGGAAGAAGTAAAACAGTCTCTATGTGCAGATAACATGATCTTGTATACAGATAATCCCAAGAAATCCATTAAAAACTGCTAGAGCTAATAAACAAGTTTGCAGGTTACAAATCAATTGTATCTTTATACATCTTACAATGAATAATCCAAAAACAAAACTACCAAGACAATCGTATTCACAGTAGCATCAAAAATAATAAAATTTTAGGAACAAATGTAATGGAAGGGCAAGATTATACTCTGAAAACTACAAAATATTGTTGAAAGATTTTAAGAAGATCTAACTAAAGATCAAAATAAATAGAAAACCATCCCATGTTTATGGATTGGAAAAATTAAGATGGCAGTACCCCCTAGATTGATTTACAGATTCAACACAATTCTTAGCAGAATCTGAACTGATTTCTTTGTAGAAATTGGCAAGCTGATCTTAAAATTCATATGGAATTAAAGGGACCAAAATTGGCCAAAACAATCCTGAAAATGAAGAACAAAGTAAAAGGATACACACTTCTGACTTCAAAAGTTTCAACTAAGCAGTGTTCCAGCCAGTGTTCTAGGGACAGTTTTTCTCAGGGAGCAAAACACAAAATCTATGTCCTTGTGGAATTTATGTTCTGTTAAGACAGGACAGATAATAATCAATAATCTTAATAAATAAGTAAAGCATAGAGTGTATTTGAAGATGGCCAGTCCTATGGAGAAAGTAGACCATGAGAACAGTGGTTTAATGTGTTTTCACATGAGGGGCGCCTGGATGGCTCTGTGGGTTGAGCGGCTGCCTTTGGCTCAGGTCATGATTCCAGAGTCCTGGGATCGAGTCCTGCGTCGGGCTACTTGCTCCATGGGAAGCCTGCTTATCTCTCTCTCTCTCTCTCTGCCTGCCGTGCTGCTTACTTGTGCTCTCTCTCTGTCAAATAAATAAGTAAAAAAAATAATAATAATAAAAATAATAATGTGTTTTCACATGAAAATCCTAGCACCCAGAATGCCTGGCTCAGAGTGAAACAAAGAATATTTGTTGAATGAATGAATGACTATATGAATGAATGAATGAATAAATGAATGAATGAATTGGTTAATAGATATAGTTCAACTAGTATGCTTGACTTCTAAAGGTTTGCAATTTGCACTTTTGCACTGGTTGTTTTGTTTTCTTCCTTCCTTTCCTTCCTTTCCTTGTTTTTGAAATCACCATGATTGTAGAAAAAAGATCACTTTGTCCTCCTTTCCTGTTCTAGTTTGATCTAAATGATGACATGGTATAGTGGTATAGCACAAAAATCTTTGGAACCAGACTGCATGGGTTCGAGTCCCAGCTCTACTGCTTAATTATTTCTGAAACCCTTGATTATACTTAAATTTATTAATAATGATTTATAAATTGCACTTATTTTATCAACTAAAACTTGAGGGTTTGTGTTTTGAAGACCTCCCCACTACATATAATTTTCATGTTGTTTCTTAGCTTCATCCTTATCATTCCCTTAAGTTGTCGTATTTAGTCAACATTTACTTTGTTGTTTGCAAGACAACTGTTCTGAGTCCTAAGGGAATGAATCTAGCAAAATGCCCATCATAGGTGGATGTTAATGATCCTTTCCTAATATTAATAGGAAATTTGATATATCTCGATTCTACACAAGAGGGAACTTCTGGATAGCTGGGACTGTCTCGTTTGCATCTAACATCTTCAGAGCCTTACACAGTGACTGGCACATATAGATATGTAACAAATGTTTGATGAATGAATAAAAAGTCACTATCTTGTAACAACAATCAGCTATATATGCAAAAGGCACACATTTGCCACTGGTTGAACATTCTGTTTAGAATATCTTCGGGCTTTTTGAGGGTGGTCTGCCTAGGTCTGGACTCCCTTTCAAACCAATAGAGTTTGCATGGATGGAGGACCAGGTGACCTGTAGCTTGGCAGAAGCCCAGAACAGGCTTCTCTACTTTGGACATCAGCCAGGGTCCAAGTTCAGAGAGTAACTCCTTCCCTCCTTGGATATGCTTTATAACTCTCCTTTGTGAGCTGATTTTGCATTCCTGTATTTTGGTTGCAAGTTCTTCTTTCTTTTCTTGTGAGGGGGGTTCCTGTTTCAAAAGTAAAACAGCAATAGGGTTTGTTAAGATGTCTCGGTCAAATAATAACTTATTAGCTATGATATAATGATATTGGGAAATGGCAAGCTCTCTGGCTGTTTATTTCCTTCATTATGGATGGAAAGAGTAAGTACAGAGATGTCTCCGTTGCTATGGATACCAAGTCTCTGAGATAATAGAATTCTTTTAACATAATCCAGTTCAGTTAGATCGGCTTTTCTCTAGAATACTATGTCTACCAAACACATTCTTTTTTTCGATACAAAAAATTATATTCCTTTCTCCTAACATCAGGAAGTGTGATATTTTAATTTTTTTCCCATTTTACCCTGAAGTTTTTCTTTCTTCCTGTATCTCTTTTTTCTTACACTAGAAAAGATGATATGGAGAGAGAAACCCTATCTCTGGCTTTCCTCCTATTTAAGCAAGAAAACTGATTTATGTGGTTCCACATAGTCACATATAAACATCACAAGCTGATGGACCCAAGTCTGATGTCTAAACTTTTTTAACTCAATGTTCAGAAACCAGGTTGATTATAAAAAGGCATATAACGATTTCCTCAAAATTCCATTGGTTTTTGAGTCAGAATTCTTTAAAATAAAATCTCTTTAAGATAGACAGTTTTGAAAACAGTGAAGTACTTGATTGTCACAGAACCAAGTCTTCAAAATAAACTTGACAACTGGCAACTCATAGTTCAGGAGTGTGAGAAAAGTCTATTCCCATGTGTAAAAGTGGCCAGACACCTTGCTAAAAACATACATTTATGAAAGTTTAAAATGCCAGTTAAATTATTCATCTGTTTTTCAGAAGGAATTGTTTCCATGGATTTATAAAAACAAAGCAAAACAGTAATAGTTTGAACTCTTACTTCGGTCCCTCATTCCTCATTTCAACTTGTATTTTCTTTTAGAGAGGGGTTGTGTTCATTATATAAATTTAAAACTCCATGCAATAAACATTTTTCCCGACTGCTTTGCCAGAGGCTGCCATGTTGGACATGAAAAGGCCAGCGTCTGAGTCATGGGGAATGGATTCCAGCCCCAGCTCTGCCTGTAGTTGTGTGGCCTGAGATGAGTCACTTACCCTCTCAGGTCTTCATTTCCTCATCTGAAAATTAGAGGTCAGACGACATAATTTCTCAAAGCCCTCTTTACATCCTAAAATATCTACATTGCTTTGAAATGTATCCACATCTCTAACTGATATCCAGCATCAAGGTTAGAAACTGTTCTAAATGGGCTTACCGAATCCAAAACTAAGTAGAAAAGAGAAAGCTTTAAGAGTAAGAGCCTACTAGCAACTTTATTTCCATCCTGCACTGCTTTTAAAATAGTTTTAAATTTGCAGTGGAAAATAGGAATTAGACCATGTTCAGGTGGATCATTTCAAGACCTTTATTGCTGGTGATACTTTCTCCAGATGGAAAGTAAGCGTGTACGAGTAATACTGGCTACTACTGGCATTTATTACTCCCTTAGTAAATGTCAGACACTTTTCTAAGTGCTTTCTGTGGCTCATCTCATCTGTCCTCACAGCAGCCCTGTAAGGCAGGTATTGTGATGTCCATTCTGCAGATAATTAGGACAAAGATGAAATCTTTGGTCCTATGTAGCCCAACCAGCAAGTGGCAGAGCCAGGATTCAAGTCCATGCTGACTTTGTATGTCATATAAACTCTATAATGCACAGACATTCAGGATGTGTGTGTGTGTGTGAGTGTGTGTGTGTGTGTGTCTCAAACATTCTTTATATATCTCAAGACATATCATTATCTCCTTTGCAGTGGTCCTTCTATGCATGCCTGATCTCAGTGAAAGGCACTACACCCACCAATTACACCAGACAGAAACTTGGGGATTACATCTGACCTTTTACCTCACTTCCCCTCCTCACCCAAGCAACCCATCACCAAGCCCTGTTTAGTTTATCTACTAAATAGCTCTCAAAACGGCTGTAGGAGTTGGGGTCCCAGGGCAACCCTGACACACTGAAGTGTTGAACCTAAGAGAATTTCATGAAGGGATGATTTATATAAGTATGAGAAAACTCAAGATAACCTACCGGAGGTGGTGGCGCACCAGGGGACTAGTAGCAGTGGAAGGCTGTTGGCATCTATCACTAGTTGAACTGTGTCTCCCTTAGAAAGAAAGACATTGGAGTCCTAATCCCTAATCCTTAGCCTCACAGTTAAGACTCTAAGTGACTTCTCTTTGTTCTAAAGGTAAAACACAAACACAAATTTAAAGCTGGGCTGTAAGGACATGTGGTATCTGATCTCTTACCTGGAATTCCTCTCTTTCTCTTTCTCTTTCTCTCTCTCTCTCTCTCTCTCCCCCTCTCTCTCACATTGTGTGTGTGTGGGGTGTGTGTGTGTGTGTGTATCTAGCCTTACTGGCTTTCTTTCCTTACCTCTAAAGCATTGCCCTCCCATCCACCAGGGAACCTTGGTATGCAGATGCTTTTCCTTCTGCTGGTATATGGCTCCATCTTTGTTCCTATCATCTTAGCCTGCTTCCCCCGCGCCCCCCCGCCCCAAGCAAATGGTGAAGTGGGACACAGGGGCAGAAGAAAATCATTAAAATTCCTTACCTACTGACAAGCCCTTGAAACAGGCAGAGTGGCTCTCCTCTACAGACTTAACTGCCCTCACCTTGAGGTTTTGCTAAGGACAATCCTAGCCTGACCGACCCCCTACCCAACAGGTCTGACCAGGATCCTGTAAGTGTACTTTAACAATTCCTTCAGGAAACCTTATCTCTAAACCTCCAAGATAGTGTCGAGGATCATTCCCAAGCATATGGCCCACTGATACACATCTAAAGGGTCTCACGAGAAGATTTTTACTACTGATGATAAATAACCTTTCTCCCAACAATAGCTAGCCCCTCAAGGTCCTGGAGACCTTGCTTCCAAAAATCCTTGGAGACTTACATCATCCATAATCCCCTTTGTCCTCACCCACTGCCTAGTCCACCCCTACTCTGCCTTTAAAAACTCTGACTGTAATCTGGTTTGGGGTCCGAGTCCCTACTCCGCTGTGCCAGGTATACTTGGGCCCAAGCTTAAGCTTGTCAAATAAACCCGCGTGTGATTGCATCGGTGCTTGGCTTCTTGGTGGTCTCTCGGACATGAAAACTCGGGCATAACATTGGAGCACTCCAGTCAGCAGTTCTAATTCTTTTTTTTTTTTTTTTTAAAGATTTTATTTATTTATTTGACAGACAGATCACAAGTAGACAGAGAGGCAGGCAGAGAGAGAAGGGGGAAAGCAGGCTCCCTGTGAGCAGAGAGGCCGACGCGGGACTCGATCCCAGGACCCTGGGATCATGACCTGAGCCGAAAGCAGAGGCTTAACCCACTGAGCCACCCAGGCGCCCCAGCAGTTCTAATTCTTAAGTAATCTCAGGCTCCCAAGTGTGAATGGATGAACTTTCAGATGGTTTCAATATCCAACATCAAGTCAGAGGGTCTTCCTGACTAACCAGCTGAGCCCAAGATATTGTGAAGCTGGACAAGCCATTCTCATTATGCCCTAGAACTTCAGAGTCCTGACCAATAGAATCCCTTGGGGGGGCGGGGGAGGGTGGGGAAGCAGGCTCCCTGCTTATATATATAAATATATATATAAATGCTATATAAATAAATATATATTTATTTTATTTTTTTAAGCCACAAAGCACAAAGTTTGGGGATAATTTTTTATTACTAACTGATGCATATATGCACAGAAAATATTTTAAATATATATATTCAAAAATCTTAAGGATGGGTTTAGTTGGGGATGTGATTTGGGAGATGTATACGTGTCCAAGGGCCTATATTCTTTTCCAATAACGTAAAGTCATAGAAGTTTGGCACACCTGAATGAACCAAGTGCCCTTTAGAGAAACTGACTTGGCAAAGGGAACAGTGTTGTTGGGGTGGGAGAAGTCCATGCAGCCTCAGGGCAAACCTTCCAGCAAAAATCTCACCCCTCCCTTGGCTTCCCTCTATCAGCTTGTGTCTACCAGATGTCACCCCAGAGAGACAAAGGGGAGGAAATGAGCCAGGAGAGTCTTCCATTTGGGGGCTCTCCACAAGAGGACCCTCTTTATTACAGTCAATGTCTACAATAGCTGGTGCAACCGCAAAACAAAAATCTGTACATGTGGCTGTTGAAAAGCTATGTATAGATTTAATGAGCGAGATATCATCCTTGCGGGGGGTGGGGGGAGTCACAGTGTAGGAATGAGACCTCCTGCTCTCCACTAGCCTTTGTTTTCAGAGTTATACTACCGGTACTGAGAAACCAAAAAGAACCTGAGGTGATAAGGAGCCTTGAAAGAGTGGGTGACAAGGAAGCCTAACACATCATGAGTAAGAGGAGGAAAGAGATTAAATCTGAGGGTGATGCAGAGGACAGAATGGATAGGCCACTTTAGGCTAGATAAAAGTTTGGGTTTTATTCTGAATGCACAGATGACCACTGGAGGGTTGTAAGCAGCAGAGTGATACTGACTTACACTTGGAGCAGATCTCTCTGGGCAACACTGGTAGCATGTGAACAGAGGGACACCCTTCAGGATGTTGTTGCCGTTGTCGCGGTGAAGATTCATGGTGCCCTAGACCCAGGCTGTGGTAGGGAACATGGAGAGGAGTAGTTGGATAAGAGATGTTCTTTGGGTGTAGGGATGTCAAGACTTCTGACAGGTCACATGTGGGGGTAGAAAAAGGGGAGAAGTCAAATGCGACTTCCAGTTTCTGACTGGTGGGTGGTGGTACCATTTATTCAGATGGAGAAGACGAAGGGGGAAGCATACTTGGTGGAAAAACTGGTGAGTTCTCTCTTGGTGATCTTAGGTTTAAGAGAGCTGAGGGCATCCAAGTAGAAATGTTGTAATGGCTTTTTTTTTTTTTTTTAAGATTTTATTTATTTATTTGACTGAGATCACCATAGGCAGAGAGGGAGGGGTGTGTGGAGGCGGCCGGGGGGGGGGGGGGGGGGGGGGGGGGGGGGGGGGGGGTTGGTCCGGGAAGCAGGCTACCTGCTGAGCAGAGAGCCGATGTGACCTGAGCCAAAGGCAGGAGCTTAACCCACTGAGCCACCCAGGCGCCCCTGTTCTAACGGCTTTAACAGGGCCCCCTGAATCCAGTCCTGGCTCCAATACCCTCCCCTCTGCTAATTCCCTTCTCTTCTGCAGCCACTGGTCTATTCATCTTTCTGAAGTCTGGCTAGAATCATGCAAGTTCCATGCTTTAAAATATTCAGCATGGCCTTATTGCCCTCAGAATCAGGTACAGATATCTCAGTCTGATTTTCGACTCTCGAATTATCCTCTGAGAATTTCCTTCCAGCCTTATCTCTTGTTGCAACTGCCCTGTATCTCCTGTCCGCTCTAGCCAAACTGGACATCTTTCTATTCCTCCAGTGGACTTTGCTGCTAACTCCTTGCTTGTATTTTCCCCTTTGCCTGGTTCCTCGAACTCAATAGTCGTAATCAAGTAGGACTCAAATGAAATTATAAACTGCAAGAACATGACATTAGACATTTATGGATACTGGTATAAACTGACACCAAATTATTGCTTTAGTAATTCCTAGTAAGTGTGTCTATCGTCTTTCTGGCATTTAAAAGCCAATAATATAAAGTAATAGTTTCAAATGCTTATTAAACAGTGATGCCTTGTACTCTGAGCAAAACACTAAAGGCCAAAATACTTATAAAGGAAAGGGTCCTGTGGCTCCAAATGAATAGAATGAATGGTACACATCTTTGAAATTTTATTAGTCTCTACCGAGGAGCCTGCAGAGCAAAACTCACCATTCCCATGTTCAAAAGATTTCATGAAAGGCTAAAAGCCTACGGGATGATTTATGGAAAAATCCAGTGGAAACCTCTTTTCATCAAGCAAAAGAAAAAGCATCAATATGATTAAAGGAAAGCAGGGTGAGAGTTGGATTTTAATAATAATAATAATAATCCCCTTGAATAGCAACTTAAATGCCAGCCCAACATTCTCCCTGTTGTTGGTTTGTCACTACTCCTCCCTCTGTGGCCTTTCGAGAAAGTTTGCAAAGCCCTGGCCCCTCTAACAGAGTGAGTTTTGTGCTCTGTGGGTTCATGTCATTATATGACATGAAATCAGAGAAAACACCTGATAGTGAGCAAGAAGAATTAGCACTTGGACATTTTGTAATGGACGTGGTGGTCAGGCACCTGCCCAGAATATAGAAAAAGCCACTTCGTGCTCATTAGGATTTGCATATTTGTATTCTGTTGCGAAGAAAACACAAAAAAACAAAAAACATGTCACAAGTATAATAACTCTAGGTTATAGTTTGTAAAATTTGCCACCAATTATAAAATGTCTTCAAATCCGGTCCTATGAAGGTCACTTACCTAGAGTTAAAATCAATATTAGACCCCAGATGGAGCCACTCCTTCAGAGGGTGCTGTGTCAGCAAACCAAAATGTGGGTAATTTTTGTGTCCCTATAAATGCTCTGTTTGAGCAGAAATGTAGTGTTTTCAATCAGCCAATCCCCAAACACCAAACCAATTTGGGTCTTCTTCCCCCAAATAAGGTTGACCATGCGGCTGTAGCCAATCAGATGTTTTCTGTTTCTCTCTTCCTTGTTCTTTATTGTTTATTTTTGGAATCTTGTTGCCTTCTGCCCCATTTTGCAGTTCTCTGAAAGGACTGTCCACTTCATAAAGTGTTAAATGAAGTTTGTTTGTATCACCTAAATTGTCTTCTTTAGTTATTTTTTTCAAAAGATTTTATTTATTTATCTGACAGAGATCATAAGTAGGCGGAGAGGCGGCGGGGGGTGGGGGGGGAGCAGGCTCCCCGCTGAGCAGAGAGCCCGATGCGGGGCTTGATCCCAGGACCCTGAGATCATGACCTGAGCCGAAGGCAGAGGCTTAACCCATTGAGCCACCCAGGCGCCCTCTTTAGTTATTTTTTAACATGAGGCTCTACAAATGTATCTTTCAATGAAGTGCTTTTATATCAGTTGCATCATATGTGACGAAAATGATGATCATTTTTGAGTCTGGCTAAAGGGACATAGAATTACTTGTAGCTCCTGATCCTCAAACTGAATTCCATTAAGATTCATTGCTCACCACAGACAGAGACACGTAGTAAGCACTGGATCCTCTTTTAGCCTGCAGTTTAGAATTCCAACCCCAGGCATTTAAAAATTCCCCTTTGAATAGCTCGCTTATCCACCAGTGCTATTTTTGAGGCCTTAAAATTTCATTCCGCCACTGAACATGTTAATTTAGTTCAGAGCAGATGTGTGTGGCATCTGTGCACATACGTTCCCTGCAGAATTCTTGGGAGTGGAGGATCAGACCTCCAACTTTGGAACAGATTCCTTATGATGAACATACTTGAAAACACTATTTCTAGATCTGAGAAACTACACTTCCTCCTTATCTCTAAAACTATCTGTGTTTTATGTGGCAGGCAATTCAATGAGTTGCCTTTTTTCTTTCTCCCAGATTTTTCCTCTAGCACATTCTACTTTTCCAGCTGGGGTCAGGCTTGGGACTCACTTACTTTTGAGCCTGGAAGTTGGCCTGACAGGCTCAGTCCCAGAGCTATGGCCTCCTTACAAAGACAGCTTTGTAAGGGGGTTTCTTGACTATGAAGAAACCCACCAGAGCATGAAGTTTCTTTCATCAACTCTTGGGAGCTCTGACAAATGTACTGAGCATTTTCACCAGGTGCTTTGACTTCCCAGTGAGGTTTCTATGGCTCCATAGTCAACATTTTCCAATACTGACTTTGGAGCACTTAGGAGAGAGCTCTGAGAAATAATGTCTGTTTTTCATGAAAACAAACAAACCCAACCTATTATTTCAGAAATTATTAGGAATATCAGTTGTATTTATGAGTGGCACAGAAATGTCTCCCGACACTGGAAACCCCCCACAGCTAGAAGTTCATACTTTCTAATGGAGATGGTCCCGGGGGAATGATACTCACCACACCAGAGTCCACAATCAGAGTGTGACTGCCATCTGTCAGATGATTATGGAAAAGTAGGTTTAGGAGACCATAATATGCCACCTTAAATATACCTCATTGGCATAAGGATTGCAGACACTGGAGAGGCTCTGAAAACAGAATAGTTACCCTTTTGTAAGGGATATTTACATTTATAAAGGAAAATCCATTTGTAAGGGTGTCTCCTTCTCTGTACCAGGAGGAGAAAGAGGACTCTAAATCTCTAAATCCTAAGAGACTCTTATTAATGTAGAAGGCACTTAAAATCTGTATAGCAAATCTTAAATCTGCATAACAAAACTTACCCTTGTTTACTGTACTTTACCTGGTCATTTGCCCTTAACTGCCTTCCCCAACATCACTCTCCTTTGTTTCAGCCGAAGATGGTATTTAAGTGCAAGGTTTGTTTTTGTTTTTGTTTTTTTTTAATTCTATTTATTTATTTGACAGAGTGAGAGAGATCACAAGCAGGCAGAGAGAGAGGAGGAAGCAGGCTCCCTGCCGAGCAGAGAGCCGGATGCTGAGGGCGGGGGGCTCAATCTCAGGACCCTGAGATCATGACCTGAGCCCAAGGCAGAGGCTTTAACCCACTGAACCACCCAGGCACCCCTTTAAGCTCAAGTTTTAGCCACCTCTTTGAGTTTACTCATCCCTGAGTTTCTCCTATGTGTATGAGATATATATGTGATAATAAATTTCTTTATGTTAATCTTCTTTCGTAAGATAGGCCATAGTTAGAAACTGGAATGGTTGAAGGAAGAGACTTTTATCCTCCCTGACACAGGGATATAATAACCCTGAGCCCATTGTCACTTGCACACTGGCTGTGTGTGATTGATGTGTGTGTGTGTGTGTGTGTGTGTGTGCGCGCGCGTGTGTGCAGATTTCACAACAATGGATATTTTCCTACTGCTGCCATGTGGGGAATCAATCAGGTAAGAAAAAAAAAAAAAGCTCCAAAAATGATTCTGTCAAAATCCCAGTCCATAGTTCTCCGCATCTCACCTTAATCTCTCCCACTGTGTTCACCACAGCACTTTGTGATTTGTTGCAGAGCAGGGAATCTTGGAACCAAGTATAAATCACTGGGTTACAGTTCAACAGCTATTTTTTCTAAAGGTAGTTTAGTGTGGAGCTCCTGGGTGGCTCAGTCAGTTAACCATCTGACTCTAGATTTCATCTTGGGTCATGATCTCAGGGTCACGAGATCCAGCTGTTGGGCTCTGCACTGAGCGTGGGGACTGCTGGGATTCTCTTCATCCCTCTCCCTCTGCCTCTCTCCCCAACTCGTGCACACATGCACACACACACTCTCATTCTCTCTCAAATAAATAAATAAATAAATACATAAATAAATGAATAAAGGTAATTCTGTGCTCATTTAAATGTAATTTGGATTTTTATAATAACATTTACAACTTATTACAAAAAGCTAAGATTATACATTAGGAATAGCTAAGGGCACCTGGGCGGCTTGGTCCTTAAGCATCTGCCTTGGGCTCAGGTTATGATCCCAGGGTCCTGGAATTGAGCCCTGCATCGGGCTTTCTGCTCAGTTGGGGAGGCTACCTCTCCCTCTCCCACTCCCCTTGCTTGTGTTTCCTTTCTCATGGTGTCTCTCTCTATCAAATAAATAAATAAAATCTTTAAAAAACCCCCCAAAACAAAAAGGAATAGTTAAGAATGAGTGAATACACCCATAGGGAAGGCATGGACTGAGTGCTCTGATTAAATTACCTTACCCTCATGAGATCTCTCTATGGCAGATGCTATTTATGCTGATATTACAGGGGAAAGCAGAGATTCAGAGAATGTAACTTGCCTAGCTAGTAAGTGATAAAACTAGATCCTGAACCTAAGGGTATTGAAGACCAAAATATGTTAATTTAACAACCATGCTATTTTCATCCCTCGCAGCTATTGTCCGGTTTGTTTTTACTTTCCAGTCAAAGTCTGAGCTAATTGTTCCCATTTCCCTGGCCTTTGAAAAAGCACTTGAACCCCAAGGTCACCTTGTTCTTTGAGTTTTGAGCAACTGTTGGGAAACTATAATTAGAAAAAAAACCCTCCCGGGGCGCCTGGGTGGCTCAGTGGTTTAAAGCCTCTGGCTTCGGCTCAGGTCATGATCTCAGGGTCCTGGGATCGAGCCCCGCATCGGGCTCTCTGCTTGGCAGTGAGCCTGCTTCCTCCTCTCTCCCTCTCTGCCTGCCTCTCTGCCTACTTGTGATCTTTGTCAAATAAATAAATTATATCTTAAAAAAAAAAAAATTAAGAAACAAAACCCTCCCGACCCAGAAAACCTCTACACAAAGGTGGAAGAGAAAGGCGACTATTTTAATATCAAACAAGCATTAAGCCAGAATGTGATGTGTGTCACTGGTAACCACTGAAGGATTGCCAAGGCAGGGAAATCTTGTTGTTTTATATATTATGTAATGAATACGTCAGACAGGTTTTGCAATTTGCAGTTAGGTGACAAGTTAAATCCATCTGCTCCCAGGTCCCATGGTATTTTCTTTTCCTTCGAAATAGGGGAAGGGGCCTTATTTTTTCTTAATGATTACATTCCAGAGAGTTGGCTGTCCAGTCCTTGAAGAAATTCTCCTGAATTGCTAGACTGGCAAGAGCCTTATTTAACCATTAAAAAGATTTACATATGTTTGAAAGGATAAAGAAAGAAAATCTGAAAGAAAACAGTGGGGAGGAGGGGTCAGTCTCTTCCCTAATTTTCAGCAGGAAGAATTAAGCCTCTTATTTTTAATTTATATTTGCCTCTTACACCTTCTTAGTTCTAATTTTTCAAGATTATATTGAGCTTGGCCCACCCTTCTCTATACACCCAGCTTGTGGGCTCAGCACCTCCTGACTGCCCTGGCTCCACCAATTTCCTAAAAAGTTGTTTCTACATCACTCCCCCTAGGATTTCACTTCTCTATCTCTCATCTCTTCCCAAAAAAGGTACTGCTAGGAGACACCAGTCTCTGAGTCTACGTCCTTTCCTTAGGAGCAACACTAGAGGAATCATTAGCTTCTCTTCAATTGAATTTACATTTCTTTTACTCTGGAGGCTAGGCTGGGATACCTCCCAAATGCACATCCTTTGGAGGAGCAACCTGCCCCCACTCACATGATACTTTCTGGAAGAGGCCAGTCTCCAGGAAGAATTAGGAAGAAGATAAAAGTGGCCTGTCAGACTTAGATCTATCTTCCAGTTAAATGACCAGAAAAAAAACACTTAATTGATTGCTGGAACTTGATATAAATCATGTCTCGCTAGACTCCCAGGCTTATGTAGGGGAGGAAAAAGTTTTCCTCAACCCTATTAAGGTTCCCGGCTGGGTTTGAAAATTAAACTGACAAAGACAGATTAACAGGAGAAAAGCAGACAAATGCATTTAACTTAAGTTTTACATGACACTGGAGGCCTCATGAGGAAATGATGACCTAAAGAAATGGTTAAAACTGAGTATTTCTAAGCTGGGTTTAAAGGCCAGGGCACAGTCCTGGAGAGATGTGATAGGTTAGGGAGTGTGAGGTAGCTCTAGTAAACTAGGGGAAGGTTAGATAGACCTGTTCATTCAGATTCCTCTCCGTGCCCCTCTGTCTCTGTCTCAGAGATAAGGGTGCTCCTTTCCTCTGGGTGTGGGGAGGGCACCTCTCATACAAGGTCTTATGACCTGCTTCGGAAAGAATGGAGGGGGAAGGTCAGAGAGACCTACACATTCCCACTGTTTTCTCAGCCTCTTTCAGCTTACAACATCCAAGATGCCAAGGTGCCATGTTTTGGGGTAGCCTGTTCTGAACCCCATTGCTTACCATGAATTGCATGACATTGGAGTGCATCTCCTGAAGGTGCCCCCACCTTCAGTTCTCCTTCGGACAATTTTGCCCTCCGAGTGTCTCTTTACATACAGAGCTGCTTTCAAAAATGCTGATTTCATCTATGGATGGATGATACGGGGATGAGGACATGCCACCCCAAAATATGCCACTTTGGCATAAGAATTATCTCCAGTTGAAGGCATCTGAGTTCTTGAAATCCCTTACCTGCCTAAAAGCAATGCCTCCTCAAAGAACTCAGTTGTCATAGGTCCCCTCCTTGGGAGCAAATCTAACCATCTCTTCTAGGAGAGGAGAAATTGACTCTGTACCTGGATGGACATTGACACAAACTATCTCCCATCTGTTCCTCAAAGACCCATTTTTTCTTTCCAAAAAGTCATCATGTTTCCATAAATGCCCTCCCCCCACAACTTCTAAGGAGTCACTTGTTCTCCCAGAAGTGTCTCTCTGTCGCCCTTCCCCTCCCGCTCTATTAAGATAGTACATTAACTCTCCAAAT
Organism: Enhydra lutris kenyoni; assembly: GCF_002288905.1. NCBI lineage: Eukaryota > Metazoa > Chordata > Mammalia > Carnivora > Mustelidae > Enhydra > Enhydra lutris. The sequence goes on from NW_019154117.1 coordinate 11,156,577, forward strand.
CTCGCCACTCCTTTGGGTATTCTCCTGTGATGTCTCTGTGCACATAAAAATAAAATAGGTTGATATGCCTTCTCTCCTGTTAAACTGTCATTTGTCAACTTAATTTACGAGTCCCCCAGCCATTAAAACTAAGTGAAGGAAAGTTTTCCTCCTCCATAATTTTAGTCTAGGATTTGCTTTAAAATAATGTGGAAGGGAAGAGTGGGTGGGAAAGAATTACTCATGGGTTGATGTTTGTTGGGACTGACGATGTCTGCTTTTGTATATTAACATTCTCTACTGGAAAGTTTTTTTTTTTTTTTCTTAAATAGTTGATTCTTTTGATGGTAAGAATTTGCTGATTTGGTTTTCTGTCTCTGGGTGTGATTTTGAATATTAGGATAATAACAAGGAAGAACTTATGGCTGAAAATTTGCCCACTAGATTTTTGCAAGTGATATGTGGTTTCTTTATGGGTAGAGGAAGTGATCACCCACTTTTAAAACAATAACTGTTGTAAAGTGAAGGGCTACCATATACAGACACTCTGTGTGGTACTTCATAAACACTTTTGAATCTTTACAAAAACCCTGCCAAGTTGGTGTTACTATTTCCGTCTCAAAAGTGTGGAAACTGAGACTCTGATAATTAAGTTGGCCAAGGTCACCCAGCTGGTAAATGACAGAGCTGGGATACAAAGCCCCCTAAACCCTGTACTCCTTTATTCATATATTCCACAAATGGTTATCGAATGCCTATCGTGTACCATGCATTATTCAGAGCTGTGAACTTGGAAAATGTCATCTCTGCCCAAATCAGCAGAATGTACAATCTCCTTCCTCTAGCCTGAACCACTTCCAAGGAAAGCAGGACCTGACACTAATCTTCTCCCAACTACATGACAAGCCAAGGTACAGCAAAGTTATTGTCAGGAAAAGTTGTCCAAGTCTTGGACATATGCAAGAGATTACTGAATGTCCTTTCAGTGGAGTGCTGGGCACGGTCTCATGGACCCTTTGGAGATTAGCTAATTACAAAGAATGACATGTTTGGTAGCCTTTGTATTGATGGATATTTTATCCCTTTGTACGGATAGAAATTATGTTGTGGAAAACTGATAGCAAGGCAAATGATTCTGGCCCATAGTGAGAAAGTAGAAACAAGTGATTTCTGCCCCGCAGAGAAAACCATTGCAAACATTACACTTCATTACTTGATATATTGTCCAGATCTGCTCCTACTAGCCCATTTGTGTCAGCATTCCTGATTGCCAATGCCAGATTGGTTTGGAGAAGTCAGGGGCCAGACCATGGTAAGTCCTGCAGATTGTGAGGAGGAGTTGGGACTTTACTCAAGGTGTGATGTGAAACCCCTGCAAAGTCTTTAGCAGAGGAACGACATAATGTGAATTATTCTCTGTAAGGACTACTCAGGCTTTGAGGTGTTCTGAAGTCAGACACGGGGCTTTGGAAAAGCTATTCCATCTCACTTTGGGACAGGTCCTTCATCTGTAAAGTGAGTAAAATGTTAACCGCTGTGGAAGATCCTTGTGAAGATTGCATAAGGCTGGAGACACGCACAGGAGACTCCTCCCTCCTGACAGAAATCACTGGTCGCTTAGATGGATGTGTCTACACGAAGCCCGGCTGGGCTGACTTAGCCTCTGGAAGCGTCCACATGCCATGTTCTGAATGATCATCTTGAGGGGCAGGCGTTCACAGAGGTAGCGTTAGGCTAGGTAAGACAGAGGTGGAGGTGAGAGGAAGAATTTAAACACGGGTTTTGTGAGCCCTGGCAAGTCTTCAAATCTAGATTGAACAAGGAACAGCTGAACAGGGTTTTTGTTTTGTTTTGTTTTGTCTCGGGAGACAAATGTGAAATTGTCCTTATTCTTATTTTTGTGAATGCCAGAAAAGAGAAAGAGAGAAAACGTTCTACTCTGCAGATAAGTTTGGGTTGAAGAAACTCTCTCGTGCATAGATTTCTTAATCTTCCCTTTCAAAGATCCCTGAGTAATGACTTTCTATTCCTCTTGGCTTGGGGCAGTTCTTTAGGCTTAAATATAGGAAAGAGCAACTAGAAAAACTCTGAGGAAAGAGAAGAAAAGAAGGACCCTTCAGTTCCTACAATGCCTGAAGCTTCTCCTTGCCCTTTACTGGGGTGGCAGTTGTATCTTACACCTGCTAGGGCACCTGTTAGAGCCCCTGGTGCAGCCCCTGGTGAGGCTGATATTCTCCCCACACCCCACATCAGCTCCCCCACTGCCGCCCTACACATGTTGAAACTGGGACCCAGAGAGCCTAAGGGATTGTGCACAGCTGATAAGTAGGGCAGCTCATGTGGGAAGTGAGTTCCACTGGACTCCAGATCCCACACTTGTAAGCCTCACGGAAGGAACGTATCAGCGTTTTCACATGGTTTGACGTATACCATTTCGATTTTGAATATTTTCGCATAAATGTTAAATCTGCTGTTATATTCCCTTGGCTCATAAATCTTTTCCTGTGTGTGTAGTAAAGAACACATAATTTTAGACTTGGGATCTATACTCTTCAGTTTCTCTAGAGAATAAATATTCCTGACACATTTTTCTACAATTACATTCCTTTAATTTTTTCTTATTAGAAATACAACAGAGTCTTGAAATTTTGCAGGAGAATGGGTAGGATGGTTAAACACCTTGGATTTATTTTTGTTGCGTTAGAGAGCTGGCCAAAGTTAGACAGGAGAGCTGCTGCCCATGCCCAGGAGTGTTCTATGTTCTCTCTGGGACAGGGCCAGAAACCAACAGTTAGTAAGGAACACTGTGGCTTTATGCCCTGTCTTAGCTCAGGTCAGATCTGGTATTATATTGGGTCTGAGAGCCATTTCTCTGCCACGTGATCATTCTGTGATCTCAAGAGAGTCTGTCTTCTCCCCGCTGAATTGACGGAGTGGGACATACAACATTAAGAGTGCATGAGGAGTGTGTTTGTGTGTGTGTGTGAGAGAGAGAGAGACAGAGACAGAGACAGAGACAGAGGGAGAGGGAGAGAGAGAGGGAGAGATTCTGTGTGTTTGGGGGCAGGGAGAACATGCATATTTTAATTTTCAAAGACTCCACGCACTACTTCATTGTCGCGTGGATTCTGGCCCTTTCTGGCATTCAGCCCCTCGTCAGTTTCCGCTTTCATCTACTCCGCCTGTAGCTGTTTCTGTGACTAAGCAATCGTTTCCTTGGTTTAATTCTAAGAGACAGCTATTTTGTAGACCAGCAAGGGGATCTCTGACCCTCCTCCTTACATTTTAAAAGAGGCATTTAAAAGCAGCCTTCTTTTCTGGTTTCTTCGTGCATATTTGCTGACAGAAATGAGGCACTGACCGTGGCAGGTGAGAGAGTGGGCTGCCGAGGCCATGTCCCCCCCAAAGCCATGTTGTCACGTCACATACTCGCTCCACAGCACTGGGGCTTATGTACCAGGATTCACTGGTTGTATGTGAACAAACCCCACTCAAACCAACATAAGTAAAAAGAGATTTTATTAAAAGGGCAGAAGAGTACTCCAGGTCAGGGATGCGGCTAAGCCAGGAGCAGATGGGAACCACGGTTGGAAACAGTCAAGAGCGTCATCTGATGGAAGAAAGTTAGTTTTCCAACAGATTTTGAGTTTAAATTGTTGCAATTGTGACTTTCCAGAAACATTTCTCTCTCTCTGTTGTCCTCTGCCATCCACTCCCCCTTTTGCTCTTTCTCCAGTTCTAAAATTCTTAGAAAAATGGGGCACCTGGGTGGCTCAGTCGGTTAAGTGTCCCACTGTCGATCCCAGGTCAGGTCTTAATCTCGGTTGCAAGTTTGAGAGATCCATGGGATCCTTGGGATCCATGCTGGGTGTGGAGCCCACTTAACAAAATAAAATTCTTAGAGAAGAGACTTTGACCTACCAGTCTGGGTGAACTGTCCACTCTCAGACCAACCAACTGTTGCCACGGTGTCAGGAGGCTGTGTAGAGCTCCATGGCCTTGACCATGTAGTTGGTGTCCACTGTACATGCATTGGCTCGGGAAGGTATATTCTACCGTAAACCACTCCTCAGGATTTTCCAGGAAATATGGAAGCAATTCGCTATACAGTGGTTGGTCTGATCAGACAGGCTGACCCTCACAACTAGGGTCACACCTCTCACAAGTGTGATGTATTGTTTGCTTCCAATAACCTTCCATGTCATCTCACGAGAAAATTATTCACAGTAGCTTTAAGGAGGCAGAATGAAGCAGCCATCACTTTCAATGCTGAACTTAAGAAAGAGAAACAGTTCTGGGAAGAGGAGTATGTGCTTTTTCAAAGCCCAGTTCAAAGCCCCCAAAGCCTTCAGTGTTAAGGTATAAACATCGTTTCAATATGAAGGAGGCCAAAGAGGTGCTCGATGGGCAACTTGGAGGACGGCGACTCTCTTCCAAAGACCAAGGTCTGGTCCTAACTCTTGCCTCTCTCATGATCTTTTGTTCAAGAATCCCCTTTCCTTTTCCCCTGTTGCCCTATTCTGTGTGGAGTACAGGTGACCGGCTCTGTTTTTAGTATTTCTTCTCAAATGCAAACCACAGGCCCGCCCTGAGACCGCAAAGCTCCTCAGTGACAAGCAGTCATTTGCAGTCAAGCAAGACTTCACTAAATGTCAAGAGAGCTGAGATGATACTGCTTCCAAAATCAGCCCCTCAGGAGCCTGGGAAGAGTGCGTGCTTTCCATTCATTTCTGTTTTGTTTCTCTGTATTTGGTTTCGCAGGACTGAGGAGGGTGCCGACCAAATGCAAGAAAAGCTCAAGAGTTCCCTCCACACACCAGGGTTACGAGGCCGTGGGTGAGGAAACTCGCCACCAGAGAAGCCAGAGAACAGCCCGGTGAATAGCCCCGCCTCCCCCACGTGGGTACTGTCGTCACGAGCTTTTATAAATCTCTCTGCAAAACTCTGCAAATTCACTCGTGTGTCACTTTTGTCTATTGCTGCTGTGACAAATTGCCATCAAACTTAGTGGCTTAAAAGCACCAACTGATTATCTCACAGTCCGGGAGGTCAGAAGTCCAACACAGGTGTCACTGGGCTAACATGGTGTTGACAAGGCTGTGTTCCTCTCTGGAGTCTCCAGCGGAAAGTATGTGTTTTTGTTTTATTTTTATTTTTTTATTTTTTTTACCTTTACCACCTTCTAGAGGCCGCCTTTTTGGCTTGTGACTCTTTCTTCCATCTTCAAAGCCAACAATAAATGGGCTCCACATCTGTGACCCCTGTGTGGTCATGTTTGCCTCTGAGCTCAGATGGGAAAGCTTCTCAGATTTTAAGAACCCAACCGTTCTAGTTCACCTCGATAATGCAGAATGAATACCTAATCTCAAGGGCCTCACTTTAATCCCATCTGCAAAATCCCTTTCGCCGTATAAAATACATGTCCCCAGGTCCCAGGGACTAAGACATAGACATCTTCCGAGTGGTTGTGCAAGCTATTTTGATGAGAAGCACAAAATTCTGGACGTCTGGGTGGTGCAGTTGGGTCAGCATCTGGCTCTTGGTTTTGGCTCAGGTCGTGATCAGCGGGGAGTCTGCTTGGGATTTTTCTCTCCCTCTCCTTCTGCCCCTCTCCGCCCCTCCATCCACAGCTTGTGCAGGCACTCTCTGTCTCTCTCTCTCCAAATGAATAAACAAAATCTTTAAAAAAATGACTGAAACCTCTTCTGCCTTCTAGGGAGGTGAGCTTCTTCTCCATAGTAGATTTAGAAAAACAGTCGTATTTTCATTTAGTAAGAAGACACTATGGTGGTCTGACTTGGCCTTTTCAGCCATGATAATGAAGGCTGTTCTAGGCTAGAGTAGGATGGGAAAAGTTCAGAAGAAGAAGAAAAGTGCTCCAGATAATAAAGTTACAGGGACTTTGGGAACCTGCACATACACACAAGCACCCGATAATTAGCACAGACACCTGCAACCCATTTACACACCCAAATTAATGAGCCTCTAATTTAGACTCTACAGGGTGACTGAACTTCCACAATTTCCTCCTTTTTTGTGATTTTTTTTTTTTAAATGGGGACCTGGATTTTACCCTTCTCATGCTGGGCTGCATGTGGAACCTGCCAAGGGCCGGGAGAGCTTCCTTTGCCTTAGCTGGGGTGTGTAGGGAGTCCTCCTTATTTCCAGTCCCAGGGCCCGGGTGAGCCCCAACCCATGCGGCCTTGCAGGCTTCAGTGTGGCCACATACCAAACGCGAGCACATAGACTAGTGGGGGTTCTTTCCGTGTACCAGCTACTTCTTTGCAACTCATTTTCCTTGTTTTGTAAAATGGGAAGTGTTTTTCTCTGCTTTGTTCCTGGGCTGTCTGTCTTTATTAATGCAGCTGTCCCTGCCTGGAGTATCTTCCTTTCTTCCCACCATCTACCTGAATCATGCATGTTTTCAGGGCCCAGCCCAGGCCTGGGTTCCTCCCCATGCAGCCTTCTGTGATTACCCACAGATAAATGAAACGCTCCCTTCTTTGAACCATGATTCCTCTTAAAACTACCACGTCTCATTTAGTCATTAAATATTTTCAGGATTTCTCCCTTTCTTCCTTTCTATGAGATATATTTAAGATGTCCCTGAGTGCCTGAGCCATGTCTCACACATCTTTCACAGTGCCCTTGTAGTGTGTGGTAGGTACTCAAAAATTTTGGATGTTGCAGAAAACTCTTCCCCCGCCCCCTACCAGGACCTTTCCCTTTGTCTAGCAATATTATTTCCCCTTTCATTTGGTAACTAGCCCATCCATCTGTTCGTCCGTCCATCCATCCATCCATCCATCCAACCATGCATCCAATTTATTAGGTGCCTAGAACCAAGCACAGCTCTAGGTTCCTGGAATCCACTGAAGAACAAAACACGTAAAAACTCCCTGCCCTAGTGGAGAGGGGGGAACGACAATAAGCCTAAGTAAGTAAATTACATGTTAGAAAGTAATGTGTGCATGGAAGAAAGAAGACTGTGAAGCAGGAGAAGGAAGACGGTGAGTGTCAGGGGAGTAGGTTGTGAATTTCACCAAGAGCTCAGGGTGGGCCTTGCTGATATTCGAACAAAGACAAAGATGTGAATGAGGCAAGGAAGGGAATTCTGTAAACATCTCAGGGGAGGATGCTCCAGACAGAGCGAAGAACGTGTACGAAGGCTAGAATGAGCGTGGGTTTGACATTTAATTTGGAGCACAGTGAGCAGGTGGGAGAGGAATAGGAGTGAGGTCAGTGATTAAATAGGGGACCCAACACGGGGGGCTTCGAAGGCTGTCATGAGGACTGTCACTAAGTCCTGTCCAGTCTCATGGTTTCAGAGGAATGTCTTGGTCCTAAGGTGGTTCTTTCTCACTCCTGTCCCCACTAGCCAGCAATCACGGGGGACAGATGTAGGACCAGATCTAGCTCAAGTGGAGTTCTTCCATAGAATTTTAAAATTGAGACTGTGGGGTTAGGCTGAGTGAGGGGGGAGTCAGGATCTATTCCAGGTACTGTAGATGCGCTCTCTCACTCTATTCCAATCTACTTGTCGTCATTACACGTTTTTTGTGTGATAAAAAACACATAATATACAATTTACCTCTGCATTCAGTGTGGAGCCTGACACTAGGCTCGATCCCACCACCATGAGATCACGACCCAAGTGGAAATCAAGACGCTCAACCGACTGAGCCACCCACGTGCCCCATAACATTTACCTTCTTAACCAGTTTTTTTTTTTTTAAGATTTTATTTATTTGACAGAGATCACAAGTAGGCACAGAGGCAGGCAGAGAGAGAGGAAGGGAAGCAGGCTCCGTGCTGAGCAGAGAGCCCGATGTGGGGCTCGATCCCAGGACCCTGGGATCATGACCTGAGCTGAAGGCAGAGGCTTAACCCACTGAGCCACCAGCTGCCCCTTTGTTTATGTACCACACCCAATGTTCCATGTAGTATGTGCCCTCAATATAACCACTTTTTGAAGTGTTAACTCTATGCACATTGTTCTGCAACAGATCTCTGGAAAGTTTTCAACTTGCAAGACTAAAACTATACTCATTAAAAAACAACTCCCCATTTTTTCCCTTTCCCTAGTCTCTGACTTATACCATGCTACCCTCTGACTCTCTGATTTTGGCTCTTCTGAGTATTTGTATAAGTGGAATAATCCTGTATTTGTCATTTTGTGTCTGGCTTATTTCACTTAGCCTTATGTCCTCACAGTTTATGCATGATATAGCACATGACAGGACTTACTTCTTTTAAAGGCTGAGTAATATCTCACTATGTCTACACCACATTCTTTTTTTTATCCGTTCACCCATCATTGGACATTTGGGTTGCTTCCACATTTTGGCTACTGTAAATAATGCTGCAATGATCATGGGTTACAGGTATCCCTTTGAGATCCTGTTTGCAGTTCTTTTGGATAAAGAGGTAAAATCCCAGCAGTGGAATTACTGAATCATATGGTAGTTTTATTTTTAGTTTTTTGAGGAATCTCCACATTGTTTTCCATAATGGCCACACCATGTTACATTCTCCCCAGCAGTCCACGAGGGTTCCGATTTCTCCATGTTCTCACCTGACTCTTCCATAGCTGGGTTTTTCAAGTGACTATATGACACCAAGCAGATGCCCGTGAGAGATTTGGCAAGTGGAAGTTCATATTGTGAAGCCATTCGTGGGTGAGCTTGATATACAGATGTTTGCTTTTCTTGACAGTTGTGGCTAAGATCCCAGTGGCTGCTTCTTAGCTTTGTGGGTGGTGTCAAGAAGAAGAACACGGGGGGCTCTGGGGTGGCTCAGTTGGTTAAGCATCTGATTCTTTATTTTTGGCTCAGGTCATGATCTCAGGGTCATGGGATCGAGCCCTGCATGTGGCTCGAAGCTCAGTGCAGAGTCTGCTTGCCCCTCTCCCTCTGTTCCTCCCCCAGCTCGCGCTCTCAAATAAATAAATAAACTTTTAAAAAAAGCAGAACATGGGACATCAGTTTCACTTGCACAGAAAGCAGGGAGGCAGTGGGCAGCCTTCTGATTGTGGCAGGGATCTCTGCAGTGCTGTTCTGGAAGTTGTTCCTGGAAGCTCAGCCTGGTGCCTACGTCTCCAGCTTTTCCAGTGACTCCGAAAGCACCTAATTCCAGAAGCGATGAAGGGGGTCAGGATACCATGGGAAAGCATGAGCATCCGATGTCTCCTTTGCTCTTCTTCTTTTCTTGCTTTCTTGCTTACTTTCTTGCTTTCTTTCTCCTCCTCCCCTTCCTCCTCCATCGTCTGAGAGAGAGAGAGAGAGAGAGAGAGAGAGAGTGCACATGCAGGTGCTTGCACATGCAGGGGTAAGAGGGAGGGGAAGAGAGAGAGAATCTTGATCTCACAACTCTGAGATCATGACCTGAGCTGAAATCGAGAATCAAACACTTAAGTGACTGAGCCACCCAGGTGCCCCTGGGTGTCTCCTTTCTGCTTCAACTTGCAGGAGGGGTTTCTGTCATCTGCAACTGAACGTGACTGATACAGACACCGTATCAGTGTTAGGAGCTCAGCCTGAAACTGGGGAGCTGTCAGTGGTTGTGTTTCAGGGTATAGAGGAATACTTACTTGCTGGCAGGTAGAATGAAGTCAACACAGACTGAAGCATAAACAGGGACAGAGAGTCAAAGACAGACTGAATTTAGGTTCCCACTCTACACAAAGGCCCCGTAATCCATATTATCCATTCATAATTTGGTTATCCAATCTGCCTTTGGTTACATGATACCCCCCAAATCATTATTATGAATTCCCCCTTTTGGTTAAACTCCTTGAAGATGGATTTCTGTCACTAGCAAATGAAAAGTGGTGTTGAATTGAGGTAGAGGACAACTTGGAGGTGTTATTACAGGGTTATAACTTTTAAATAATTAGTCTATTAAACCTGTTTCCCGTTCTCTGTCCTCTCTGATTTATGGTTACTTATTTTGATCATTTTGAGTTTAGAGTAATGAGGTCAATGTAAGGCTAAGGGTTGTGTCTGCTCCATTTCATAGCCGCAGCTGTAGTCCTAACAGACCTTTCACTGCTGGAAAATCACCTCAAATTAAGGGGCCTCCTGTTGGCAGATTAGAAATCTATAAAAAGGAGAGCTAGCATATAACTGGAGTGCAAGTGGGTCACCCAGCAGCTGCCCCACCGAGGACAGTGATGCTGGAATTCCTACTGGAATGTGGCGCCTGCCTATGGAAACCACACTCCGGGGTTGGTAGCTTCAGACTTGGAAAGACCAGCCTGTCTTTCACTCCAACTCACTTACGCAACAAACGACCCCAAAGCCAAACCCATCCCGTCCCACAGAGTGGCCTCTCTAAATTTCAAGAAAAATATTCATGTAACAACTTAACTAGTAATCATAAACTAATACCCCCCACCCCAAGCCTTGCCCATTTCCATCACTGGGTATCCGCTGGTCAGATTGACTACAACAGTTCTTTTAGGGTGTGTGTGGCCTTTTTCCTTTGGACCCATCCTTTACCCTACCCATTGCTGAAAACGTACACCTGGTGGTCATGTTTCTCCATGGGATCCCTGCACCCTCCATTATTGCTGTTCCTCAGATCTCTTGCCAGTGGGGGAGCCACTCATTGACTAGTTGGCGATCACCAGATTTGTTCTCTAGAAAGTAAAGGAAGATACTACCTAGTGGGTAGTGAGGGCTGGTGTTTAAAGATCTCATGGACTAAAAGCACAACCTGTGAAAGAAAATAATAATAATAGTAATAATAATAATAAATTGGACTTCCTCAAATTTAAAAAACTTTTGTATGTCAAAGGACATATTTTTCTGGGCTTCAGTTTCCCAGGTTGCAAAGAAGAGGGAGGCAGAGTCAATGATCTCTATGGCCATTTAAGGTTTTTTCCAAGTTGTTTTTCCTATCGTACTGGAAAAATGGAAGTGGTTTAGAAAAGGAGGAAGGTCTTGGGAAGAGAACTATAAAGCTTATTAGCAAAACTGGCATCTTGAAAAGAGGTGTTTTGCAGGTTTATTCTTCTGGATGTTTGTAGGGTTGAGAGTTGTTTATATACTTGGCTTGGGGGTAGAGGGAGGAAGAACAGAATTTCACATACATCATCAATACTAAGTGATCAGCTGTTGCCATTGCTGCCCACATATGACAGGTTGGTGCCTGAAACTGTAACTCAGACCACAGAAGCAAAAGGCGGAAAACAGCATTCTGAGAGAACAGTTCTTATGCTTCCTGTAGCGTGAGGCAAGGCAGAGAAGACAAATATGCCCTTAAGTGGGTAGAACTCAGAGCTGACTCACCGACCACACGCTGTCCTCTCCCAACCGCCCACCCCTGTATTGCCGCCAACTCACCTTCTCTCTCCACAAGGCCTCCCATCCCTCAGCCAGTCTTGCTCTTTTAGTCCTTCAGTCCTCTGTTGCCTCCACATGACACCCTAGAAACTGTGAACTCCAAGTCAGTTGTCACTCCAGCCACAACAGTCCTCAGATTTGTTGCGCCATAGATGTCCTACCCTGTCCTCCACACCAGTGAGAGCCCTTCAGTCCTCCTCTTGGGACTTGTCTCCTGGGAATTCCTCTATAACTTATTTTTTTAAATATATTTCTTAGAAATTTATTTATTTATTTGAGGGTGGGGCAGGGGCAGAGGGAGAGAGTGTGTCTTAAGTAGACTCTCCACTGAGTGCAGAGCCCAACATAGGGCTCAGTCCCATGACCCCGAAATCACAACCTGAGCCATGATCGAGAGTCCGATGTTTGTGCCACCAGGGTGTCCCCCTGTATCTCTTTAAGATCTCCTAAAAAGCAAGCAAACAAACAAAAACCTCCTTTTCATCTCAGCCAAAATTCTACCAAGCCCCCTAGCAAGACAAGTTCCAGACACCTGTCCCTTTCCTAATCCTGGGTATCGGGATATTTTGTCTCTTCCCACTGACACTTTCCACTTTACAAAAAAAAACAAAGCAATTTTCTTTGTCCAGGCTTATTATACAGAAATACTGCTAATTAACAAAAATAAGCAAAGTAAACTTAATATTTTAACCCAGTCTCCTGGTTCTTGGTGAAACTTGGTAGAATAGAACTTCAGATTATGGAATAGAAGGACACATTTTGGATAGAAATCCAGCTCATATGGGCTTTGATATTAAAAGGAACTGAAAATCCTAAAGAGGGGCTGGCCACAGGGAAGGCTTGGTTTTGTGGCTCAAGTGTCATCAAGAAACTGATTTCTTTCATTTTGTTTGTTTGTTTCCCCTTCCATGGTATCAACCTCGTTTAAAATTAGCTCTTCTTGTGGTCCCAGGAGGCTACAAGCAGCTCCCTTATCTACATGCCCTCACCTCTATCACTGGGGTAGTGGAGTGACATGTAATGATTACCATAGCCTCAGTCACCCGCTCTACCCCTGTAGTTGGAGTGGAGTTTCTTTCCTGAAACCAATGACTCCCTTAAACTAAACCAGCATGTTTGTCCTTTACTCATTTACTTGCAGGACATGCAGATTGGTTTGGACTCCACTAACTGCCCATTCCTAAACTTATGTCTAGTTGCTACCCCTGGTTCTCCCACTCAAGTCAAAGCACTAAATGTTAACAAAGAACCATGCTGAAGACTCCAGAATGATGTGTGGAAGCCTGTGGGAAGAGATGAAAGATGCAGAGAAGGGGTGAGGGGGTAAGGACCACTCAGCCCTGTAATAGTCGTGTAGTGATGTCATGACTTTTAACTCCCTGAACATCTGCGGCGAGGCTCCTATTGCTAAAAATGGAACAGCTGATTAGAGGACAAAATGACTAGCGCTTCCACTGAATTCTGACCAGAAAGGAAAAGCCAGTTGGTGAAACAGAAGGTACGAGAAACATGGGAGGAAGTGACTGAGTCACCTTGGAATTCGTAACAGCAGAAAAAGAGAACAAATGGGCATGTTGAGACACATCCATTGGATTTTTTCTTTTTTTAATCAGAGAAAGGTAAAGTGAGTCCACAGTCAGTTTCTACAAGAGACTACCACTTAAGAAGAATAAGTAGCTTTAAAAAAAGAAATGCTTACTCTGTAATCTTGGGTTATCCTAATGAGAAGGATGCTGAGGAGACATTAAAGAAATAGAACATTCTCAAGGAACAGTCCATGCCTAGATTTAGAAAGAACAAAACCAGTATCTCAAAGGCAGGGCACATGATCAAGGATTCATATAAGACCATGGACGTGGCACAAATCTGTGCAAATGAAAAATCATGAAGGCTCACTGTGACTATGTTGATACTTGAGAAAATGTTAAAACTAAAATTTGGAGTTTTTATGTTTTCTTTTTAAAGATGTATTTATTTATTTGAGAGAGAGAGAGCATGTGAGTGGGGAGAGGGGCAAAAGGAGAGAATCCTCAAGTAGACTCCTCACTGAGTGCAGAGCCTGATCTGGGGCTCAGTCCCACAACCCTGAGATCATGAGCTCAGCTGAAACCGAAAGTCAGACGCTCAAATGCCTGAGCCACCCAGGCGCCCCTTACTTTATATATACATAGCAAAGAAGAGAGAGAACATTGATCATTGTTTGAGGAAGATGGTGTCAAGTTAAATGACAGACAAAGCAGAACCCCTTAACTCCTATTCTTGCAGACCTCTTCCTTCTTACGGAAAGGTTTTCTTAACATGGAAAGCCTAGGATGTCAGGGAAAACTGCGGTTCAAGAGAATAAAGAGGATAGCAAGAATATTAGTCCCTTAAAATGCATGTCAGTAATTAAGCCCAATGAATTCTATCTGAAGATATTAAAGCAACTTGCTTATTTGATGATCTGGGGGTTTGTAGCGGGCAGAATAATGGCCTCCTCCAAAGATGTCCACATTCAGTCCCTAACACCTGTGAATACACTACCTTCCAAGGCAAAGAGGACTTTGCTGGTGTGATTAAAGATCTTGAGATGGGAAGATTATCTGGTTATCTGGGTGGGCCAAATGTAATCACAAGGATCCTTATGAGGGAGGCAGGAAATCCAGAAAAGGAACAGATGATGTGACCATGGAAACAGAGGTCAGTGATGTGATTGCTGGCTCCTGGCCATGAGCCATAGAATGTGGGTGGCCTCTGAAAGCTGGAAGGAGTAGGGAATGGCTTCTGCCTCTGGCACTCCAGAAGCAATGCAACCCTCTCAGTATCTTGATTTTAAGCTAGTGACACTGATTTCAGACTTCTGAACTCCAGACTCTAACACATCTGTGTTGCTTTAAGCCAGTAAGTCTATGGTAATTTGTTACAGCAGCAATAGGAAACTAATATAAGACCACTACCTCAGATTTGGAAAAACACTGCAAAAGGAAAATTTACCAGAGGATGAGGTGGACATATTCCAGTTTTATAAGTGGCATTCTAGTAAACACAAACTTGATATCAATTGTTGGTGAGATTTTGAATTGGGTTCCTAAACAGGTAGTTTGCAAGTACTTAGAAGAGTAGGTATTCATCAAGAGTGAGTATACATATGGGGCACCTGGGTGGCTCAGTGGGTTGAGCCTCTGCCTTCAGCTCAGGTCATGATCTCAGGGTCCTGGGATCGAGTCCCGCATCGGGCTCTCTGCTCCACAGGGAGCCTGCTTCCTTCTCTCTCTCTCTCTCTGCTTGCCTTTCTGCCCACTTGTGATCTCTCTCTGTCAAATAAATAAAATCTTTCAAAAAAAAAAAAAAAAGAGTGAGTATACATAGACTAAGACTCAGTGATCCCCAAGTATAAGGTGACTGAGGTTTTAAAGTTATTAGACTATTATTAGGGATATGTCTATATGGAATAAAGTAAAGACTCAGCAAAGCTTTTTTGCTTTGGATAAAGTATCCTATGAGAATTAGGCAAGATAAGTAAGTGTAGACTGTACCAGAAAATTCAGAATTTTCTGAATCAGAAAATTCAGATGGACTCAGAGTTGACCCAACAAATGTACCCAAAGTATGTTGATTTTAATGGATCAAAGCCAATTCGGAAAAAAAAAAAAAAAATTCCTGCTTTCTTTGGCCAAATGCTATTAAGACTTTTTAAATCAACAACATGACTATGTAAATGTATACTTTTTAGATTGGTGGATGTGACAATGTTAATACAGGGGTGGAAAGAATTTGTTAAAAAAAAATCTTCCCAAGTTGGAAAAAAATAAACATTTATAAGGTAAAATTGAAAAGGAATGTATGTAAAATCTGGCATCACGTTAAAAAAATGTGCAGAATTACAGTGTAGGAGAGATCTAGAGTGGCAGAAATTCTCATTTCAGAATGAAACAATACTTGGTAATTTTAGTTGCTAATGTATGATCTTTGGATCAAGAGGAACATGGTCTAACTACAGTTTAATCTTGGGTTGCATTTTTGGAAGTAAGGCTTTCAGATCTGCACCGGTCTGACTATTGCTAGAGTAGGTACCTGGTTAGTTCCACCAGCAACGTGCAACCTGAAGGGCTCTGGAGGCCATATCTGATTGTGGGTCCTGAAGATAGAAATGTGCAATGTGTCTCCAGAGGCCAATGAGTAGACCAGCTCAGTTCAAGTGGAGGGTCCTTGTTGCAGAAGGTATGAGAAAAATCACATTGGCAAGATCTCAGGAAACAAACTGAGGGCTTCCAGAGTGCGGGAAGGGGAAAGGGATAGGGTGGTTGGGGGATGGTTATTGGGGAGGGTATGTGTTATGGTGAGTGCTGTGAATTGTCTAAGACTGATGATTCACACACCTGTACCCATGAAACAAATAATACATTATATGTTAATAAATAAGGAAAAAAGATAGGCTAAGACATTATAGAGGCTGAACTCTTGCATTTCCAGCTTAATGACAGTGAGTCTTTTAGGCAATAAGGATGTTCTAAACATTTTCTTAAGTGGGAGAGGGCAGGTGAGAGTTGTGTTTTCAAGGTTAGAGCTGATATTCTTTAAAATATTTATTGGGGTGCCTGGGTGGCTCAGTTGGTTAAGTGCCCAATTCTTTATTTTGTTTCAGGTCATGGTCTCAAGGTCCTGGTATTGAGCCCTGTGTCAGGCTCCCCACTCAGCATGGAGTCTGCTTGAGCTTTCTCCCTCTCCCTCTGCCTCTCCTCCTCTTCTGTGTACTCGCTCTCTCTAAAATAAATTTTTATTTATTTACTTTAGGTTTATTTGAGAGAGAGAGTGGGGGGGGAGGGGCAGAGGGAGAGAACCCCAAGGAGACCCCCCATTGAACGGGGAGCCTGAAGTGGGGCTCAGTCCCACTACCCATGAGATCATGACCTGTGCCAAAACCAGAGGTTTAGCTGACTGTGCCACCCAGGTACCCCTAGATCTGGTATTTTATATAATGCAGAGGCAATATGATGGAAAAGTAGGACTGGGACAGAATTCTGGTCTTCAGTTTACTAGACTTTTAACTTAAGGAAAGATTCTTTACCTCTCCATTCCTGTTTCCCTCATCCATAGAGTGCAGATAAAAATAGTATTTACTTTATAAAGTTGTTTGAGGATTAAATAATTCAAGTGTATGAAGTACGTAGAACAGTTCCTGGCATATAGTGGTGCTTAATAAGTACTAACAAGTAGCTAGTGGTATAGTCCAAACCTGGAATATGTGAGCAGTAAACGCTCTTGAAAGGAAGGACAGGGGACGCCTGGGTGGCTCAGTTGGTTAAGCAGCTGCCTTCAGCTCAGGTCATGATCCCAGCATCCTGGGATCGAGTCCCACATGGGGCTCCTTGCTCCGCAGGGAGCCTGCTTCTCCCTCTGACTCTGCCTGCCACTCTGTCTGCCTGTGCTCACTCTTGCTCTCTCTCTCTGACAAATAAATAAATAAAATCTTAAAAAAAAAAAAAAGGAAGGAAGGAAGGAGAGGCTACATGGAGCATGAAGGCAAAATCCAGAGGTTTTGTTGCTTACCTGGATTCGAACTGGTTGTTACCTGTCCTCTCTTGGGAGCTCCCCCCTTGGCTTCCATCTTGGGCACAGGGCTGCGTCTGCTCACCTGAGTTGCTGCCTGAGGTCTTCCTTGCTGCCCAGAGTGACTTCCATAGTCATTTTACTTTCACATTGTATTTCCTTGATTACCTTTCCATTTGCACCCAGGTCTCACTGAGCTGTGTCAGCTTATTGAAGTTGGGAACTGTTTTCCGTATTTCTGTTTATCCCCACAATGTCTGGTACAGTCTTTTGCATTGAAGCACATGTTCCGAAACTGCGTATCGTTGATAAGGAGTAGGTTAAGTTAGGGAAGATTCCAAGTGTCCAAGCATTCGTTATGAGGGAAATGGTAGTGCCCAGGGTATAGGAGGGAAGCTCTGTGGGAAAGCCCGTTAGCCTTGGAACACAATGCATTCAGCGCAGGGGTATGGTGAAGTTGCAAGTCACTTGGGGTGAGGTTCCAAAGGCACTAAGGCAGAAGTCCAAAGTAGACAAAATTACCATTTAAATCCCCTAAATCTCAGTGTCTCTCTGTAAGTGATTTCAGTTGCATGGGGATTTGTTTGTCTCCCTTCAGTTGAACACAGATAAAGATGTTGGCCTCCATTTGAAGGATGTACTGCGCCAAAAGCGATGCTTCTCTGGGTGGCCGTAGAGGTGCTGTTGGCATTTTTCCGAAAGGGATGGTATGGTTTATGGGTCTTTAGGATTGGAGTGCATCGTATGTAATTCTGTGGCATGCCCATAGAGGTGGCTAATGAATTTAAGTGAGTGGTTTAAAGCTTCATGGCCTCCTGGATAACCTTTTATTAATGCAGCATTTGGGAGAAAATTGTCTATCACTTGGCAAATCTAAATAAACGAACGGCATTGAAAATACCTTTCAGTAAGACTCAGGCTTGAAAGTCAGTGCAGAGGTGGAGGGAAGGTTGACTTTTTCCCTTCCCTTCTGCATAGTGAGGCCTCCACTTTCTACACTATCCCAAATACCCAAAGAGGAGAGAAAGCAAAGACCATCATGGAACCACTTTTCACTCCTTCAGCAGATGTGAGTTGTTACATCAACCAGCAGATTAGGAGACTGGGATAAGAAGAACACTATCAGCCTAACACAGTATTGAACTATTCATGGCTATAACCCAAAGGGGACCTTTTAAAAACATTAATTGGCTTTGGAGAAAAAAAAAAAAAGTGTAAACCCAAGTACAATGATTCGCTTTGCTGGACTCAAGAAAATAATTTTAACCTGATGAATGTGGAAGCGGAAGCCAGCATTTGAATAAAACAACCCATGAAGCAGAAAATGTCTCTCATCATATAAACAATCTAGCTATGCAGCAATGGTCAATAAATAGTACTTGACCGATAGAAATTAGCCATGCACTAAGCCTAGAGATGAACACCAGGAGTTCATCACCTCAAATGCCCGTAAAGGGTTGCCTTGTTTTGTTGATATTGCTGTTAAGGAAAAAGAAAATCATGAATCTGGATATCCTTCCCCCTAATATTAACCATATGCCCAAATGTAACCTACTTATTTCCTGGCTGACATTCGACTTCTGCGGTTCTTTCTTTTCATAGTGATTATGAAAAATCCCTAATGGTGACCGGTGCTCACTAACGTAATATGGAACAGTCACTTGGAGGCTGGCTTCCAAGGTACTTTCCAACTTCTAAGCCCCTTCCTCTAAAATTCCTTAAATTCAAATATTAAAACTCCAAGAGGGTGGCAAGGCAAACCCATGTTCCTTGTGAAAACCTTCCTAAGGAAATCTGTTTTGAAAACTCTTTCCGAAGGTTAGAAGGAAGAGTAGAGCAGAAGGGAGCAAGGCCAAGGTCAGCTCATTCTGACTGAAGGGAAACGGGGATGTGAGCCTGTTTTTGCAGGATCCCCCCAGGTGCAGAGAGGAATAGTTCCTCTGCTAATGGGGAGCAGCTGTTCAAACAGAGGTGCTAACCTCAATTGTTTCAACCGCAAGTGGTGGAAAATAATGTTTGAAACAAGTGACAAGATACTGTTTCTAAATTTGAAGGCATATGCAGAAAAGTTTGGGTCAGAAGAATGGGAGACTCTCAAAGATACTTTTAAAACTGTAGTTATTTTGCTCAAGCTTTGACTTTTGTTTGGTTATTGCCTGGGTTAGTCCCATGAGAGAGAGAAAAGTCCCAGCCTCCGTGAGCCCGAGCGCGTATTGCATAGGGGAGACATCACAAAACTTGGAGTGTTCCCGTAACTAGTCACACCCTTGGAAGTTCTCGCATCAACCTCAAGTCTGACTGAGTCTTAAAAATCATTTAACAGAAGAGTTCATTTTGTTGACCTCGTGCTCATATATAAGAAAACTACAAATAACAGCGATGAGGTGCCCAGAGAGGGAGGGGTCCTTACACAATCTTCTGGACAGGGATACATTCTGTTTACCCCTATTTCTCGATCAGTATTTTCTACTTCCCTATAACTCTTTTAATTGACGAATTCAGAGTGCCCTATTGGAGGCTTCTAGGGGCAGAGGCGGTGTTGTACCCGCCTTTGCTTTTTTTCAGCCCCTACCTTTCCTGCCATAAGCCTGATTCACCTTGACTCAGGAAGCTCTCCTGAACATTTAAAGCCTCGTTCAGTGGCGAGCGAGTGTAGGCAGAGGAAGTGGAGAGGCTGGCTTCGTCTTCCACCTGGTGGAATTCCAGATTCTTCTCTGCAATTGCTGGGTAACATAGGAGTTTGCTCTTGAAGGCGGAAATCTGTTCTATTCCAAGTTCTCTGGCTTTTATCCCTTAATGTTGGGCCATAATTTCAAGACGGTTGAGATGGATACCATGTTAGTGGAATGTACGTTGCATCACTTAAGTGTTTCCCTTTCCCTTGGTCCTTCGTGATACGTGTGTGTCCTTTTTCCTTCTTCCTCCCGAGGAGGCAAAATGTTCCAGAAGGAGTTAACAGTTTTATGGTCATGCGGTTGGCAGCAGTAGATCATGGAGCTCAGTGCAGAAATCCAATTATTTCCTTTGTCTGAGATGAAAACCAATACCTAGGTGGTGGGGGAAGGGCTTCTCTTGCAGGGTTGCTTGATTTAAGATTCTGTTCTCTGAAGGACCGGTCCTGGGGTGCAGCTTGGCTTCCGGGTCACAGACGCCCACGTTTTCCTCCTGCTCCACGCTGGCTACCCGGATACACCAGGGGGCAGGAAGCAAGACAAAAGAGCCCCTTCGCCCAAATTTCTGGCTCCTTGAGGGCTCAGGATGAGTGATTAAACCAGCATTAAGTACCCTAGGCTAATTATGATGGTGAATCCAGCAACTTACTGGCCATGTAGGCGGTATCTGGGGGATGCAGGCATACCTCGTTTTATTGTGCTTCACAGAGACGGCGTTTTTTTTGTTTTTTGTTTTTGTTTTTTTTGCAAGTTGAAGGTTGTGCCAACCATGCTTCCAGCTATTTATTCTTTTTTTTTTTTAAAGATTTTATTTATTTATTTGACAGATAGAGATCACAAGTAGGCAGAGAGGCAGGCAGAGAGAGAGAGAGGAGGAAGCAGGCTCCCTGCCAAGCAGAGAGCCCGATGCGGGGCTCGATCCCAGGACCCTGGGATCATGACCTGAGCCGAAGGCAGAGGCTTTAACCCACTGAGCCACCCAGGTGCCCCAAGAAATAGACTTTTATATACATACAATGGCATATTATTCAGCCATAAAAAAGAACAAAATCTTGCCATTGGCAACAACATGGATGGAGCCAGAGAGTATCATGCTAAGGGAAATAAGTCAGTCAGAGAAAGACAGAGATACCTCATGATTTCACTCGTATGTGGAATTTAAGAAACATAAAAATAAAATAAAGGGAAAAAAAGAAAGACAAAACAAGAAATAGCCTTTCTTAAAAAAAGATTTTATTTACTTATTTGACACAGAGAGAGAGCGATCACAAGTAGGCAGAGAGGCAGGCAGAGAGAGAGGGGGAAGCAGGCTCCCCGCTGAGCAGAGAGCCCGATACGGGACTCAATCCCAGGACCCTGGGATCATGACCTGAGCCGAAGGCAGAGGCTTTA